>NW_027411755.1:23372342-23913131 GCF_047663935.1 Musca autumnalis | reverse complement strand
TTCTATAGAATAGAAGACCACCGTAGGTGGTTTCTATAGAATAGAAGAACACCGTAGGTGGTTTCTATAGAATAGAAGAACACCGTAGGTGGTTTCTATAGAATAGAAGAACACCGTAGGTGGTTTCTATAGAATAGAAGAACACCGTAGGTGGTTTCTATAGAATAGAAGAACACCGTAGGTGGTTTCTATAGAATAGAAGACCACCGTAGGTGGTTTCTATAGAATAGAAGAACACCGTAGGTGGTTTCTATAGAATGGAAGAACACCGTAGGTGGTTTCTATAGAATAGAAGAACACCGTAGGTGGTTTCTATAGAATGGAAGAACACCGTAGGTGGTTTCTATAGAATGGAAGAACACCGTAGGTGGTTTCTATAGAATGGAAGAACACCGTAGGTGGTTTCTATAGAATGGAAGAACACCGTAGGTGGTTTCTATAGAATAGAAGACCACCGTAGGTGGTTTCTATAGAATAGATGACCACCGTAGGTGGCTTCTATAGAATAGAAGACAACCGTAGGTGTCTTCAATAGAATAGAAGACAACCGTAGGTGGAATAGAAGACCACCGTAGGTGGCTTCTATAGAATAGAAGACCACCGTAGGTGGTTTCTATAGAATAGAAGACCACCGTAGGTGTCTTCAATAGAATAGAAGACAACCGTAGGTGGAATAGAAGACCACCGTAGGTGGCTTCTATAGAATAGAAGACCACCGTAGGTGGTTTCTATAGAATAGAAGACCACCGTAGGTGGTTTCTATAGAATAGAAAAACCAACGTAGGTGGCTTCTATAGAATACTTAGTGAGAAAACATCCTGAAAGTTGCGAAAAGCCCCTATGACACAGTTTGTAGTGGTTGGAGCGCAAGATAACGGATCAACCGATTTGGTCCAAAACGTTGCCTTCGTAATATTTTGCCGAAATTAAGTTTCAGTTTGAAGATAAGCTAAAGTTAAAAAATGTTCGGAAAAATTGTGCGCACGATAACCCTTGAAGGGAGTAAGCGATTTGGTCCATACTTTTCACATCATGAAATTTCTATCAGACTTAGATGAGGTTTCAATACTGTCTTAATCAATCCACTCCTTCGGGTACCTCAAAAATGTTTGTAAAAATTGTTCCGTAGGTGGTTTCTATGGTCCATACTTTTCACATCATGAAATTTCTATCAGACTTAGATGAGGTTTCAATACTGTCTTAATCAATCCACTCCTTCGGGTACCTCAAAAATGTTTGTAAAAATTGTTCACACGATAACTCTTGAAGGGAGTGACCGATGTGGTCCATACTTTACACATCCTAATATATCTACGAGATATAGATCAGGTTCGGATATGGACTATATTTGTCAACTCCTTCGTGTACCTCCCACACAAAATGTTATGCGCGATATCTCTTAAACGGGGCAACCAATTTGAGCCAAACTTTAGATCTTCTAATCTCTTGTCCAAATTTAGTTTAACTTTTAAAATGACCCATATCGGTTCTCTCCTTAGGTTACTTCCCACACAAAAGTTATACTCGATATCTCTGGAACGGGGCAACCAATTTGATCCAAACTTTGGATCTCGTAATCTCTTGTCCAAATTTAGTTTAACTTTTAAAATGGCCTATATCGGTTCTATCCTTATGTTACTTCCCACACAAAATTTCAACATTTGTGTGTAAGTGCAGTTTAGGGTCTGTTCGAAGATCCTTTGGAAATGTATATCGATGCCGTTCGTTGTGCTCCTGCTTACAGCGATATTATGTTTTCCGTGGACAAGTCCTTGTTTCCTGGCATACTGTTCCAAAAGTTATACGATGACCCACTGAAATGACTGGTGGACGCGAAGAGATATGACTCCCAAAATAAGATCGACTTCCATGGACCAAGTCTGTTCATTCCTTTAAGTATCTCCTTTGCAACACTTTTGAACTTTAATCCTTTAAGGGCCACAAAATTCTGAAGAAGCCCTAAATACATTTGATCTGTCCGTAGATGAAAGTTTCAATTCACATAGGCTGAGGGTATATCTCTGTCGGCAAAGCCGACTTATAATTTTTTACTTGTTATATTGAAGGTTTACTGAAAGCTGTTTCATAACAGCCTTTTCATATAACAGCCTTAAATATATTCAGTTAATTTAAAAATTAATATCACTATTTTAATACCGACTGTAACGTGCCTATAAGAATGCCTTCAAATTGTATTTTTGTCACCCTTATCTATAAATAGCATCGTTGTCTTCATACATATTTATCTGTCCTCCTCCGTTCAAGGTCGTCTTAGAATATCAATTGTTCCTTTTTTATGGTTTTATTGTTGCTCTTTTATTGTTATGAATTTGAAAAAAGAAAAATAAAATCTTAAAGAAAATTTATTACATTGTGTTGTTGTATACAATTGCTACAATTTCCCATGGAGTCATAAATGTGGCCATAAATTTCAATTCCAATTCAAATGCAACAAATTTAAAATCAATTAATATACAAAATATTTAGAATTTGCAACAAAAATTAATTTATTGCTATAAACTCAAATAAAATTAATATAAATAATTAAAATTATTGAACTAATGCCCACACAGCAGACAACAACAACAACAACAATTGGCATTAAAATTTCCATACTACACTTAAAATGGCATAACAAAATCAGGCCATAATTGTTGTTGCATGCAAATATGTAGTGGTATTGGTTACACAACATCCCATCATCATCATTCATTTACAAGTTTGCAAAATTTATTTACTGTAACCAAAATTCTCTGTGTCAATAAGTATAACAAAAATCTGCAACAATAATTTTGTTTTGTACAAAATTTATGTTATATTAAATTTTATTGCATTCAGTATTCACTTCGTTTCCAAAGCAACCAACCAATGAACCAGGCAACACCGAATCAGTCATTCAAATATGACATCCGCTAGACTAGGGAGAGGGAGTGAGAGCTACATAAACAATGTTTATCATTTGCAGTTTTCATATTTTAATTCATTCAATATTTTATTTATTATTTATTTAATATCTCATTCAATTTGACGAGTATTTTGTCATATTTGTAGTTGAGCGCATGAAAAAATTCGTATGTAATAAATTTGGCATTAAATTCATTTCGAATCGATGCAGAACACAAAAGCCAGCTAGGCTTTAATTAAAGAGATACACTAAAATTGCAGGCGATACAGACGTACGTGTACGAATACAGTGGAACCTTAACTGACAGTAAACGGACTTAAACCACAAAAGTTTGAAATTGAGCGGACCATCGATTTTAGTTGGTCAACTCAGGATTTTTTAGAGGTCTTGGTGGACCATCTAGGAGTTTAGTTGTAGTTTGAAAGAAATATGACGATGTACAAAGGATGGACCAATGCTGAAACTGCTTTCGATAGTTATATTGTCCAGCGGATATATTAGTTATTGCCGATAGGATTTTTAGAGTTCATGGATCATTATCTCAGCCACTATAGACTTTCCCTCAAAAATCGAAAACCGCCCCTAAACTTTGTTCAATATAAAACGTAAAAATGCTTCACTGTCTGCCCATTGAATTAAACATCTATGCCATTCATCCATCCATCCATCCATCGTTCGTGGAATTTTATAAATATGTATACAATATACATACATTGCAGCGCAGCTATTCAAATATTGAAATTTTTGGCATACTTTTTTTTGGCGCTATTCTGACTGTATCAATATTGACATGATAGCACCTAAAAATATAAATAAATATCAATATCTGGGTATCGTTTTATATTTTCACAACAAACTCCCACAAATACACAGATAAATATATCTGCATGTACATACATATGTATATGTATGTCGTGTGTCGGTGTGCTCTGTTGTTGATTTTGTTTGTTGATATAATTAAAGGTGACATGTTGAGAGTAACCTGTTGATGTTTTTCAAAAAAAAAAAAACAGAATATAATCCAGTTTGGTTTCAAAATAATTGTATAAGCACTATGATGTTAGTGATCAAAATCTACGTGTTTAGCGTTTTCATGTCATATCAGTTTTGTTCGAATAAATTATATAATAGGCTTGCCTAGATATAGTTTTGGAGTATTGAGGCAATATTGTTCATTCAAAGAATACAGTCATTTCGGTAAGATAAATGGCCTAAAATCTTTAAATCGCCGAAAATTGGGAGGTACCGATCTATGGAGGCTGTATGAAGACCTGAACCTATACCAACAAATTTTTGGTGGAAAGTTTTGTACCACCAACGACGACTAAATACCAACTCTCAATCATTTCGGTTATTGAGGCCGCAACAAAATATCAGAAATCGAGGGGTGCCGTCCTTGGGGGCTATATGAAGACGTGGCCCTATACCCACAAATTTCTGGTGGAATGTTTTATACCCCCAACGAAGACAAAAATATTTTTTCAATAATCGTGAATTAAAAAAAATACTTTTTCAATAATTTGGATTTTTTAAAAAATATTTTTTTCAATAATGTAGATTTTTTTTTTAAAAATATTTTTTTTTTTGATAATGTGGATTTAAAGGGAGGTTTTTTTCAATAAACGAAGATTTTTTAAGAAATATTTTTTAATAATGGTGTATTTTTTAAAAATATTATTTCAATTATCGTGAGTTTTTCTGTTTTTTTCAATAATAGTGGACTTAAAAAAAAAACTATTTTTTAATAATTTGGATTTTTAAAAAAAAAAATATTATTTTGTGGTAATGGATTTAAAAAAAAAAAATATTTTTTAATAAAAGCGGATTTTTTAAAAAAATATTTTTTTTAGTAATGGTGGGGTTTTTAAAAAACAATTTTTTAAAAAAATATCTTGGATTTTATTCAGTAATATTTTTTCAGTAATCAATAATTGTGGATTTTTAAAAATATTTTATAAAAAATATTTTTTTCAATAATGGTGGATATTTAAAAAAACATATTTTTTCCATAATCGTGGATTTAAAAAAAACTATTTTTTTAATAATGGTGGATTTAAAAAAAAATTTCAATAATTGTGGATGTTTTAATAAATACTTTTTAACAATTGTGGATATTTTAAAAAATATTTTTGTAATAATCGTGGATTTTTTATTTATTTTTTCAACAATGGAAGATTTTTAAAAATATATTTAAAAAATATATGTTCAATAATGGTGGATGTTTCAATAACCGTGCATTTTTTAAAAATATTTTTCAATTATCGTGAATTTTTCAAAAATAATAATAATAAATTCAATAATCTTCGATTTAAAAAAAAAAAATATTTTTTCAATAATCATTGATTTCTTAAAAAATATTTTTGTTCAATAATGTTGGTTTTTTTAAAAAATATTTTTTTATATCGTGGATTAAAAAAAATATTTTTCCAATAATGGTGGACTTTTTAAACAATATTTTTTCAATAATTGTAGATGGTTTAACAAATATTTCATATAATATTTGTAATTAATAATTTGACATTTTAAAAATATTTTTAAATAATCGTGGATTTTTTAAAAAAATATCTTTCAATAGTCTTGAATTTAAAAAAAAATAGTTTTTTAATAATAAAGTGTTTTTTAAAAATATTTTTTTCAATAATGGTGGATTTTTTAAGAAATATTTTTTCTATAATCGTGGATTATTTAAAAAATATTTTTTCGATTATTGTGGAAGTTTAAACAAATATTTTTTAACAATTGTGGATTTTTTTTAAAATATTTTTTTTAATAATCGTGGATTTTTTAAAAAATATTTTTTTCCAATAATGGAAGATTTTTAAAAATAAATGTTTAATAAGGGTGGATTTTTTTTAAATATATTCGTTCCAATAATCGTGGATTTTTTTAAAAAATATTTTTTCAATAATCGTCGATTTTTTAAACTGTTTTAATAATCTAGATTTTAATTTTTTTTTTAATATTTTTTCAATAATAATTGAATAAATCATTCTTTTCAATATTCGTGGATTTTTTTAACAAATATTTTTCAATAATCGTTGATTTTTTAAAAAATATTCTTTTCAATAATCGTGTATTTTTTTAAATTTTCTTTAAATAATCATGGATTTTTTTCAATAATCGTGGATTTTTTAATTTTTTTTTCAAAAATCGTGGATTTTTTAATTTTTTTTTCAAAAATCGTGGATTTTTTAATTTTTTTTTCAATAATTTTTTAATTTTTTTTTCAATAATTTTTTATTTTTTTTTTTCAAAAATCGTGGATTTTTTAAAAACAAAATTTTTCAATAATCGTGGATTTTTTAAAAAAATATTTTTTCAATAATGGTGGATATTTAAAAAAAAATATTTTTTCCATAATCGTGGATTAAAAAAAAATATTTTTTTAATAATGGTGGATTTAAAAAAAATTTTCAATAATTGTGGATGTTTTAATAAATATTTTTTAACAATTGTGGATTTTTTAAAAAAATATTTTTTAATAATCGTGGATTTTTTATTTATTTTTTCAACAATGGGAGATTTTTAAAAATATATTTTCAATAATGGTGGATGTTTCAATAACCGTGCATTTTTTAAAAATATTTTTCAATTATCGCGAATTTTTCAAAAAAAAAAAAAAAAAAAAAATAATAATAATAATAATAATAATAATAATAATAATAATAATAAATTCAATAATCTTCGATTTAAAAAAAAAAGTTTTTCAATAATCGTCGATTTTTTAAACTGTTTTAATAATCTAGATTTAATTTTTTTTAATATTTTTTCAATAATCATTGATTTTGATATTCTTTTCAATATTCGTGGATTTTTTTAAAAAATATTTTTCAATAATCGTTGATTTTTTAAAAAAAATATTTTTTTCAATAATCGTGGATTTTTTTAAATTTTCTTTAAATAATCATGGATTTTTTTTTCAATATTCGTGGATTTTTTAATTTTTTTTTAATAATATTTTATTTTTTTTCAATAATCGTGGATTTTTTAAAAACAAAATTTTTCAATAATCGTGGATTTTTTAAAAAAAATATTTTTTCAATAATGGTGGATTTTAAAAAATATTTTTTCAATAATTGCGGATGTTTTAACAATTTTTTTAACAATTGTGGATTTTTTTCAAAAATATGTTTTTAATAATCGTGTATTTTTTAAAAAATATTTTTTCAATAATGGAAAATTTTTAAAAATATATTTTCAATAATGGTGGATTTTTAATTTTTTTTCATAATCGTGGATTTTTTTTAATAGCTTTTTTTAATAATGGACGATTTTTAAAAATATATTTAAAATATATATTTTCAATAATGGTGGATTTTTTAAAAATATTTTTCAGCGACCGTGGATTTTTTAAAAATATTTTTTCAGTAACCGTGGATTTATAAAAAAGATATTGAAAAAATCTTTTTTATAAATCCACGGTTACTGAAAAAATATTTTTAAAAAATCGTTCGTCGTTTTTTTTTTAAATATTTATTCAAAAATAGTGGATTTTTTAAAAAAATATTTTTTTAATATTAATGGAATTTAAAAAAAAAAAATTGAATTTTAATGGGTTTTATTTTTTGAAGAATCATGGGGTTTAAAAATAAATTTTTTCAATAAAAGTGTTTTTTTTTAAATATTTTTCAATAAAATTGGATTTTTCAAAAAAATATTTTTTCAATAACACTGTGCAACACTGGAAATGCAAACAACTTCTAATGGGCATTTTCTGAAAGTACATATTAAGACTACAAAAACCTTAATTGGGTTTTGTGTTGTTAGATCGGATTTAGATTTTATGGCCTCATATAAACCGACCTAAAATGAGCCGTTTTCCCAGTGATCGGACCTTTATCTCCGAAACCAATAAGAATTTTGCTTTGCAGTTTTCAGCAATATTGTAGCCTTAAAGTAGTAGAACTTATGTGTCAAACAGATGAACTAGAAAAAGCTGCACGCTAGATGCAAACTCAAACTCGTTAAAATATAGAAAAGTTTACATAATTTCTGGAATTATGGTCAGTTGCAACTACACTGTTGGGAGTTGAACCAAGACACCATTCTAAAAATTTTCCAAATAATTTGACCATCAATTCTTCAGAACATTCCGAAACTCTAAAATGGTTATTTCATGTTGTTTAAGGGGTATTTCATAAAATACCTTATACAAAACTTATTTCAAACAATGTTCACACAACCTGTTTATTCTCATGTTGGGGATTTCAATGAATTGTTAGAATATTTACCAAATTGTTGTTGAAAAAATTGCTAGGAACAAGGCGATGGAGTCATTTTAATGTTCTGAAGAGTCGTGTTTTACATTCCAGCAAATATTTTCCAAAAGGTAACACTAAGAAAAATTCAACAGTATGGGAGATACGCTGCCAAACATACACAAATGATAGAATTTTTAGATATATTATAAAATTTGAGGCAATAAATGCAGTTTTTCGAGTTCGCTATTCCTCCAAATATTTTCTTCTTGCTCTTACCCTCAAGTTTGCTGCAGAAGTCAAAACAAGATTCGTGTTGGTTTCAGAGATACAGCCCCGATTTGTTATACAAATTCGATATTTAACCATGTTTAGATGAGGCCATAAAATCTGAACCCGATCTAAGAAAAGAAAACCCAAATATGGTTTTTACCTATTGGTCCTCTACTTTCATAAAATTCTGGACAGAAGTTGTTTGCACGAGATTGGCTCAAAATTGTTGCACAGTGTAATCATAGATTTTTTGGGGGCCCATTTTCAAAACCAAACATCCTAGGAGTAATATAAATTTCTGTACCAAATTATAAAGCTCTATCTTAATATTGTGAGCTGTATCTTGATTTCGACAGACAAACGGACGAATGAACACCGTTATATCGATGATGCTATCTCCGAAAACACCCCTCGGATTTAAGGCTGTACTACAGGTAAAGGCCTAACAGTAGCACATTATTGGAAGGCAATAATCGCCAGGTACTTGAGGATTTTAATCATGAGTTGTGGAATTTCGCCTTAGCTATTGGTGTAGAATGAGGACGTATCCACCGGAATTAGAGGAGAGTATCACAGTTCCCCAGATTAAAACATAGTGTCACGTTGTCCAAAATGTGACATCACCTGGCAATAAGTCAATTCTCTTGGGTCTGACCATCTACCCATTAAGATCTCCATACGCAGAACGCCCAACATCTTCTGCTCGGAACGCCGCACTTTCCTCAATCATGAAAAAACTAATTGACATAATTTTAGATAGAAGAGAAGAGCTGAAACAGAAAAAGATCATCTGAAGTATTGCCACATTGGAACAGATACTAGTAATCTGTAGTTAAGTCACTCACGAAATTTGCGAAAAGGATGAATCTGTTATATTCGGCCACGTCGCGTCGGCTGATTAAAAGGGGTTTGATAGTTAGTTTTACCAAAATTTTGTTGAACACCCAGGATAAGAGCATTTCTTACATGCAGGAAGGTACCACTCCAGTTTGGATGATGTTGCAAATGTCACCGAACCATCGGGATCTTCATGGTAATGCTGAATACGGTAGAGTCGGGCGTTGAGTATCTCACAAAATTTTCTTTTAAAACACACCGAAATCTGTATTATCTGCCAGTGTAAATACCAACGCAGGTCAGTGGTCGCATTGGTCTTATCATCGTTTATTGCCCGATCCACTTTAACAGACTCTATCTCCATTTTTATAAAGGCATCTATTACTGCCTCTTTTCGTCGGCATAAGGGAGTTGTGTGTTGTATCTTGTGTCTGTATTATTCACTTCCGGGTCATATACGACTTTCTCAAGCAGAATATTCTATTTCAACAGAAGCGCATGTATCAGTTAAAACTGTCTTGCAAAGTGGTGTGAGATTTGCGAGGATACCGAACTCAGATAGGGCTTCAAAAATCTTTTAGCGTATAAGGCTGCCCAAACCTTTTCAATTCACTAGGCAGAGTCGTATAAGCAATAGGTAACAGGCTTACACATACATATGTATGTTTATGTACAATTTTTTTCTTGGGGAAGTCCATACTTCCTGAGATATTGGCCTAAAAGCTCCAAGAAATCCTGACGGCACCAACCAAAATAGCAAATCCGCAAGGTAATTCTCGCTGGGAGTTTCTGATTGATGCAGGCTTTGCACATCGTATTATTTCATCCAGACATGTATCAGGTTGGAATAGGGATTGTATCGGTCCACTCCTTCGAGCACCTCCCACACAAAATTCGGATAAAGTGGAGTTTAAGAGCTCCTCACGGATCGTTTTGAACATTTTTCATTAAGTTTTTTTCTGCGGCTCCCTTTACGACGGTACAATTTATTGCCGGAGTGCGTCAATACTTTCTGAGATGTTGGCCTAAAAGCTCCACGAAACCCTGACGGCACCAACCAAAATGGCAAATCCGCAAGATAATTCTGGCAGGGAGTTTTTGATTGATGCAGGCTTTGCGCATCGTATTATTTCATCCAGTCCAGTATGGGATTGAAATATAGACTATATCGGTCCACTCCTTCGGGTACCTCCCACACAAAATTCGGATAAAGTGAAGTTTAGGAGTTCCTCTCGCATCGTTTTGACTCTTTTTCAGAAGATTGTTGGAGCGGCCTCATTTACAATGGTACATTTTGTTCCGGAGTAAGTCAATACTTCCTAAGATAATGGTCCAAAAGCTTCAAAACCCTGTCGGATATTGTGCAAGATAACTCTACAACTTTTTCAAAAATTTCTTTCAAACTTTTTTTAACATAATTAATATTTTGAGTCCTTTATGAGGAAGTTTGGTTGCCAAAAATCTTTGGTATATGTCAATGATTTGGTATAAGCCCACGTTACGGTACCTACAGATTTAAAAGCAAACTCGTGATACAAAATCAATATATTTTATATACGGCATAATTATTGTGTTTGGTTTGGTTTTGTTGTTTTTTTTCATGGTCAGTGGCTGAGGGTATTTCTCCGTCAGCACAGCTGACTGATACTTTCTTACTTGTTAATTAATTTCTCGTTGGAATCGAGCTTAATGACCGTTTATTTTTGCAAGTGAAAAAGGAAAGCCGACGATTCGAACTAGAGGTGGGCGCGTGTCGTGCCGTGAGTAGTGCGTGTTCGTGCCTTGTCGAAAATCGCCATGTTTGTGCGTGTCGTGCCGGAATAAATGTTTGGCCGTGCGTGATCGTGCTTTTTTCAAAGCACGATTTTGCACGACACGACAAAATCCACGATCGTGCTAAATTTTTGGGCTCCCTTTAGAAGTCGTGCAAGAGACCATACTAAACACAAAAATTGAACAAAAATATAAAACATATCGGCTGAGGAGTGGCTTCTCTGTCATCGTACTGTTCTTCTTTTTGTTTCTACAACAACAATGGGTATTTGCCCATTCAATTGTATGGTTTTCATGACAAACGCTTAGTGCTGCCTTTGAAACCCCTTGTTGTTGTAAAAACCAAAAAATTGCATTTGAAAGAAGAAAAGTTCGATGACCGAGAAGCCACTCCACAGCCGATATGTCTGATGAGCCGCTCTACCAACGGCGAAACAGGCATGTCACAGAGTGGTGGTTAAGTGGGTTCGAATCGTCGGTTTTCCTTTTTCATTGCAAAAATAAACGGTCATTAAGCTCGATTCCAACGAGAAATTTATTAAAAATTAATATTAAAAATGATCTTTACCCTAATAGGCAAAACTTTCAAATAGATAATAGAACTACCTGTTATGGCCGAGGCCGAACGGCGTGTCTTAAGACACCACATATAGAGAAACTTGAAATACACAGAAAAAGGCCGCTTATTTTTTGCCGTTCAGTGTCCAAGTCAGGCGAATTCACCATTGCTCCACGGTGGCATCTAGACTTATGCTACTTTGTAGCATACAGTCGTATCTTCTTTTATTGTGAGCGCAGGATGCCCTGATTCCATTCGTGGTGCATGCATTTCTCTCGCCAGATAGTGCGGATGCATACAGCTAGTCAGCTTGTCGCCTTCGATCTTCTGGGCGATTTGATACTAAAATTGGAATCATAATATATTTGACCCAACTCTAGGAATGCAAAGTGTTTCAAATTTAAAATTAAATCGACATAATAATAATTCACATATCATTTAGAACCTACCACAAGCTTATCATTGTATATTGCAACTATATTGCACTGCATTGCATTGTGTGAACTCATATTGAAGTAATAACAATTACCAAAGACAGCATGCCAATAATATTGAGCAATACACACCTGGAGTTTCAATATCACAAAGACCATTTCGGCTGTAACAATTATTTGTCTAAATTAATATTCAATTTAGCATTATACAAACATATACATAGGTATTTATCTTCCTCCATGAGTGTTGACAATTACATTGCCACACTGTCTGTGGTCCTCAACATAACGGTTCTATATCAAATTTAATAATATTTAGCAAATTTGTTATCAAATTGATAACACACAGCATGTGGTCAATATGCATAATTAACATACTAATTTTGACACTGGGAATTTTCATAATATTAAAATTTGACCACATTGTCAAATTTGAACAGATGGAATTGGCAACAAAAAATTAAAATTTAAATTCAACATTCAGTAATTTAGAAAAATCAATATATTTTTTAAATAAACATATTTTTAAATTTTAATGTGATATGTGATACTAAATTTAAAATAAAAAGCCCGCTTAATTTTTTTTTTTAATAGTAAAACAAAATCTCAAAAAACCCTCAATTATTTGTTTAATTTAATCGCACTTACATATATCACACCAATACTCGTATGATGACCATAAATATTTGATATTTATTTATATTCAGTTGATAAATTTCACAGAATTTTAATTAAATCATATGAATAAATAGTGATAGTGATTTTAAATTGTAAATATGAGAATTTGATTTGTGTAACGAATAGGCAAAAAGAGGAATTTATTGCGATAGTTGGAAATACAATATTGACAAATTTCGTGATCAAAATGAAATTTATTTCAAAATGAATTATGAACTCATATTTACATTTGTAATTAGAGGTAAAGCACACACACGTACAAAACGATATGGAAAGAAAATATCGAATAAACAATGTTATTAAGGAACAAAAAAATTTAAGGACCAAAAACATGGACATTGAAAAAAATGAATAACAATTTTTGTTTTCAAGGACGTGGGTCTTTTTAAAAGACACTTTTAATGACGTGGATTTTTAACAAATACTTTCAGTGACGTGGATTTTTAACAAATACTTTTAGTGACGTGGATTTTTAACAAATACATTTAGGAACTTGGATTTTTAAAAAAATCTTTTAGGAATTTGGATTTTAAAGATATGCTTATTTTTTAAAAATTTCAAGTACGGAGATTTTTAAAAGAGTTATTGAAAAAAAATATAATTTGTTTTTAATTCAAGTTCATAAAAAAGTATTTTTTTTAAAACATCCAACTTTCTGAAAAATATTTTATAAAAAATTTTTTAAAAAATATTTTTTCATGATTTACAAAAAAAAAATGTTTCAAGGACGCGGATTTTTTAAAAAATATTTTTTCGTGTATGTGGTTTTTTTAAAAATTATTTTTTCACGAACTTGGATTTCTCAAAAACATTTCCTTAAAGACGTGGATGTTTTAAAAAACAATATTTTTTCATGGATGTTGTTTTTTAAAAAAATATTTTTTCTTCAACTTGTATTTTTTAAAAACTATTTTTAAGGTATCGTATTTTTTAAAAAAATATTTTTTAGGGACGTTGATTTTTTTTAAAATAATTTAAAGAACTTGTATTTTTTAAAAAACATTTTTTCAAGAACATGATTTTTTAAATTTTTTCAAGGACGTGGATTTTTTTTTAGGTTAAGGACGTGCATTTTTTAAAAGGTGTTGATTTTTTCTCCTCATTTTTTATAGGACAAGGATTTTTTAGAAATAAAAAAAAATTTAAGGACCTGGATTTTTTAAGAGGTCTTTTAAAAGTATTTTTTATAAAATTATATAACAAGGACGTTGGTTTTTTTTTAAAATTTAAGGACATGAAAAATTTAAACATTTTTTTCAAGGACGTGTACTTTTTTATTGAAGTGGATTTTTTATAAAAATATTTTTTTTCAAAGCGTGGATATTTTAAAACTTTTTTGTTTAATTTTTTCTAAAATTGGGAAAATAAAATAAAAACATCAACACAGACCTCAAGCTCGAAAAATCGTTTCATTTCAAGACAATAGCAAAAAGGTCGAACAAATCCAAATACATGAAATTTTTTAAACAATATATTTCAAAAAAACAAAATCTTCACGAGCGTGGAATTTAAAAAAAAAAAAATTACGAGCGTGGATTTAAAAAAAATATTTTTTCACGAGCGTGGCTTTGAAAAAAAAAATATTTTTTCACGAGCGTGGCTTTGAAAAAAAAAATATTTTTTCACGAGCGTGGCTTTGAAAAAAATATTTTTTCACGAGCGTGGAATTTAAAAAAAATATTTTTTTAAGAAATATTTTTTCACGAGCGTGGATTTAAAAAATAATTTTTTTTTAAAAAATATTTGTTTAAGGACATGGATTTTTTAAAAAAAAAATTTCAAGTACTCGTACGTAGATTAAAAAAACAAAATTTTCCAAGGACGTGGATTTTGAAAAAAATATTTTATAAAGGACGTGGATTTTGAAAAAATATTTTTTAAAGGACGTGGATTTTTAAAAAAAACATTTTTTCAAGGACCTGGATTAAAAAAAATACTTTTTCAAGGACGTGGATTTTAAAAAAAATATTTTTTCAAGGACGTGGATTTTTAACAAATATTTTTCAAGGACGTGGTTTTTAAAAAAAAGTTTCAAGGACGTGGATTATTAAAAAAAATTCAAGGACGTGGATTTTTTAAAATATATTTTATCAAGAACCTGGTTTTTTTAAAAATATTTTTCAAGGACGTGGATTTTTAAATTTTTTGAAGAACGTGGATTTTTTAAAATTTTTTCAATGACATGGATCTTTAAACAATTTTTTCAAGGACGTGGATTTTTTAAAATTTTTTCAATGACTTGGATTTTTACAACATTTTTTCAATGACGACCCATTTTTTCATATTTGACAAGGACTTAAAATGTGTTTTTTAATATTTGTCAAGGACTTAACCTGTGTTATTTTAAAAATATTATTCAAGGAAGCGAATTTCTTCCAAAATATTTTTTAACTTGGACCTTTTAAAAAAATATTTTGTCAAGGACGTTTAATTTTTTTCAAGGAGGCAGATTGTTTAAAAAATATTTCGTCAAGGGTTTGGATATAAAAACAATATATATTTGTATTGGATTTTTTCAATTTTTTTTCAAGGACGTGGATTTTTTAAAAAAAATTTCTAGTACGTCGATTTTTTGTTTAAAAAAATATTTTTTTAAAGACATGCATTTTTTAAAACACATTTTTTCAAGGAAGTGGATTTGTTTGTTTTGTTTATTGTTGAAGTTCAATCTCATTTTCGATTGTTTGAGTGGAGTATTCCCCCATTGGCTCAACTTCATTTATTACCCTCTATTACAGAGAGTAATGTTTTTCAAAACGAACTGACAGTGTTGCAAAATTTTACTGATCGCTACCAATATCATGATTTCATCCCGGCGAAGGGAATTATCAATTGGCTTCTCAGTTTTTGAAATGATGCCTTTTTAGCGAAAAACCGAACTCTTTAAGTGTCTAGTATTCTCATATGAATGAGAATCACACTCACTTTTCGGCTTTTCCCTTCGCCGGGATGAAATCATGATATTGGTAGCGATCAGTAAAATTTTGCAACACTGTCAGTTCGTTTTGAAAAACATTACTCTCTGTAATAGAGGGTAATAAATGAAGTTGAGCCAATGGGGGAATACTCCACTCAAACAATCGAAAATGAGATTGAACTTCAACAATAAACAAAACAAACAAAAAACAGCCAAGGCACGGGCGGATTGGAGCTTTGTTAAAAACAAAAAAAAAAAAAAAAAACAAAATTCCAATAAACAACCTCACAGGCAACTGTGTTGGTGTTCTTTTCAACTCATAGAATTCGAAGAATTCTTAGTTGATACGTGCTGACATGTTGCAAAATATTTTGATTTTGGTGTTTCTTTGGAAAAGCCGAAAGGTGAGTGTGATTCTCATTCATATGAGAATACTAGACACTTAAAGAGTTCGGTTTTTCGCTAAAAAGGCATCATTTCAAAAACTGAGAAGCCAATTGATAATTCCCTTCGCCGGGATGAAATCATGATATTGGTAGCGATCAGTAAAATTTTGCAACACTGTCAGTTCGTTTTGAAAAACATTACTCTCTGTAATAGAGGGTAATAAATGAAGTTGAGCCAATGGGGGAATACTCCACTCAAACAATCGGAAGTGGATTTTTTAAAAAATATTTTTTCAAAGACTTGGAATTTTAAAAAAATATTTTTTCAAGGACGTGGATTTTTGAAAAAATAGTTTTTAATATATTTCAAACACCTGGATTTAAAAAAAAATTTTTCAAACGACGTGGGTTTTTTTTCAAGGACGTGGATTTTTAAAAAATATTTTTTCAAGGACGTGGATTTAAAAAAATATTATTTCAAGGACGTGGATTTAAAAAAAAATCAGGGACGTGGATTTAAAAAAAATTCAAGGGCGTGGATTTAAAAAAAAAATTAAAGGTCGTGGATTTAAAAAAAAAAATTAAAGGTCGTGGATTTAAAAAAAAATTAAAGGTCGTGGATTTAAAAAAAAATTAAAGGTCGTGGATTTAAAAAAAAAAATTAAAGGTCGTGGATTTAAAAAAAAAAATTAAGGGTCGTGGATTTAAAAAAAAAATATTTTTTTCTGGGACTAGGATTTTTAAAAAATATTTTTTAAGGACGTGGATTATTCATTTTTTCAAAGTCGTGGATTTTTTAAATTTTTTGAAGGACGTGGATTTAAAAAAAAAAATTAAGGACTTTGCTTTTTTTAAAATATTTTTTTCAGGACTTGAATTTTTAATTTTTATCAAGGACGTATTTCTTTAAAACATTTTTTTTCAAGGACGTGAATTTTTTATAATTTTTTTTTAAGGACGAGCATTTTTTAATTATTTTTCAAGGACGTGGATTTCATAAAAATATTTTTCAAGGACGTGGATTTTTTAATTTTTGTTTTTTGAAGGACTTGGATTTTTTAAATTTATTTCAAAAACGTGTATTTTTTAAAATATTTTTCAAGGACTCGGATTTTTTAAATATTTTTCAAAGACTTGGAATTTTTAAAAAATATTTTTTCAAAGACTTGGAATTTTAAAAAATATTTTTTCAAAGACTTGGAATTTTAAAAAATATTTTTTCAAAGACTTGGATTTTCGAAAAAAATATTTTTCAAGGACGTGGACTTTTTTTAAAATATATTTCAAACACCTGGATTTAAAAGAAGTTCAAGGACGTGGGTTTTTTAAATATTTTTCAGGGACATAGATTTTTAAAAAATATTTTGTGAAGGACGTTGGTTTTTAATATTTTAAATATTTTTTCCAAGACGTGGATTTAAAAAAAAAATTCAGGGACGTGGATTTAAAAACAAATCCAAGGGCGTGGATTAAAAAAAATTTAAAGGTCGTGGATTTAAAAAAAAAATATTTTTCTGTGACTAGGATTTTTATAAAATATTTTTTAAGGACGTGGATTATTATTTTTGTTCAAAGTCGTGGATTTCTTAAATTTTTTGAAGGACGTGGACTTAAAAAAAATAAGTACTGTTTTTTTTAGAATATTTTTTTCAGGACTTGAATTTTTAATTTTTTTTAAGGACGTATTTCTTTAAAACATTTTTTTTTCAAGGACGTGGATTTTTTAAATTTTTTCAAGGACGTGGATTTTTTTAATTTTTTTTCATGGACGTGGATTTTTTTAATTTTTTTTCATGGACGTGGATTTTTTTAATTTTTTTCAAGGACGTGGAATTTTTAAAAAAATGTTCAAGTAGGTACGTCGATTTAAAAAAAAAAATTAAAAGACATGAATTTTTTAAAACCTTTTTTTTCAAGGACGTGGAATTTTAAAAAATATTTTTTCAAGGACGTGGATTGTTTAAAAAATATTTTTTCAAGGACGTGGAATTTTTAAAAAATATTTTTTCAAGGACGTGGATTTTTTAAAAAATATTTTTTCAAGGACGTGGATTTTTTAAAAAATATTTTTCCAATGACTTGGAAATTTAACAAAATATTTTTTCAACGACTTGGATTTTTGAAAAAAATATTTTTTCAACGACTTGGATTTTTGAAAAAAATATTTTTTCAAGGACTTGGATTTTTGAAAAAAATATTTTTCAAAGACGTGGACTTTTTTTAAAATATATTTCGAACACCTGGATTAAAAAAAAAAATTTCAAAGACGTGGACTTTTTTAAAATATATTTCGAACACCTGGATTTGAAAAAAAATTGTTCAAGCACGTGGGTTCTGTAAATACTTTTCAGGGACATAAAAATCTATGTAATAATTTTGTGAAGGACGTGGGTTTTCAAAAAATATGTCTTCGAGGACGTGGATTAAACAAAAAATTAAGGCCGTGGATTTTTAAAAACTATTTTTTAAAGGTCGTGGATTTAAAAAAAATCAGGGACTAGGATTTTTAAAATATATTTTTAAGGACATGGATTATTAATTTTTTTCAAAGTTTGGATTTTTTAAATTTTATGAAGGACGTGGATTTAAAAAAAATTAAGGATTGGCTTTTTTTTAAATATTTTTTTCTGGACCTGAATTTTTAATTTTTTTCAAGGACGTATTTTTTTAATACATTTTTTTCAACGACGTGGATTTTTTATAATTTCTTTTCAAGGACGAGAATTTTTTAATTATTTTTCAAGGACGTGGATTTCATAAAAATATTTTTCAAGGACGTGGATTTTTTAATTATTTTTCAAGGACGTGGATTTTTTAATTTTTTTTTTGAGGGATGTGGATATTTTAAATCTATTTCAAGGACGTGGATTTTTTAAATTTATTTCAAGGACGTGTATTTTATAAAACATTTTTAAAAACGTGGATTTTTTAAATTTTTTCAAGGAAGTGGATTTTTTAAAATATTTTTCAAGGACGGGAATTTTTTAATTTTTTTTCAAGGACGGGAATTTTTTAATTTTTTTTTCAAGGACGTGGATTTTTTAAAATATTTTTCAAGGACGGGGATTTTTTAAATTTTTTTCAAGGACGTTGATTTTTTAAAATATTTTTCAAGGACGGGGATTTTTTAATTTTTTTTTCAAGGACGTGGATTTTGTATAACACTTTTCAAGGACTTAACCTGTGTTATTTTAAAAATATTTTTCAAGGAAACGAATTTCTTGAAAAATTTTTATTCACTTGGACATTTTTAAAAATACCTTGTCAAGGACGTTTAATTATTTTTTTCAAGGAGGCAGATTGTTTTAAAAATATTTCGTCAAGGGTTTGGATTTAATTGTTTTTAATATTTTTGTGGATTTTCTAAAAAATATTTTTTAAGAACGTGCATTTTTATATTTTTTTCAAAGGAGAAGATTTTTCTATTTAATTTTTAGAAGACAAGGACGTGGATTTTTAAAAAATTTTTCAAGGCCGTGGATTTTTTAAAAATTTTTATTAAAGAAGTGGATTTTTAAACTTTTTGTCAAGGACGTGGATTTTTTTAAAAAATTTTTTTAAGGACGTTGATTTTTTAAATTTTTTTCAAGGACATGGATTAAAATATTTTTTTAGGGACGTGGATTTAAAAAAGAATATCAAGGACGTGGATTAAAAAAAAAACAAAACAATTTTTTATGAACGTGGGTTTTTAAATTTTTTTTTCAGGGACGTGGATTTAAGAAAAAAAACTTTTTTAATGGCGTGGATTTTAAAAAAATATATTTTTTTAAGGACGTTGATTTTTTTAAAAATATTTTTAAGGACGTTAATAAAAAAAAAAAATTTTTCAAGGAGCTGATTTTTTAATGTTTTCAAGGATGTGGATTTTTTAAAAAATATTTTTCAAGGTCGTGTTTTTTTAAGAAATATTTTTTCAACGACGTGGATTTTCTAAAACAAAGATATTTTGTCAAGGACGGGGATTTTCTAAAACAAATTTTTTTCAAGGAAATGGATTTTTTGAAACAAAGATATTTTTTCAAGGCCGTGGATTTTCTAAAACAAAAATAGTTTTTCAAAGACATGGCTTTTTTAGTCGACCAAAAAATTCGAGTTTTTAAAGAATAAATTTTCCATAATAATAATTAAAATATAATGTTTTAAACTATACTTTACTTAAAGTATCACATTATGCCTTCCCAAAGGGGTTTCAAAGTATATCCGTTTCCTTCTATATATGCTTTCCTTATATCACACACATTGCATTAGCATTTCGCACCAGCAACAGCTGGAGTAGCAATACCACTTGAAGAATCATAAAATAAGCGTATACAACAAATACTCAAAATGTGAGCTGTGTGAAATAAAGGAAATTTCCACATAGCATTCAAGCAGCATTCACTGAGTTCGTTTATAGGAGCAATGGCTTCATAAGACCCTACACACATACACACATCGAACGTATGGTGTTTGGCATTCACACGTTCAAATGAAATAAAAAAAGGCAAAGGAGAACAAAATACGAAACTGGAGAATTTATAACCAACAATATAAATTAAAAGCAAACGGAAAGCGTGCTGGTACTTGAAAATATTGCAAAAACAACAACAACAATAACAGCCTTATACGCAATACGAAGCATATACAAATTTAGTTTGTTTAAATTTGCTTTT
Organism: Musca autumnalis; assembly: GCF_047663935.1. Lineage (NCBI taxonomy): Eukaryota > Metazoa > Arthropoda > Insecta > Diptera > Muscidae > Musca > Musca autumnalis. The sequence continues at coordinate 23,892,516 of NW_027411755.1, read as the reverse complement.
CCACATCTATGGTAGCAAATAAAGAATCAAGACAAAGAACTAAACCAACACTTAAAAAAATGAAAAAAAAAGAAATACCAAAAGATGTAGAACTGAAAAATTAACCCACAACCAATCTGAAAGGGAAAGAGAAAAACTATGAAATTTAACAGTTGTTCATTTTAATGTGTTTTGTTTTATTTGCCGTTTAGTTGAACGTTACAAATGCTCAAAAAAAAAATAAAAGTAAGTAGAAACCCAACTAATAACATTTGAAACAATATAACGTTGTTTAGCTCAAGTTTCAACATGTTTTACTCATTAGTAAATTGTTGGGAAAAATATTAGCAAAATTGTTAAATGGTTTTTTTAAAGGATATATTTGAAAAGAGCAATAATTTTGTGAATTAAATAATGGTGGTCCTTGAAAATATTTTTTTTAAATCCACGTTTTTTGGTCCTCGAAAAGTATTTTTTTTAAATCCACGTTTTTGGTTGAAAATATTTGTTTAAATCCACGTTTTTTGGTCGTTGAAAATATATATATTTTTTTAAAAAATCCACGTTTATTGGTTTTTGAAAAATATTTTTTTTTTTAAAAATCCACGTTTATTGGTTTTTGAAAAATATTTTTTTTTTAAATCCACGTTTATTGGTTTTTGAAAAATATTTTTTAAAAATCCACGTTTATTGGTTTTTGAAAAATATTTTTTTAAAAATCCACGTTTATTGGTTTTTGAAAAATATTTTTTAAAAATCCACGTTTATTGGTTTTTGAAAAATATTTTTTAAAAATCCACGTTTATTGGTTTTTGAAAAATATTTTTAAAAAATCCACGTTTATTGGTTTTTGAAAAATATTTTTTAAAAATCCACGTTTATTGGTTTTTGAAAAATATTTTTTAAAAATCCACGTTTATTGGTTTTTGAAAATAATTTTTTTTAAAATCCACGTTTATTGGTTTTTGAAAAATATTTTTATAAAAATCCACGTTTATTGGTTTTTGAAAAATATTTTTTAAAAATCCACGTTTATTGGTCCTTGAAAAATATTTTTTAAAAATCCACTTTTATTGGTTTTTAAAAAATATTTTTTAAAAATCCACGTTTATTGGTTTTTGAAAAATATTTTTTAAAAATCCACGTTTATTGGTTTTTGAAAAATATTTTTTAAAAATCGAGGTTTATTTTTTTTTTTGAAAAATATTTTTTTATAATTCACCTTTATTTATTTATTTTTTTTTTTTTTTTGAAAAATATTTTTTAAAAATCCACTTTAATTTTTTTTTTTTGAAAAATATTTTTTAAAAGTCCAAGTTGATTTTTTTTGGAAAATTATTTTTTAAAAATCCACGATTATTTTTTTTTTGAAAAATATTTTTTAAAAATCCACGTTTATTTTTTTTGAAAAATATGTTTTAAAAGTCCACTTTTATTTTATATTTTTTTTTTGTTTTTTTTTTTGAAAAATATTTTTTTAAAATTCCACGTTTATTTTATTTTTTTTTAAATCCACGTTTATTTTTTTTTGAAAAATATTTTTTTTTAAAATACACGTCTATTTTTTTTTTTTTTGAAAAATATTTTTTAAAAATCCACGTTTATTTTTTTTTTTGAAAAATATTTTTTAAAAATCCACCTTTATTTTTTTTTTTTTTTTGAAAAATATTTTTTTAAAAATCCACGTTTATTTTTTTTTTGGAAAATATCTTTGAAAAATCCACGTTTATTTTTTTTAAATATTTTTTAAAAATCCGCGCTTATTTATTTTTTTTTTGAAAAATATTTTTTAAATATCCACGTTTATTTCTTTTTTTGAAAAATATTTTTTAAATATCCACGTTTATTTCTTTTTTTGAAAAATATTTTTTAAAAATCCACGTTTATTTTTTTTTTTTTTGAAAAATATTTTTTAAAAATCCACCTTTATTTTTTTTTTTTTTTTTGAAAAATATTTTTTTAAAAATCCACCTTTATTTTTTTTTTTTTTTTGAAAAATATTTTTTTAAAAATCCACGTTTATTTTTTTTTTTTTGGAAAATATCTTTGAAAAATCCACGTTTATTTTTTTTTTAAATATTTTTTAAAAATATTTTTTAAATATCCACGTTTATTCCTTTTTTGAGAAAAATATTTTTTAAATATCCACGTTTATTTCTTTTTTGAGAAAAATATGTTTTAAAAATCCACGTTTATTATTATTATTATTATTATTATTATTATTATTTTTTTTTTTTTTTTGAAAAAATATTTGTTAAAAATCCGCAATATTGGTCCTTGAAAAATATTTTTTCAAAAAACAATGTTTATTGGCCCTCGATTTTTTTTTATACCCTCAGCCTTTAGGCTAAGGACGGTATATACACTTTGATACGATGAAAATGTGCCTCATCGAAATAATGGTTTTAGACCCCAAGTATTTTGGACGGAATGTGTTTCAGACAATTTGGAGTCGATCTAGCCATGTCCGTCCGTCTGTCTGTCTGTCCGTCCTGCTGGCTGGAGCGCACGATAACTCTCGAACGGATGAACCGATTCGGTTCAAATTTTGGCTTTCGTAATATTTTGCCCAAACTTAGTTTAAGTTCGAATATGAGCTACATAGGTCCACTCCTTCCGGTACCTCCCCCACAAAAGTTTGAAAATGTTCGGAAAGTTTGTGCGCATGATAACTCTTGAAGGGAGTGACCGATTTGATCCATACTTTGTATAGCGTAAACTTTCTACCAGATTAATGTGAGGTTCCAATATGGTCTCACTAGGTCCACTCCTTTGGGTACCTCCCACACAAAATTTCGGAAAAGTTCAGTTTAGGGTCATCTCTCGAATCGCTTTGATTTTTGTTTTAGCAACTTGTATTCACTGCCCTCCATACGACGGTACAAGTTTCATCATGGGCAAGTCCATACTTTCTGAGAAAATAGCATGAAAGTTGCAAAAAATCCCTATGACACCGTGCGAGATGGTTGGAGCGCAAGATAACTCTCGAACGGATCTGCCGATTCGGTCCAAAATATGGCCTTAGTAATATTTTGTCCAAACATAGTTTAAGTTTGGAGATAAGCCATATCGGTCCACTCCTTCCGGTACCTCCCCAAAAAAAGTTCAAAAATGTTCGGAAAAATTGTTCGGACGGTATCTCTTGAAGGGAGTGGCCGAATTGGTCTATACTTTACACATCCTAATATATCTACCAGATATAGATCAGGTTTAAATATGGACTATATTTGTCCACTCCATCCGGTACCTCCCACACAAAATTTCGGATAAGTACACTTTAAGACCTAATATCGAATCACTTTGATTTTTGTTGAAGCAACTTGCATTCGCTGCCTCAATTACGATGGTAAAAGTTTGTTTAGGGGCAAGTCCATACTTCTTGAGCAAACAGCCCAAAGACTGTGAAAACCCCCTATGGCACCATATGTTGTGACTGGAGATCCACTTCCATACCGGTCAATGTCGATCCATTCCTTTTAGTATCTCCTCCGCAAAACTTTTGATCTTTAATCCTAATCAACATTTTTGTCGGTTCAAATGCCCAAAATTTTGAAAACCCCCTAAATACATACGTTTTTTGGGGGAAAATCGTTTCAATATACACAGGCTGAGGGGATATATCTGTCGGCAAAGCCGACTGATACTTTTTTACTTGTTTAATCCAAATTTATTGGTTTTTAAAAAAATTTTTGTAAAAATCCACGTATGATGGGTGTTAGGGTATACTATTCACCACTTAATATTTTCCGCGTATTGCTTCACATTTATAGTCCACCTTTTAAAGTCTCAACATTTCAATCCATAAACATGTTTGGATATATTTTTGAAAAAATTTTCTTAGTCAAAACAAACACGTCTAATGCTTATTTTTCTTTTCCTGTGAATTCCTCTATGACATGTGAAACACACATACGTTTTTCTGCCCCACTAAGACTGTGTAATTTCCCATTTGCTTTATTTGAACATCTTCAGTTTCTTTCACGTACTGTCATAATTGTTGCTCTGTTCGTTTGGATGCTTTGTTTGATGCTCGTTTTTGAAATACGACACACACACATCCCCATACACATAATGCGCAACAGCAGCAATAATAGAAACAAAAAAAGACAAATTATAAAAAATTAAGGCAGCTACACTCAATTAAAGTAATTAAGTTAAGACGATGACATCTCTTATTCATGGTTGTCTACAAATGTTATGTAGACATTTAATTCATATAATTAATACATGTCTCTGAACTTTGGAGACGTGCCAAAATTGTGTGTGAGCATATGTGTGTGTGTATGGGTGAAAGTGAATTATAAATAATAATATTGAAATAAAAAAGCGAAAGCAAAATAATAAATTCTTAAGAACGTAAATTGTTTGATAAATTACTTCAAATGGAATTGTAAATTTTGTATACAAAAGATACATATGTACACAAAGATGTGTTATAATTTACAGGATAAGCTGGGTTAAATGAATTTTTAAATGGAAGAAGAAATGAGTATTTAATATATGAAGAATAAATAAATACAAAACTTTTGACCCTGAAATTAATAATTGCGGATAAAAAATATATTTTCTTATTTTTTATTTTAATTTTAAGAATGGCCCTTGAAAAAATATTCTTCAAAAATCCACGATTATTCGGTTAATGGTGGGTGAAAAAATATTCTTTAAAAAATCCACGATAATTGGTCTAATGGTGGGTGAAAAAATATTCTTTAAAAAATCCACGATTATTGGTCTAATGGTGGGTGAAAAAATATTCTTTAAAAAATCCACGATTATTGGTCTAATGGTGGGTGAAAAAATATTCTTTAAAAAATCCACGATTATTGGTCTAATGGTGGGTGAAAAAATAATCTTTAAAAAATCCACGATTATTGGTCTAATGGTGGGTGAAAAAATATTCTTTAAAAAATCCACGATTATTGGTCTAACGGTGGGTGAAAAAATATTCTTTAAAAAATTCACGATTATTGGTCTAATGGTGGCTGAAAAAATATTCTTTAAAAAATCCACGATTATTGGTCTAATGGTGGGTGAAAAAATATTCTTTAAAAAATCCGCCTTTATTGCTGAGATGGTGGGTGAAAAAATATTCTTTAAAAAATCCACGATTATTGGTCTAACGGTGGGTGAAAAAATATTCTTCAAAAATCCACGATTATTCGGCTAATGGTGGGTGAAAAAATATTCTTTAAAAAATCCACGATTATTGGTCTAACGGTGGGTGAAAAAATATTCTTCAAAAATCCACGATTATTCGGCTAATGGTGGGTGAAAAAATATTCTTTAAAAAATCCACGATTATTGGTCTAACGGTGGGTGAAAAAATATTCTTCAAAAATCCACGATTATTCGGCTAATGGTGGGTGAAAAAATATTCTTTAAAAAATCCACGATTATTGGTCTAATGTTGGGTGAAAAAATATTCTTTAAAAAATCCACGATTATTGGTCTAATGGTGGATGAAAAAATATTCTTTAAAAAATCCACGATTATTGGTCTAATGGTGGATGAAAAAATATTCTTTAAAAAATCCACGATTATTGGTCTAATGGTGGGTGAAAAAATATTCTTTAAAAAATCCACGATTATTGGTCTAATGGTGGGTAAAAAATATTCTTTAAAAAATCCACGATTATTGGTCTAATGGTGGGTGAAAAAATATTCTTTAAAAAATCCACGATTATTGGTCTAATGGTGGGTGAAAAAATATTCTTTAAAAAATCCACGATTATTGGTCTAATGGTGGGTGAAAATATATTCTTTAAAAAATCCACGATTATTGGTCTAATGGTGGGTAAAGAAATATTCTTTAAAAAATCCACGATTATTGGTCTAATGGTGGGTGAAAAAATATTCTTTAAAAAATCCACGATTATTGGTCTAATGGTGGGTGAAAAAATATTCTTTAAAAAATCCACGATTATTGGTCTAATGGTGGGTGAAAAAATATTCTTTAAAAAATCCACGATTATTGGTCTAATGGTGGGTGAAAAAATATTCTTTAAAAAATCCACGATTATTGGTCTAATGGTGGGTGAAAAAATATTCTTTAAAAAATCCACGATTATTGGTCTAATGGTGGGTGAAAAAATATTCTTTAAAAAATCCACGATTATTGGTCTAATGGTGGGTGAAAAAATATTCTTTAAAAAATCCACGATTATTGGTCTAATGGTGGGTGAAAAAATATTCTTTAAAAAATCCACGATTATTGGTCTAATGGTGGGTGAAAAAATATTCTTTAAAAAATCCACGATTATTGGTCTAATGGTGGGTGAAAAAATATTCTTTAAAAAATCCACGATTATTGGTCTAATGGTGGGTGAAAAAATATTCTTTAAAAAATCCACGATTATTGGTCTAATGGTGGGTGAAAAAATATTCTTTAAAAAATCCACGATTATTGGTCTAATGGTGGGTGAAAAAATATTCTTCAAAAATCCACGATTATTCGGCTAATGGTGGGTGAAAAAATATTCTTCAAAAATCCACGATTATTCGGCTAATGGTGGGTGAAAAAATATTCTTCAAAAATCCACGATTATTCGGCTAATGGTGGGTGAAAAAATATTCTTCAAAAATCCACGATTATTCGGCTAATGGTGGGTGAAAAAATATTCTTCAAAAATCCACGATTATTCGGCTAATGGTGGGTGAAAAAATATTCTTCAAAAATCCACGATTATTCGGCTAATGGTGGGTGAAAAAATATTCTTTAAAAAATCCACGATTATTGGTCTAATGGTGGGTGAAAAAATATTCTTTAAAAAATCCACGATTATTGGTCTAATAGTGGGTGAAAAAATATTCTTTAAAAAATCCACGATTATTGGTCTAATAGTGGGTGAAAAAATATTCTTTAAAAAATCCACGATTATTGGTCTAATGGTGGGTGAAAATATATTCTTTAAAAATCCACGATTATTGGTCTAATGGTGGTTGAAAAAATATTCTTTAAAAAATCCACGATTATTGGTCTAATGGTGGGTGAAAAAATATTCTCTAAAAAATCCACGATTATTGGTCTAATGGTGGTTGAAAAAATATTCTTTGAAAAATCCACGATTATTGGTCTAATGGTGGGTGAAAAAATATTCTTTAAAAAATCCACGATTATTGGTCTAATGGTGGGTGAAAAAATATTCTTTAAAAAATCCACGATTATTGGTCTAATGGTGGGTGAAAAAATATTCTTTAAAAAATCCACGATTATTGGTCTAATGGTGGGTGAAGAAATATTCTTTAAAAAATCCACGATTATTGGTCTAATGGTGGGTGAAAAAATATTCTCTAAAAAATCCACGATTATTGGTCTAATGGTGGTTGAAAAAATATTCTTTGAAAAATCCACGATTATTGGTCTAATGGTGGTTGAAAAAATATTCTTTGAAAAATCCACGATTATTGGTCTAATGGTGGGTGAAAAAATATTCTTTAAAAAATCCACGATTATTGGTCTAATGGTGGGTGAAAAAATATTCTTTAAAAAATCCACGATTATTGGTCTAATGGTGGGTGAAAAAATATTCTTTAAAAAATCCACGATTATTGGTCTAATGGTGGGTGAAGAAATATTCTTTAAAAAATCCACGATTATTGGTCTAATGGTGGGTGAAAAAATATTCTCTAAAAAATCCACGATTATTGGTCTAATGGTGGTTGAAAAAATATTCTTTGAAAAATCCACGATTATTGGTCTAATGGTGGTTGAAAAAATATTCTTTGAAAAATCCACGATTATTGGTCTAATGGTGGGTGAAAAAATATTCTTTAAAAAATCCACGATTATTGGTCTAATGGTGGGTGAAAAAATATTCTTTAAAAAATCCACGATTATTGGTCTAATGGTGGGTAAAAAAATATTCTTTAAAAAATCCACGATTATTGGTCTAATGGTGGGTGAAAAAATATTCTTTAAAAAATCCACGATTATTGGTCTAATGGTGGGTGAAAAAATATTCTTTAAAAAATCCACGATTATTGGTCTAATGGTGGGTGAAAATATATTCTTTAAAAAATCCACGATTATTGGTCTAATGGTGGGTAAAGAAATATTCTTTAAAAAATCCACGATTATTGGTCTAATGGTGGGTGAAAAAATATTCTTTAAAAAATCCACGATTATTGGTCTAATGGTGGGTGAAAAAATATTCTTTAAAAAATCCACGATTATTGGTCTAATGGTGGGTGAAAAAATATTCTTTAAAAAATCCACGATTATTGGTCTAATGGTGGGTGAAAAAATATTCTTTAAAAAATCCACGATTATTGGTCTAATGGTGGGTGAAAAAATATTCTTTAAAAAATCCACGATTATTGGTCTAATGGTGGGTGAAAAAATATTCTTTAAAAAATCCACGATTATTGGTCTAATGGTGGGTGAAAAAATATTCTTTAAAAAATCCACGATTATTGGTCTAATGGTGGGTGAAAAAATATTCTTTAAAAAATCCACGATTATTGGTCTAATGGTGGGTGAAAAAATATTCTTTAAAAAATCCACGATTATTGGTCTAATGGTGGGTGAAAAAATATTCTTTAAAAAATCCACGATTATTGGTCTAATGGTGGGTGAAAAAATATTCTTTAAAAAATCCACGATTATTGGTCTAATGGTGGGTGAAAAAATATTCTTTAAAAAATCCACGATTATTGGTCTAATGGTGGGTGAAAAAATATTCTTTAAAAAATCCACGATTATTGGTCTAATGGTGGGTGAAAAAATATTCTTTAAAAAATCCACGATTATTGGTCTAATGGTGGGTGAAAAAATATTCTTTAAAAAATCCACGATTATTGGTCTAATGGTGGGTGAAAAAATATTCTTTAAAAAATCCACGATTATTGGTCTAATGGTGGGTGAAAAAATATTCTTCAAAAATCCACGATTATTCGGCTAATGGTGGGTGAAAAAATATTCTTCAAAAATCCACGATTATTCGGCTAATGGTGGGTGAAAAAATATTCTTCAAAAATCCACGATTATTCGGCTAATGGTGGGTGAAAAAATATTCTTCAAAAATCCACGATTATTCGGCTAATAGTGGGTGAAAAAATATTCTTCAAAAATCCACGATTATTCGGCTAATGGTGGGTGAAAAAATATTCTTCAAAAATCCACGATTATTCGGCTAATGGTGGGTGAAAAAATATTCTTTAAAAAATCCACGATTATTGGTCTAATGGTGGGTGAAAAAATATTCTTTAAAAAATCCACGATTATTGGTCTAATAGTGGGTGAAAAAATATTCTTTAAAAAATCCACGATTATTGGTCTAATGGTGGGTGAAAATATATTCTTTAAAAATCCACGATTATTGGTCTAATGGTGGGTGAAAAAATATTCTTTAAAAAATCCACGATTATTGGTCTAATGGTGGGTGAAAAAATATTCTCTAAAAAATCCACGATTATTGGTCTAATGGTGGTTGAAAAAATATTCTTTGAAAAATCCACGATTATTGGTCTAATGGTGGGTGAAAAAATATTCTTTAAAAAATCCACGATTATTGGTCTAATGGTGGGTGAAAAAATATTCTTTAAAAAATCCACGATTATTGGTCTAATGGTGGGTGAAGAAATATTCTTTAAAAAATCCACGATTATTGGTCTAATGGTGGGTGAAAAAATATTCTCTAAAAAATCCACGATTATTGGTCTAATGGTGGTTGAAAAAATATTCTTTGAAAAATCCACGATTATTGGTCTAATGGTGGTTGAAAAAATATTCTTTGAAAAATCCACGATTATTGGTCTAATTGTGGGTGAAAAAATATTCTTTAAAAAATCCACGATTATTGGTCTAATGGTGGGTGAAAAAATATTCTTTAAAAAATCCACGATTATTGGTCTAATGGTGGGTGAAGAAATATTCTTTAAAAAATCCACGATTATTGGTCTAATGGTGGGTGAAAAAATATTCTTTAAAAAATCCACGATTATTGGTCTAATGGTGGGTGAAAAAATATTCTTTAAAAAATTCACGATTATTGGTCTAATGGTGGGTGAAGAAATATTCTTTAAAAAATCCACGATTATTGGTCTAATGGTGGGTGAAGAAATATTCTTTAAAAAATCCACGATTATTGGTCTAATGGTGGGTGAAAAAATATTCTTTAAAAAATCCACGATTATTGGTCTAATGGTGGGTGAAAAAATATTCTTTAAAAAATGCACGTTTATTGCTCAGATTGTGGGTGAAAAAATATTCTTTAAAAAATTCACGTTTATTGCTGTGATGGTGAGTGAAAAATATTCTTTAAAAAATCCACGATTATTCGGCTAATGGTGGGTGAAAAAATATTCTTTAAAAAATTCACGTTTATTGCTCAGATTGTGGGTGAAAAAATATTATTTAAAAATCCACGTTTATTCATGGAATGGCCCTTGAAAAAAAACTTTAATTATTTTTTATTAGTTATGACCATGTGCATTTCATGAAGACTTTGCAACCAAAAATCGTTATAAATATCAATATGGACAAATGCATTTTTAGCAACTGTTGCCATCGCCATAATAACTGTTTTTATGTAATTGCGGAATCCAAAGGCTTTGGAAATAATTGTCGGTGAATAAACAGTGGGATGATAGCACGGCAAAAATAAAGTAAAAGACTTCCTTCTGGTAGTCTAAAATAAAAATACGTGCTGGGGTCGTCAATATAGACCTGTAAAGACTCACTTTTGGCCGTCCATAAAGTCTGCCTTTAAATTTATTGTGAAAAATTAATATTCTTTAAAAATCCATGGTTATTGTTGGAAAAATTTATTTTCATTAAAAATTCATGGTTTTTGTTGGTAAAATTAATTTTCTTAAAAAATCCATGGTTATTGTTGAAAACCCATTTTTTAAAAAATCCACGTTTATTGTTGAAAAAATATATTTTTAAAAATCCACGTTTATTGTTGAAAACATATATTTTTAAAAAATCCACGTCTATTGTTGAAAAAATTTTTTTTAAAAAAATCCACGTTTATTTTTGAAAAAATAAAAATCAACGTTTATTGTTGAAAAAATATTTGAAAAATTAATATTCTTTAAAAAATCCACGTTTATTTTTGAAAAAATAAAAATCAACGTTTATTGTTGAAAAAATATTTGAAAAATTAATATTCTTTAAAAAATCCACGATTATTGGTCTAATGGTGGGTGAAAAAATATTCTTTAAAAAATCCACGATTATTGGTCTAATGGTGGGTGAAAAAATATTCTTTAAAAAATCCACGTTTATTGTTGAAAAATTAATTTTCTTTAAAAAATCCACGTTTATTGTTAGAAAAATATTTTCTTTAAAAAATCCACGTTTATTGTTAGAAAAATATTTTCTTTAAAAAATCCACGTTTATTGTTAGAAAAATATTTTCTTTAAAAAATCCACGTTTATTGTTAGAAAAATATTTTCTTTAAAAAATCCACGTTTATTGTTGAAAAAATATTTTCTTTAAAACATCCACGTTTATTGTTGAAAAAATATTTTCTTTAAAAAATCCACGTTTATTGTTGAAAAACTATTTTCTTTAAAAAATCCACGTTTATTATTGAAAAAATATTTTCTTTAAAAAATCCACGTTTATTGTTGAAAAAATATTTTCTTTAAAAAATCCACGTTTATTGTTGAAAAAATATTTCTTTAAAAATACACGTTTATTGTTGAAAAAATATTTCTTGAAAAAAAAACGTTTATTGTTGAAAAATATTTCTTTAAAAATACACGTTTATTGTTGAAAAAGTATTTTTTTAAAACATCCAATTTTATTGTTGAAAACATATTTTCTTTAAAAAATCCACGTTTATTGTTGAAAAAATATTTTCTTTAAAAAATCCACGTTTATTGTTGAAAAAATATTTTCTTTAAAAAATCCACGTTTATTGTTGAAAAAATATTTTCTTTAAAAAATCCACGTTTATTGTTGAAAAAATATTTTCTTTAAAAAATCCACGTTTATTGTTGAAAAAATATTTTCTTTAAAAAATCCACGTTTATTGTTGAAAAAATATTTTCTTTAAAAAATCCACGTTTATTGTTGAAAAAATATTTTCTTTAAAAAATCCACGTTTATTGTTGAAAAAATATTTTCTTTAAAAAATCCACGTTTATTGTTGAAAAAATATTTTCTTTAAAAAATCCACGTTTATTGTTGAAAAAATATTTTCTTTAAAAAATCCACGTTTATTGTTGAAAAAATATTTTCTTTAAAAAATCCACGTTTATTGTTGAAAAAATATTTTCTTTAAAAAATCCACGTTTATTGTTGAAAAAATATTTTCTTTAAAAAATCCACGTTTATTGTTGAAAAAATATTTTCTTTAAAAAATCCACGTTTATTGTTGAAAAAATATTTTCTTTAAAAAATCCACGTTTATTGTTGAAAAAATATTTTCTTTAAAAAATCCACGTTTATTGTTGAAAAATATATTTTTAAAAAATCCACGTTTATTGTTGAAAAAAAATATTTTTAAAAATCCACGTTTATTGTTGAAAAAATATTTTTTAAAAAATCCACGTTTATTGTTGAAAAAATATTTTTTAAAAAATCCACGTTTATTGTTGAAAAAATATTTTTTAAAAAATCCACGTTTATTGTTGAAAAAATATTTTTTAAAAAATCCACGTTTATTGTTGAAAAAATATTTTTTAAAAAATCCACGTTTATTGTTGAAAAAATATTTTTTAAAAAATCCACGTTTATTGTTGAAAAATATTTTCTTTAAAAAATCCAAGTTTATTGCGGAAAAATATTGTTAAAAAATCCAAGTTTATTGTTGAAAAAATATTTTCTTTAAAAAATCCACGTTTATTGTTGAAAAAATATTTTCTTTAAAAAATCCAAGTTTATTGTTGAAAAATTATTTTTAAAAAAATCCACGTTTATTGTTGAAAAAATATTTTCTTTAAAAAAATCCACGTTTATTGTTGAAAAAATATTTTCTTTAAAAAATCCACGTTTATTGTTGAAAAAATATTTTCTTTAAAAAAATCCACGTTTATTGTTGAAAAAATATTTTCTTTAAAAAATCCACGTTTATTGTTGAAAAAATATTTTCTTAAAAAAATCCACGTTTATTGTTGAAAAAATATTTTCTTTAAAAAATCCCCGTTTATTGTTTAAAAAAAAAATTAAAAATCCACGTTTATTGCTGAAAAAATATTTTTTTAAAAAATCCACGTTTATTGTTGAAAATTTTTTTTAAAAATCCACGTTTATTGCTTAAAAAAAATTTTAAAAATCCATGTTAATTGTTGAGAAATTATTTTTAAAAAATTTTTGAAAAACATTTTTCTTTAATTTTACCCACTGTCCATCACTTTGTCCAATTGCAATGCCTCCATCTCAATATGTCCATGGCTTTGCAGTAACATCGATAACAATTAAATTACTTTTTTTCTCCTCAAGCCTTGCCCACCAATACCATGAAATTCATTTATTATTGTATATTTGCAATGTTGTTTCGATATTTGTTGTTAAAATTTTTTCACTCAACTATTCTTCCTCTGTTTCTCCCTCTCTTTCTCTTCTTCGCTATACTTTTATTGTTCATTTTAGTGCCACCGGATATTTTAGATTATCCAACCAGCACGGATATGGTGGTACGTGAAGGTTCTAATGTGACACTCAAATGTGCGGCCACTGGATCACCGACACCCACAATAACATGGCGACGAGAGGGTGGAGAACCCATACCAATACCAAATGGAACTGAAGGTATGTAGAGTGGTGTATGTTGTGTATGTATTTGGATGATCGGAAACCCCATTAGCAAATATTAATGTTAGCAGTAGGGCAGACGGTTGGATAGATTATGTGGAAAACATTAAATGTGAAATGTTAAACGGAAACGGAAACGGAAATACACATGAGCATAGCGCGGAAATGCAATATGGGAAAATTCAAACATATGGATATGGTAAAGCAAAAGAAGAGAAAAAACAACTCCTAACATCGTTACAATCACATTTTTCATTAAAACATTTTTAATGATTTGCGCAGTTAGTAATGGAAACAAAGGACCCTCCCAACCCACTGCATGCTCACACTTGAGTGCACACTGCACTGCATCAACGGTGACTGTAACTGACTGTCTCTTTTTTCTGATTGAGTGATGTGGGTAAATGCCATACCATGAAATTTCAAATAATTGATTACCAACTCGTTGCAATCCTGTTATCCTGCAGGTAGATTATATTATCAAACCATGTAACTATGGTAACATTTATCAATGGAAGTTGTTGTGTTGGACTAGTTAGTAGTGGGACAGTAGGAAAAAAGCAGAAAAGTTAATTTTTAGATGAGGACAAAACAAGACACAGAATTTTAAAATTTTTTGAGATTTTTAGGCCACAAAATAAAGGATTTTTTGGAGTAACCAAAGAGATAGATTTTTAAGGATTTTTAGTAATTATCAAAGTGATGACAAAATATATTATTTTGTAACGATTTTTAGGAGTAACAAAATTGGCCACCAAATATGGATTTTTTAACGTTTTGTTAAGTAGCCAAAGAGGCGAAAAAATATAAAATTTATTTCTAAAAATACTTCAAAATTTTATTTTTTTTTTGCCTCTTTGGCTATTAAAAAATACGTTAAAGAATCCAAATTGGCCACTAGGTATGGATTTTTTAACATTTTTCTTAAGTAGACAAAGAGGCCAAAAAATATAAAATTTTTAAGCATTTTTAGTAATTTTTTTTTAGGAGTCAATAGTTCACAATAGTCCATTAACATTTTTTAAACAAAATATTTCCAAAAAATGTCTTAAATTTAAATTTTATCTATTGATTTTTTTTTCAATGTCCACCCTATCTGTTCATGTCACGATTTGTACAAAATGTCATCCTTTATCTGCAGTTTTTTATTACCATTTTGTGTTCTCTCTTATTCTCTTCCACATCTTTCTTTTCTTGTGCCGCAGCCATCAGTTACAATGGTTCATTTCTAACAATTGCCAAGGTGAAGCGTTTAAATATGGGCGCATATCTATGCATTGCCTCAAATGGTATACCGCCATCAGTTAGCAAAAGGGTCATGCTGATAATACATTGTAAGTATTTTTGTCGTCTAAGTACATAACACAAATATATTTGTTTATTTTATTTTTTTTTGTACGCAGTAAAAATAAGATTAAAAGCTATCAGATTTCACAAAAATATTATTTTGCTCAAATGTACTCAAAAACGGTTATATTTCAAGAAAAATTTTAAATGTTCCCTTGTGTAGGTTGTGTGTGTGTTTTTTTTTTTTGTTATTCCCAAAAGTGTGCAGAAAATAAACAAATAAATTCCTAGAAGGAAATGGTTTCAAAGTATTCTTCTATACAGACAAATTAAATAGAAAATGTGCCTTGCATTTAAGTAAAGGTAGATATTATATATTTGGGTGCCACCGTGGTGCAATGTTATGCACACCCGCCTTGCACGCAGAAGGTCAGTGGTTCGATTCCCCGGCCAGAAAACATCAAACATTTTTCAACGGTGCCAAAATACCCCTCAGTAATGTTGGCGACATTTCCTGAGTATATCAGCCTTGAAAAACTTCTCTAAAAGTGGTGTCTTAAGGCACGCCGTTCGGACTCGGCGATAAACAGTAGGTCCCATATCATTGAGCTAATATGAATCGGGGTGCACTCATTGATATGAGAGAAGTCTCCCTTGTCCCGTATGGGATGTTGTGGAACAATGTTTTTTTGTAGATATTATATCAATCGACTTTTATAATTTTTTTGCTCGTTTTATGACTTGTTGTTGTAACAGTTTTTTATTATTATGTTTGTATGTTCGTTCTCCTGTTCAATCTGACCCTGGGTCTATCTCCAGTTCCAGGAAGTTGGCTACTTCGTTGGGATGTAACCACAGATCCACTGGAGTCAGATGAGTAGGCTTGGCGGGGCAGTTGAATAGGTGCTTAGTAACGTGCGGGCCCATGCCGCATACTGGGCAGATGTCTTGCATGGTGCGATCGATTCCCGCCCAATAGGAATTTAGGCGACTGCAATATGCCGAGCATAATAGAGCCAAAACTACTCTGGTTTGTCGTGTCAGCTGACGCTCTTCAGCTGCGATAGATGGGGGATGTGCTCCGATGACTGCATTCACACAATAATTGCTTATTGTCGTGTGAATGCTGTTCAAACCTGCCTGATATGTCTGTTGATCTAGAGGTTCTTTCCCATATTCATGGACCGTCGCCTCTAGAGCATGAATATCCTTCTTGATAAGCCTGAGTGTATCGATGGCCAGCAGATGGTGATTGGGATGGCTCTCACGGTAACACCCGAGCAAGTACTGCAACGATAGCATCTCATTATGTTGCCGTACTGGAAGAATCTTTGCCTCCTCATGTAGATGGTCCACTGTAGATTTGAGAAGGCACCCTGTTGCTGTTCTCCGGGCGGTGTTCTGACAAATTTGAATATTATCCCACTGCGTGTCACATAAATTCCGGCACCAAACTTGCGCCGCATAGCTTACCACAGACCGACCTATCGCTTTATACGTGGTCAACAAGGTTTCATTATCTGCACCCCAAGTGCTGCCGGCTAGCGACTTGAGGACCTTGTTGCTAAATTTCAGTTTATTGCCGATAGCTGCGGCATGCGCGGACGACGTGAAAGTGACCCCTAGAATTTTGGGGCACTTTGTGGTCGGAATTCTGCTACCATCGACCCTGATATTCAACTCTCTTCTATACTGCGCCGTCCATGTGGTGAACAGAGTGGCGGATATCTGCGTATTCCTCGCGTGGAAAAAGGTGGTAAGATTGGTTAAATAGGAGTTCAGTCTCTCACAGATGTCATTAGGGTAGGTACCTGACGCCAGGATCGTACAATCATCCGCATACGTTACGATCTCAATGCCGTCTGGAGGGGGCGGAATACAGGAAACGGAGAGGTTAAACAGTTCCGGAGATATCACCCCTCTTTGGGGAATTCCTTGTTTCACTATACGGGGCTTGGATTTCTTGTTCCTGAATTCCACATACGACTGGCGTGTACACATATAGTTGATTATCCAACGTTTCAGACTTGGACGGAGGGTTGTCTGCTCGCTGTCCTCGAACAGCGTGGAGTGCTTGACAGTATCAAAGGGTTTTGATAAGTCAAGCGCCACCATCACTGTTCTATCGCACGGCCGTCTCTGGTTGAGTCCTTGACAAATATATGTGGAGATGGCGTGCAGCGCAGTTGTCGTGCTGTGCTGCTTACGGAATCCATGCTGATGATCGGCAACTTGATAGCTATTTCTAATGCAGGGGAGGACTATGGCCTCAAGGGTCTTCGCTACAGGTGACAAAAGCGAAATCGGCCTGTACGATTCACCTTTGCTGGCATTCTTGCCTGGCTTCAGTAGCGGGACTTCGGGAACAATAAGGGTGGCTAGCGACAGGTTGAGAACTTTAGTGAGCTACTTTAGTGAGATACTCCACTCCCGGCTCATCCAGCTGTTTCATCATTACCATGGAAATTCAGTCAGGGCTCAACGCTTTGGATGATTTAGCGTTCCTGATGGCATCATCCATTGTAAACTGTGGTGGTTCATCCTCGGCAGGAAGAGATCTAATGTGACGTAACACTCTTCTCTTCGCCCTGTCACTCACGGGGTGCTCGACAAACAGTCGATTGAAGTAACTTGCACACCTCTTCGGGTCAGTCAACGTAACGTCGCCAAACGTGACTGAGGTCCTGTCATTCCTCCTTCCGGGGTTCGAGAGTGACTTAACCGTTGTCCACAATTTACTTATACCGGCTCCAATGTTGCAACCCTTCTGATGATTTAACCACTTGTTCCGCTTATGTTCGCCGACCAGCCTGTTAACTTCCAGTGTCAGCTCCCTGACTCTGGGGTCGTCGGGGTTGGTTCGACGAAGCTAATCACGCTCATTTGATAATCCTGTCGCCTCTGATGGAAAATTTGGTCTTACTTCGGGTATTCGACCAGCAGGTATATGGCGACCGGCTGAAGCATTGATGATGTCTCGGAACGTCCTTTCCGCTACCCGAGCATCAGAAGGATTGGGCAATTGTCTAAAGCGGTGATTGGTGAACTCTCTGAAACTCGGCCAATCAGCTTTCCCATGATTGACGAATGTGCGGCGTTCAGAGGTGATAAAATCGGGTGGTCTGCTGATGGAGACAATTATGGGGAGATGGTCTGATCCAAGGGAAAGGGTTGCCAAGTGACGTGATTTGTCAGACCAGATGACACGATGGTTATGTCTGGCGAACTGTGACACGCTCCTCTAATTCTGGTAGGGGCGTCCTCATTGACCGAGCAAAACGTAGATCTATCAATCTGCTCAGCCAGCGCTATACCCCTCTGGTCGTTTCCGAGGGCAGTTCCAGACCTGACTGCTACCCCCATACATTCCATGTACGGGTCGTTAGAGGCAGGCTTAAGCGAGATAGGTCTGTATTGAACAGACTGGTGTAAAAGGAAAGCTAATCCCCCACCTCCACATCTGGTGCGATCCTTCCTTATTACGTTGTAACCATCACAACGTACTGAGCTGTGGTCGTTCAGCATGGTTTCCTGAACCGCCGCGACCTTGATCTTCTTCCTATTCATAAAGTCCACTATTTCATCGATCTTACCTCGGAGCCCATTGCAATTAAATTGCAAAAAGGATGCATTTTCTGGGATTGGAACAACAACGGCTGGTGTTAAATGCTGCGCGTGCGGTTGCTGTTGGTGGGACTGCGGGGGAGTTTCGTAATCCAACGAAGAAGGAGTTTCGTAATCTGACGACGACGACTCATTGGGGGCTATGTTCGCGCAGCATGCAGCAACATGGTCCCTATCATAGTCCCTTACGTGAGCAAGTCCAGAGCAACCCCTTAAATGCACCCACTCCTGACATCTATTGCATCTCACCGAAGATTGGATATGGGTGAAAATGTGGATGTGACAAACCGAGCACAAATATATTGGTTCTGGGTTTTCCTCCGTCCCGGACCAAAAGAATCCGGAGCAGACATTGCGGGATATGCCGCTCCCAGCATAGAAAAACAAAACAAATACAAACATATGTAGACTGAGGTGGCAGCCGCTGGCCGGAACCCTGGTGTTGTGTGGTCCCGGGTCAATCCGGTACAGAGAACCCGCTGCCGTGGGATTGCGTTTTATCACTATCCACAGTTAGTTTTTTAAGCCAAAAATTTAACTTTTGATTTTCTGACCACTATTTCCGTAAAACCTAATATTAAAATATTGATCGATGAAGGACTACATTTTGATGTCCTTGATATGACAATCGGTTCATTAGATTTCGAGCTAGAGTTAGCACCGCAAAACGCCTTAGAAAGCGAAATCATCAAATTTTAAACAAATAAGAACGGCGTTAATTTCGACCGTGCCGAACTTTTTACACGCTCCACGACGAACTGTAAACGTAGGAACAATTACTTTCCTTTCGTTTAGGAAAGTATCAAACTCTTCCTACACATTAAGGTATATTTTTGTAAGGGGCTACCCTTACCTAACACTTTTGAAAACTCAAAAAAATGTATTGGCTTGTTTTGAAGTACAGGTAATACGAAGGCTGCACAATAACTATCTGGCCTGAATATTTACCATCAAAAATAGTATTACACTATGCAACACTGAAAATGCAAACAACTTCTTATGCATTTTTGGAAAGTACATTTTGGGACTACAAAAACCCTAATGGGGTTTTGTCCTGTCAGATCCAGTCCCGATTTTATGGCCTCATCTAAACCGGGCTAAAACTACAGTTTTTTCCATTTATCGGACCTTTATCTCAGAAACGAATAGAAATTGGCCTTGCGGTCTTTGGCAAAATTGTAGCCCAAACTAGTAGAATATACATATATTTTGAAAAGACCACATAAGAAAATCTTCAACTACATAGGACATAAAAATCGATAAAATATAGAAAATTTTACATAATTGTTGAAATTTTGGTGAGTATCGGCTAAACTATTGGGAGTTAAATCAGTAACCTTTTGCAAAAATCTTCCAAACAACAATTCTTTAGAACATTCTGAAACTCTACAAAGCTTACTTCATGTTGTTTCAGCGGTATTTTGCATCATATCTTCTACAACACGTTTTACAAACACAGTTCACACCAAGAGTTTGTTCTCGCATTTCGGATTTCACCACGTTATTGATATATTTATTAAATGGTCGTTGAAAAAATTATTCCTAGAATTTTCATATGTTCTAAGAAGTTGTTTATTGAAATCTTAGGTACATTTTTGTGGTTGTCTGTATCCTTAATTTTTAGGCGGTTGCGTATCTTTGGACCAGAGTCGGAGAAAAAAGTATAAAAAATTGGATATTGTCAAAAGATTTTTGCTATTTTTGCCATTAAGAACCGTTCATAGGCATTTCGTATGTTCCAGAAAGTTGTTTATTGATGTCTTTGCTACAATATTGTGGTTGATTGTTTGCTTGAATTTTGAACGGTTTATGGAGCAGAAGCCGAGAAAAGAGGATAAAAATCGAAATTGTTTTGCTATTTTGACCATTAAGATCTGTTTCTACAAAGTTCGTATATTTTAGAAAAATGTTTATTTAGATCTGAGGTATATTTCCTTAGTTGGTTGTTTGCTTCAAATTTGATCGGTTTGATAGCTGTATAACAAAACTTGAGAAAAAAATTTAAAAAAAAATTTGACCATGACGATTTTGACCTTGCAGATGAAGTTCGATGGATTATCTGTGTTCACAATTTTTGTTCTTTAAGGCAAGAGCTACAACTTTGCCTCTGAGATGAATTCAAATTTCCTAACGGTTTGGAAGATATAGTCCTGACTAAATGACCCTTTTCATATCAAAGCCTCAAACCTTTGGAGGCATATAACCGCGAAAGTTGATGAGATACGAAAAAACGGCGAGACACATATCCTCTCTTTTTTGGTCTTCTATCAGGCTGCGGTGTCAGAATATGGTTAATAATTTTCGTGTTGCACAGTGTTATACATATATCAAAATATTTTATTCTTGCTCTTATCTACAAATTTGCTTCTGAGGTCAGATGAAAATTCACTTACGTTTTAAGGACCATGATCCGCGAATCTGCACTTGGAATGTTCGCACTCTTTATAGAGAAGGTGCAGTTTACGCAGTGGCAGATGCACTTGAAAAGTACAAGGCCGACATTTATGCCATACGGGAAATACGATGGAACGGGAAAGGCGTCACAACAACACCTAAAGGTGACGCACTGTATTATAGCTGCCCCGACATAAAGCATGAGTTTGGTTGCGGATTTGTAGTTGGTCGGAGGTATAAACATTTGGTCTCCAGCTTCACTCCCATTGAATGAAGACAAGGACGAACCCACTGAAGACAAGGTCGAACAGACCAAAGATATATTTTACGAGCGCTTAGAAGAAACTTATGACCGTTGCCCTGCCCATGACATTAAAATTATACCATGCGATTTTAATGCCAAAATTGGAAAGGAGAATATCTTTGGCCCAACAGTCGGGAAATTCAGTCTCCACAGTGAAACATCTGACAATGGTATGAGGCCATGGAAACCGGCGGAAAATCAGTACTTGGACCAGGAGTATCGTGCTGCTACCGAAGAGAAAAATGCAGCGTATAGGACTACTTTACGATCAGTAGCAACGCGTAGCGCACGAGAGTGGTATCGGGAGAAAAGGAGAGAGGAGAAACGTCTTTTCCGCAGAAAAAAGAGAGAGATGGAAAAGCTGGAGTGTGAACAAATCGAGATGTACAGGAGACAGAATGAAGTCCGTAAATTCTACCAAAGAGTGAAACATGAAACTGATGGCTTTGGAACTGGCACATCCTCCTGTAGAGTCCAGCAAGGTAATCTGGTAACTGATACAGATAGCGTGCTCAGGATATGGAAGGAACAATTCTCCAAACTGCTGGTATACAATAGTAGCGAAGACGATGGATACTACAGATCCAATCCCAGAAGACGGTATAGAATGTATACCGCCCGGCCAAGATGAGGTAAAACAGCAATCAACCGGCAGAAGAATAATAAAGCAGCAGGAGCCGATGGCTTACCAGCCGAGCTGTTTAAAACCGGAGGCGAGTAGAGGGGTAATACCCCTCTACTGAGGCGGCGCGCTGATAAGGTGTATGCATCAGCTAGTTAGCACCATCTGGCAGGAAGAACGCGTACCCGACGATTGGAACCTGAGCATCCTGTGTCCCGTCCAAAAGAAAGGAGATAAGACTGTATGCTCCAACTATAGGGACATAAGTCTTCTCCCTATTGCCTATAAGATAGTGTCAGGGATATTGTGCGAACGACTAAAGCCAATAATTGGACCATACCAATGTGGCTTTAGATCTGGCAAGTCCACCATTGACCAGATATTTACCCTGCGGCAAATCCTGCAGAATACTCAAGAGATGCAGATCGACACAAATCACCTTTTTGTCGATTATAAAGCAGCATTCGACAGTCCTCTCCAATCAAAGGTATTCCATGCAATGTCTGAATTTGGTATCCCCGCAAAGCTCAACCGGATTTGTAAGATGACTTTAACTGATACTAGGTCCTCAGTTAAAATTGGAAAGAACCTCTCCGAACAGATCAGTACCAAAAAAGGTTTCAGACAAGGAGACAGCCTTTCGTGTGACCTATTCAACATTTTACTGGAAAAGGAAATACGAGATGCAAATGTCAAAAGAAATGGCACAATTTTCACCAATAGCCACATGTTACTTGCTTATGCTGATGACATAGACATCACGGGACGATCAGTAAAGGAAGTAACTGATATCTTTAGGAAGGTCGAAGCAGAATCTGCGAAAGTGGGTATGGCGGTAAAAGGCAAAAAGACCAAATTGATGGTGTCGACGGGCAAAGCGTCCAACTGTGGAAGTTGGTACCTATAATTTTGAGGTAGTTAAAGATTTCGTCTACCTCGGCACTGCCATAAACACAACAAACAACATCAGTTGTGAAATAAAAAGAAGAATTGTATTGGCCAACAGATGCTACTTTGGCTTAAATAAGCAGATTAAAAACAAAGCCACATCTCGTCAAACAAAAACAACGCTCTACAAAACACTGATACTACCAGTGCTGATGTATGGCTCCGAAGCCTGGGTAATTGCGCAAGCAGACATGGCAGTGCTTTGTGTGTTTGAGAGAAAAATTCTTCGAAAGATCTACGGACTAATCTTCGTTGACGGTGAATATCGATGTCGCATGAACCACGAGCTGTATCTGCCATACAACGACATCAATATAGTTAACCGTATCGAGATGCAGTGATTGCGTTGGCTAGGCCATATCATAAGAATGGGCGAAGATGAACCCGCTAAAAAGGCGTATAAATACGGTGCACGCAGAATTGGCAGGCCAAAGAATAGATGGCACAAATAAGTGAATGAAGAGATGACAAGGCGCGGTATTCCAGAAAGCGAAGCACTAAACAGAGAGAATTGGAGATCTTTTCTTAGTTCGGTCTATGGAACAAATGTTCTGTAATGGGCCAGCTAAGTAAGTAAGTCAGACTTTTGGAAATAGGAGTCAAATCTAGCTCGAAAGCTAACGAACCCATTGCCATATATTTTTGTGGGCTTATCAGAGACATCAAAATCTAGTCCTTCAGCAATCCAATTTTATTTTTTTTGCGGTTTTCATGACCAACAAATGTTAGTATTTAAGCCAAAAAATTAAATTTTTATTTCTGGCCACCGTTTCCGTAAAACAAAATAAAAAATCGCTGAAGAACTACATTTGTATGTCATTGATAAGACCACAAAAATATATGACAATCGGTTTATAAGTTTTGGAGCTGGAGTTGGTATCTCAAACGCGTTCTACACGGTATTGCTGCAAGCGAAATCACAGAGAAAATTTGAAATAAGTAAGAAAGGCACACAGTGGTTCAAAATCTTTTTTCCTGTTCAAAACTTTGTAACTTTTGAATGGATAACACAATCATCTCTCCGATCCATTAAAAACGTTCAAATTCGGTGACTACTTCACCAGAGGAATTCAAGGTCAAAGATAAATTTTTCAGTTTTTTTTTTCATATTTTGCATTAAAATATGAGTGTTTTTGAGTTTTTCATATGCATATAGAACCATTACATCAGGATACATGGACTTACCCACGAAAAACATCATGTAGCTGTAAACAGGGCTCCAAGGAGTACCATCGGTAAAAATTTCCAATGTATCCTCAAAACGGACCCTTAAGCGAACAAAAATGTTGAACATTTGTGTGGGTGGTACGTCAAGGAGTGGACCGATAGGGCCCATTTCTGTACGTGAACGAAGTTTCTGAAAATATTCGACATCAAATCGGTTGCTCCATTAATGAGATATTGCGCTTACCAATTTAGCGAATATTTTCGAACTTTTGTGGGGGAAGTAACGGAAGGAGACGACATATAAAAATCATCTTACATATTTTTACCCCAAAATAAAAAATAAAAATTTACCCCAAAAAATCATTATTTTATTATATAAAAACTACAATACTGTCCCTAACTGATTCCCTGCAATATGGACAATGGAAATGTGCTTAATTGGATAATGTAGTATTACATGAGGAACAGCACTTCAAATGTCTGCAAGGGAGAAGTACTACATTTGCTAATTATCCCCCCAAACTACACATTTTCTTTCATTGTTTTCATCCTCAATATTCTCCCTTGTTAATTCACCTTCACCAGATAGACCTTACTCATCTGGATCTTCACCAAAAATATTTTCGGGTGGAATTTGTACAGCCATATTATTGTTGTAAATTACCCTTGTTACAAATGTTGCAACAGTCATTTTTTCCGAGTTTAATAAATTGGTTGCTTCGTCTATGATCGCATCCCTAACCACATATTTTTTTACGATATTTTTTATGAACTTCCATTTTAAGCAAGAATACAAAATTCGTGGCTTTTGAAAAATTCCTCATTGCGAAAATATTTTACAAATATCAAACACAAACTTGACAAATATGTCTTTAACTTCCACAACAAAATCCTGAACCTCTTAATACAACAAAAACATAAACTACTTCACAAAAACAAATTAGCGCAGACACAACTGCGAAAACAAATGACAACTCTCCTAGATGAAATAGACATGCAAAAACTCATTGAGAGTGAAACCACATTATTTGAGAGTTACACCAACTCACACAAGACTACCCATATTAAAAAGCTCTAATCATTACAACAACAAAACAAAGAAATAGAAATGAACAACAACAACGGATGGTTTGTAAACAAGACGAAGGCAAATATTCCCGATGACATTGAGTGGTTACTCTAGTTAGGGCCGAAATATGCAACGCCTACAACAACAAAAACATTCCCGCTTTTAAATGTCATTGCAGAAGGAGAAGATTGTGTGCAAACAATAAATGACAAAGAACAGCAAGATATTGCAAGAACAAAACTAGTGACTAGTCTCCCTCATAGATGATCGCATGAAGAACTCAACGTTAACCACAAGAGACAAGACAATTATGAACACAGTGGGTAGATGTAAAACGTTCTTAAAAGAAAATAATGATATATTAATTATGAGCGCTGACAAAGGACGGAAAACAGTGGCAATGGACAAAAACGAATATAGAGCCAAAATGTCAGCAATTGTAGGAGATCTCTGCACGTATAGACGTCTTACAAGAGATCCTACATATAATTTACAGACGAAAAACAATTCATTAATGGATAAATTATTTAAATTAAACGTGATTAGCGAATCGGAAAAATTCAAACTGACAACAAAAACAGCAGTAGCACCAAGATTCTACGGGTTGCCCAAAATTCACAAACCAGGAATTCCACTTAGACCGATATGCTCAACTTTAAACTCACCAGCGATAGGGCTATGTAAATATATAGTCAATATCTTAAAACATCTAACAAGGAACTCAGTATACAATGTCAGAGATGCAAAGGACTTTAAAAACAAGATCAAGGACATCAAGATTAACACGGACGAGGTCCTAATATCGTTTGACGTGGTATCTCTGTTCCCCAGTATTCCGATAAATGTAGCTCTAACTATAGAAGACAAATGGGACATCATACGGACTCACACAGAGATACCAAAAGAACTTTTTATGGAAATATTGACACTGTGTATAAAGGCTACACGATACTTCAGTTTTGACGATAAGATTTACAATAAAACAAAGGCATGCCAATGGGTTCCCCTGCTTCACCAGTAATGGCAGACATCGTGATGGAAAAGCTTTTGGACTCGTCAATACAGAAAATGCAGACGAAGCCACGAATTTTGACTAAGTATGTCGACGATAAAAAAATACATAAAAATGACATAACGGCAACCCTGGATATACTAAATACGTACAACTTGCAAATCCAATTCACGATGGAAATTGAGACAGACAACAGATTGCCATACCTAGACGCGATAGTGATAAGACATGAAAATGAACTCAAACTAAACTGGTACCAAAAGCCCACAGCGTCGGGTAGACTTATTAACTTCACTTCCAAACACCCAAGAAGAACAATTATTAATACGGCAACTAACTTTATAGCGAGAGTTCTAGATATCAGCGATAAAGACTTCCACGTTGAGAACATCAACACGATCAAAGATATTTTAATGAAAAACAATTTTCCTATGAAAACAATAAACAACTTGATCTCACGTACAAGAAGAAGAGACAAAACCCAAGCACGAGAGAAGGAGCCAAAAATCTATAAAACAATGATGACACAAGAGGGTTTTCGGAAAGAATTAAAGCATCCAATATATATGACAGATCCAAATATGAACTGGCATTTAAATCCAATAACACTTTAAATAACGTTTTCAGCAGATTAAAAGATAAAATTAAAGACGAGGACAAGTCCAATGTAGTATACAAAATCAACTGTAAAGGAGACAAATCCAACATATGCCAAAAGGTATATGTTGGCACTACTAAGTGTAAACTAAAGACCAGGATATCAAGACACAGATCAGATCAAAAGGCACATAACAAACCCCTGGATCAAAAAACAGTTTGGCAGCACATTGTGCCGTAAAAAACCACACCAGACTTCAATAACATTAAAATATTAACTCAAGAGACTAATTATCATAAACGTAATACTCTTGAGATGTTACACATCATAAACACTCCGAATGATATACGGCTAAACTATAAAACAGATACAGACAATTGTGCTCAAATGTATAGGCACACAGTCAACAAATACAGATATGACAAACTTCAGTTGAAGAAAGCACTTGGAACAGATAAACCAGAACTCTCTTTCAAGTAATTTTGTTGTCAATAAGTTTTTAAATAATCTCTGTTAACACAATTATCATTTGTAGTTCCCTGAAGATGATTGGAGACTCCAATCGAAATATTGGAAAATAAAGAAACTATATAAAAATCAACACCCGATTTTTATTTTCAAAAAGCCTGTAGCCGAACAATACCAATAATAATATTTTACAAACTTAAAAAATTGAAATTGGCAGGAATGCATTTTTTCAAAATGTCGTTAAATGCTTTAACAGTGGAAGGAATTGTCGCATCGGATCTGAAGAAAATTATTATTTAGAAAAAAATGTTACCATTAACTGAGTTTACTTACTTTCTTTATGTAAAAACCTAAAGTAAGATGCATATTTATATAAAAAGAAAAAAAGTGCGCGCGATTTTTTATTTCCCCTTCCGATATGCTTCGCCCACCGGACGCAAATATATCAGTGTACAAAATCGCGCGAGTTATTTATATATGTGTTTTCTCTTTGGAGAAAACTACAAATTCAAACACCGACATTTAATTTCGTTTAAGAAGCAAATATGATTTTATTTGTCAATTGATGTCTTAAGACTAACTCAACTAAGAATTTATTTTTTAGCTATATCGATTTTTATTATCTTATTAAGAAAAAATATTTTAAAATTTCTTATTTGTGTTTGTTTTGTTTATTGTTGAAGATTCAATCTCATTTGATTGCTTGAGTGGGTATTCCCCCATTGGCTCAACTTCATTTATTACCCTCTATTACAGAGAGTAATGTTCTTCAAAACGAACTGACAGTGTTGCAAAATTTTACTGATTGCTACCAATATCATGTTTTCATCCCGGCGAAAGGAATTATCAATTGGCTTCTCAGTTTTTGAATTTTGCAACACTGTCAGTTCATTTTGAAAAACATTACTCTCTGTAATAGAGGGTAATAAATGAAGTTGAGCCAATGAGGGAATACTCCACTCAAGCAATCAAATTTCTTATTTGTTGTATTGTAAGCATATACGAGTATCAGTAACAGCATTTGACATACATAAGTAGACGCACCATAATTTCTAAAATTTGTTTTTATTTTCGCGGAAAATCAAAAAAATTAAAAAATCTGGGAGTAAATCTAAATTATACTTCCTCAGAGTCCGTATAATATAAAACCAAAATTATAAACATTGGCTTTATAAATTGCATGTTATAGCAACAATAAAAGTGAATAAACTTATTGTTAAAGTATTATTCCAAATATATTTTTTGGTTTGATTAGAAAAATAGATTAGAAAGAAAGTATCAGTCAGCTGTTCTGACGGAGATATACCCTCAGCTACTGACCAAACAAAAAAAAAACAAATACACTAATAATGCCGTATATAAAATATGTATATTAATTTTGTATCACGAGTTTGCTTTTAAATCTGTATGTACCGTAATGTGGGGCTATACGAAATCATTTTTAGTAACCAAACATCTTCATAATGGACTAGAAATATTAAATTACTTTAAACTAAGTTTGAAAGAAATTTTTGAAAAAGTTTTAGAGTTATCTTGCGCTATAGCCATTTTAATATGTGCCGGGAGGGTTTTGGAGCTTGGACCATTATCTCAGGAAGTATTGACTTACTCCGGAAAAAGACTGTACCGTTGTAAATGAGGCCGCTAGAACAAACTACTGAAAAAAAGAATCCAAACGATGCGAAAGGAGCTTTTAAACTTCACTTTTTTCGAATTTTGTGTGGGAGTTACCCGAAGGCGATAACCGATATAGCCCATATTCCAACCTGATAGATGACTGAATGAAAAAATATGATGTGCAAAGTCTGCACCAATCAGAAACTCCCTGCGAGAATTATATTGCGGATTTGCCATTTTTGTTGGTGCCGTCCGAGTTTCTTGTAACTTTTAGGCCAATATCTCAGGAAGTATGAACTTGCGCAAGAAAAAAATTGTATCGTCGTAAAGGGAGCGGCAAGGACTGTAACGTGGTTTTGTCGTCGGCTGGGGTAAGCTCAGTCGCGTCCGGGGTCTCCATAAGGACCCACTAAACCTTACGAAATGAGAAGACTAGTATTCTCCCTCTCCTGGGGGCTAAATCGGGGATTTATTGAATAAATACTAATTTACAATCTACTTGTGTTCAAATACGATAAGAATGAATTCAATGGTATATATATTTAGATTAAGCGTTGGATTATGCAGACTCGCTGGGATTTGGCAGCTGAGGAGCTCGTGTTGAGTTATCGGCTTCTTCTACGAGGGAAACGGTGTTGTTTGTGTTTGGTGTTCGGCTACAGATGATCGGGAAGACGAGGAATTCGGTGTTCGGCTACAGATGATCGGGATGACGATGTATTCGGTGTTCGGCTGTAAATGATCGGGAAGACGAGGAATTCGGTGTTCGGCTATAGATGATCGGGAAGACGAGGAATTTGGTGTTCGGCTATAGATGATCGGGAAGACGATAAATTCGGTGTTCGGCTACAGATGATCGGGAAGACGATGAATTCGGTGTTCGGCTACAGATGATCGGGAAGACGATGAATTCGGTGTTCGGCTGTAGATGATCGGGCAGACGATGAATTCGGTGTTCGGCTGTAGATGATCGGGAAGACGATGAATTCGGTGTTCGGCTACAGATGATCGGGAAGACGAAGAATTCGGTGTTCGGCTACAGATGATAGGGAACGCAGTGGGTTCGGCTGTTGATGTTCGGGAATACGATGGGTTGTCGGCTTCGGAGCTCGGCTGATGACGTTCGTGAATACGATGGATGTCGGCTTCGGAGCTCGGCTGTTGATGTTCGGGAATACGATGGAATGTCGGCTTCGGCGCTCGGCTGTTGATGTTCGGGAGTTAGTCTAGGCTACGATCTAGTATCTACCATGCGCTACTGAGTACGGAACAGCTGACCCGAAGGCCCTGTGGAACAGCTGGCACGAATGCCCTGTGGAACAGCTGGCACGAATGCCCTGTGGAACAGCTGACCCGAAGGCCCTGTGGAACTGCTGACCCGAAGGCCCAGTGGAACTGCTGACCCGAAGGCCCAGTGGAACAGCTGACCCGAAGGCCCTGTGGAACTGCTGACCCGAAGGCCCAGTGGAACAGCTGACCCGAAGGTCCTGTGGAACTGCTGACCCGAAGGCCCAGTGGAACAGCTGACCCGAAGGCCCTGTGGAACAGCTGACCCGAAGGCCCTGTGGAACTGCTGACCCGAAGGCCCAGTGGAACAGCTGACCCGAAGGCCCTGTGGAACTGCTGACCCGAAGGCCCAGTGGAACAGCTGACCCGAAGGCCCTGTGTATGTATCAGCCACCACAACTTAATGGGTAGCTCTCAAAAAGTATTCCCAACACTAGGCACCGAGGCGTAAGTTGGCGAACTTAGAGCAACCTTTTGTTCCAGCCCGTGTAGCAAACTCCCTGCAGTAGTAAGCTCGCCATTCTCAAGTAAACCTGAAATACTTTAGTGGCTTGGAGTACAGAGTAAATGAGAATTATTCACAGTGTGCGTTAAAATTGTAACTGCGAAACTACACCGGAATTGAATTCTCCTTTGGGTTACATCTTAAAACACAACATGTAAGTGGATGAAATGTAATGACTGCTGCCTATTGAATGGCTGTTCTGTATGTCTGCAGTGTATTGGGTGGTAGCCGGTATTGTGTTGTTGTACTATGTATGTACGTGATAGTATTGTCACGTTACATCTCCCCCCCGCTTCGGAGAGGGAAACCAAAGGGGATACCAAGGAAAACTTAAAATCAGCAAGAGAATTCGGATTTCTTCCTTCTAAATCTTGATCTTTGTTTCTGTTTCCTTTTCAGTTTTGGTTTTACTTCTCGGGATTCTTTAGTACAGCTTTGCTCAAGTTCGTATCTTCCCTTACACTGGTCGGGGTCTACGTTAGTTGGTAAAGTTTTAACAAGTGGTGAATCAGTTCTCTGCGATAAAGAAGAATGTTCGTCTGCATTCAACGAGACGGTAGGGGGTCCTCCTGTTTTAGGTTCCTCGTTAGCAATCAAAGGTGACCGTTGGATGGATGACGTCGGTGCTTCGGTGATGTGACGGGCAGTTGAACACCTGCTGGGGGATTGACGGCTGGTGGCAGATTCTTTGCGAGTCGATTGGTTAGGGATTGCCTTCGTCGACGTTCGGTTTTCCGACGGAGAGGTTGATTGTAGGCTTAGTCGTAATGGAGTCTGTCCTCCGAACTTGTTGTGATGCTGCTGGCTCGTTGGGCTATAGAAGAAGTGAACCGAGTCCCTATCCCTGGAGAACTCGACGTTCGTATCTTCTCGACATTGACAGTGCCTTGTCATTACATCCTCCTTGCCACAATACGAACAGAAGATTTTCCACCTGGCATTGCATTGGAAACGGGTGTGACCTTTCTGCTTACATCGCCAGCAATGGGTTGATCGTTGATAACTTTCGGTTCGATGAAAAAGCATGTGTGAGGTGTGTGGACGTTCGGCACGAGTTTCATCCCCTTTTAAGAGCTCGAAGTCGTCCGTGAATGACATTAGCTCCTCCAAGGTCTGGAAATCACATCGACGGATATAGTGGCGATATTCGGGGCGGAGACCATCGTAGATTCGGTCGAGGTGATCCATTTCTCGGAGGGTGGGGTGTTGTTTCGCCATGGTCAATATCTGCAGGATAAAGTCCTTCGCATTTTCTCGGTTATCTTGACGGCGGTTGTAGAATGAATGTTCTAATTGCGCTAGATGTCGCTTCGATAAAAAGAACTTCTCGACTTCCCCCCGAAAAGTGCTCCAAGACTTGATATCGTTTTTCTTCACCCTGTACCACTTCAAGGCCTTACCCTCGAGGATGATGGGTAGAGTGGAAATCAAACGGTCGTGGGGTACTCTATAACACTCGGCCAATTCCTCAAGCCTTTCTAGGAACTCCACCAAGTTTCCTTCGCCTGTGTATTTAAGGTTCCAGCGCTGCACACTATTTATGGTCTCGGAATCGCTCGTCTCTCGTCGGGAAACAGGTTCTGGGACGGTCAAGCATTTCTTTGTGACCACCGTTCTCTCCTCGGCTCTCAATTCGTTTTCTATCTCCCAAAGAAAATTTTTGTTACAGGTCTCCTGCCGCTTCTTCAGTACTAGGTCTGCCAATTGCTTCCTCAAGTACCCGACTGTTAAACCTTCCGTCGGTATTGCTGCCAACTGACATTGCTCTACGAGCTGCTCCTTCCTCAGCAAATAAATCCAATGCAATGATTCTTCTTTTAACTTCTTACCGCATTTGTGACTCGATCCGTCGTCGTTGGCGGTGGTTTCGGGTTTTCCGCAATGCGATTTTGAATCGGGTCCCTGCTCGGGCGCCATTTGTAACGTGGTTTTGTCGTCGGCTGGGGTAAGCTCAGTCGCGTCCGGGGTCTCCATAAGGACCCACTAAACCTTACGAAATGAGAAGACTAGTATTCTCCCTCTCCTGGGGGCTAAATCGGGGATTTATTGAATAAATACTAATTTACAATCTACTTGTGTTCAAATACGATAAGAATGAATTCAATGGTATATATATTTAGATTAAGCGTTGGATTATGCAGACTCGCTGGGATTTGGCAGCTGAGGAGCTCGTGTTGAGTTATCGGCTTCTTCTACGAGGGAAACGGTGTTGTTTGTGTTTGGTGTTCGGCTACAGATGATCGGGAAGACGAGGAATTCGGTGTTCGGCTACAGATGATCGGGATGACGATGTATTCGGTGTTCGGCTGTAAATGATCGGGAAGACGAGGAATTCGGTGTTCGGCTATAGATGATCGGGAAGACGAGGAATTTGGTGTTCGGCTATAGATGATCGGGAAGACGATAAATTCGGTGTTCGGCTACAGATGATCGGGAAGACGATGAATTCGGTGTTCGGCTACAGATGATCGGGAAGACGATGAATTCGGTGTTCGGCTGTAGATGATCGGGCAGACGATGAATTCGGTGTTCGGCTGTAGATGATCGGGAAGACGATGAATTCGGTGTTCGGCTACAGATGATCGGGAAGACGAAGAATTCGGTGTTCGGCTACAGATGATAGGGAACGCAGTGGGTTCGGCTGTTGATGTTCGGGAATACGATGGGTTGTCGGCTTCGGAGCTCGGCTGATGACGTTCGTGAATACGATGGATGTCGGCTTCGGAGCTCGGCTGTTGATGTTCGGGAATACGATGGAATGTCGGCTTCGGCGCTCGGCTGTTGATGTTCGGGAGTTAGTCTAGGCTACGATCTAGTATCTACCATGCGCTACTGAGTACGGAACAGCTGACCCGAAGGCCCTGTGGAACAGCTGGCACGAATGCCCTGTGGAACAGCTGGCACGAATGCCCTGTGGAACAGCTGACCCGAAGGCCCTGTGGAACTGCTGACCCGAAGGCCCAGTGGAACTGCTGACCCGAAGGCCCAGTGGAACAGCTGACCCGAAGGCCCTGTGGAACTGCTGACCCGAAGGCCCAGTGGAACAGCTGACCCGAAGGTCCTGTGGAACTGCTGACCCGAAGGCCCAGTGGAACAGCTGACCCGAAGGCCCTGTGGAACAGCTGACCCGAAGGCCCTGTGGAACTGCTGACCCGAAGGCCCAGTGGAACAGCTGACCCGAAGGCCCTGTGGAACTGCTGACCCGAAGGCCCAGTGGAACAGCTGACCCGAAGGCCCTGTGTATGTATCAGCCACCACAACTTAATGGGTAGCTCTCAAAAAGTATTCCCAACACTAGGCACCGAGGCGTAAGTTGGCGAACTTAGAGCAACCTTTTGTTCCAGCCCGTGTAGCAAACTCCCTGCAGTAGTAAGCTCGCCATTCTCAAGTAAACCTGAAATACTTTAGTGGCTTGGAGTACAGAGTAAATGAGAATTATTCACAGTGTGCGTTAAAATTGTAACTGCGAAACTACACCGGAATTGAATTCTCCTTTGGGTTACATCTTAAAACACAACATGTAAGTGGATGAAATGTAATGACTGCTGCCTATTGAATGGCTGTTCTGTATGTCTGCAGTGTATTGGGTGGTAGCCGGTATTGTGTTGTTGTACTATGTATGTACGTGATAGTATTGTCACGTTACAGGACAACTTACTGAAACAAATTTCAAAACGATCCGAGAGGAGCTCTTAAACTTCACTTTATCCGAATTTTGTGCGGGAGGAGTGGGAGAGGAATATGGACTATATTCCATATTCAAATCCGATCTATATCTGGAAGGAATAATACGATGAGCAAAGTTTGGACCAAAGCGATTGCTCCCTTCGAGAGTTATCGTTCGGGGAGGTACCCGAAGGAGTGGACCGATATGGCCTATCTTCGAACTTAAACTAAGTTTGGGCAAAATATTACGATACCCAACATTTGGTTCGAACCGGTTCATCCGTTCGAGAGTTATCGTGCGCACCAGACAGACAGACAGAAGGACGGACATGGCTAAATCAACTTCAAATTGTCTGAAACAGATTTCGTCCAAACATACTTGCGGTCTAAAACCATTATTTCGTTAGCATAAATGCTGAGGGTATAACAACCCTTATGAAACCGTGTGTAGTGGTTGGAGCGGTGGATAACACTCGAACAAATCTGGCGACTCAGTCCAAAATTTGGCCTTCGTAATATTTTGTCCAAATTAAGTTTAAATTCGAAGCTGAGCCATATCGATCCTCTTCTTTCAGGTGCCTCCCCCACAAAATTTAAAATGTTCGGAAAAATTGTGCGCACGATAACTCTTGATGAGAGTGACTGATTTGGTCCATTCTTTACACATCCTAATATATCTATCAGATATAGACTAGGTTCGAATATGAACAATACTTATCCACTCCTTCGGGTAACTCCCACACAAAATGTCCGATAAGCGCACTTTAAGACCTGCTCTCAAATCACTTTGATTTTTGTAGAAGCAACTTGCATTCTCTGCCTCAATTACGAAGATAAGCGTTTTTTCAGGGGCAAGTCCATACTTCTTGAGAAAACCGCCCGAAATGTGTAAAAAACCCCTTTGGTACCATACGTAACTTTCGAACTGATCAACCGATTTGGTCCAAAATTGCGTCTTCGTCATATTTTGTCCAAACTTAGTTTCCTGGCATACTGGTCCAAAAATTATACGATAACCCACTGAACTGACTAGTGGGAGTGATATTTATCGAGAAGAAATGACTCCCAAAATAAGATCAACTTCCATAATGGACCAAGTCGGTCCATTCCTTTAAGTACCTCCTCCGCAACTCTTTTGAACTTTATTCTTAATACGTCAATATACACCTATTTTAAATAGAGTTTTCAAGAGCCGCGAATGTGCCTCCACATTCTATTTTGCGTAAAAGACCCATATTACTCGTGCATCTCTGTAATTTATGACACGCGTTTTCGCAAATATTATAATCGCGAATTTCATTTATGTAAAAAAATTTAAAGAAAACCGCGGTTTAGTACGCGGATTTGTCAAAATATATTTTTGCTGATTTTCCTATTTCCAAGGTATCTATATCCGCAGTGGATGGATTAGATCGCGGAAGGGCTCATTAGATCCGTCGCGAAAAAAAAACCAAATTCACGCGGTATTCAAAGGAAATTGAATGACACATGTACATTTTAAACGCCAAAAATAGGTTTTTAAGAAAATTCACGCATCAAATTTTGGCCTTTAGACTCCAATTCCTAGGATACTGTAAGGAGCTCACACATGAGATATACATTAAACGACGTAAAATCACGAGATCTACAATCCTATTATGAGTTTGGAGTATTAAGGTGTTGCGCGTCCAGATTATTAAAAAAAACAAAAAACCGCGAAATTCCTGCTTTAAAGTGTCAGCATCAATTTTAGGTGGATGCTGTGGATATATCGAAAAATTATGCACCAGTATCATGTTGCCCATGGAGTATTCTGTCATACTTTCTTTGGGCATAGGTCTATAAAATATATGGTTAAGCCAAAAATCAGAAGGGAACATAAAAAATCTTGTTGGCTTGAACCCATTTGTATCCATTTTTCTACATTGATGCAACACAGATTCCACGTACACTAATTTAAATGGTAGACATTATGGGATCCCTCGCAAAACACTTAATTTTAAAGAATTTCAGTCATACCATATAGAAGATGTTAATAATTCGGTTGCATAATTACGAGAATGCAATACAACAATCCTTAGTTAATGGTGATTTTGAATGTCAAAGAATGGCCAGAAAGGGCCATACTACTTTGTTTTAAATTTATTTAAATTTCTATATAATGACTCTACACGTTTACCTACAAATCCCAATGAAAACTAACCTACTAATCCCAACGCTAAAATGATTTAAACATTTCTAGATATAATATCCTTGGATTACATTACATGCTCCCTAGGGACTTTCTCACTAATACGAGGGCTAATGAACTAATTCCTTTAGTGGAAAGGACCACTCAACATAGATTTTTCAGGGAACCAGGTTACCCAAACCTAGGTTTTAAATACTATTGCTTATCATAGCCAGTCATCAATGGTTGAACGAAACGAAAATTATTTGACAGATTCAGATAGTTAATTCCATGTTGACTGTATAACTGAGTTGACAGTGGATATCTAGTAAGTCCAGATTTGGACTTTGAAAATAATACACTTTCTTATTTATACACAAATTGCTATTGTTAAAAACCTAAAACATCAATGAAATAAATAAGAACCTAATGCTCAAGATAGGAAAAAAATTTTGATGTCCGGATTATCGGGATAAGAAAAATATGTGATGTCCGGATTACCGAGCCTACAATGTAAGCAATTCTGGTGTCCGGATTACCGAGTTGTCCGTTTTAACGAGTGTCCGGATTATCGAGACTATACTGTATATTGTTTCATTAAAGTTGTCTACTTATTTTGAGTCAGATATTCCAGACATAGTCTTCTTCAAAATGATGCTACGTATTTTTGCATATTTTTCAATATTCATCGAAAACAAATATTAAATTAGCAACTATGTTTACAGCTGCCAGCAACGAACAAAAAATGTTAATTAGCATTTCCTAGTAACTGCTGCAGTTGTATGTCAATAGAGATTTGTATATTCCATTTGTGGTGATTTAATTTTAGGCTACAAACAATTTTCTATTTATTTTTATGCTTTAATCACAAATGTGTTCTTCCTCTTCCTTAACCCCTCTCTATCACTTGTTCTTTCACCCTTTCTCTTTCAGTTCCACCAATGATTTGGATACAAAATCAATTAGTGGGTGCTGCAATTGGACAAAATATAACATTGGAATGCCAATCGGAAGCATTTCCAAAATCAATAAACTATTGGATGAAAAATGACACCATAATAGTGCCGGGTAAGTATCGAAGAATTGGAATTTACAGCAACTAAATGGTTTTACTACAAAATGAACTAATACATACATCACATACACACACACATATACCTACACATACAAGTATGATCGAAATTCCATGAAAACGACAAATTGCATGAAATGAATTTCTATTGAATTTGGTAGAGAATTTTTGTTAATGGCTAAAGAGATGTTAGCATAGGGGGCGGGGGTAAATTGCCTGTGTATGTGTGAGTGGCTGTAACTGTGATTGAATTACCACAAAATTGCCTTGTAACACACCAGTATCCCAGTGTATAATTGATTTAGTGTGCTAAAATTTGAGATTAAAGTAAGAAATAGAACAGAACTGCTGTTTAATATTCCAAAGGGTATTCAGGTGGCAGACGATTGCCTTTTCTTTTAGTACCTTTCGATGCGATGGATGGTTAAAAAGAATTCCATTATTTGCACAATTAAATAAAGTTCTGTGGTTTCGACAGGTACAGGGGCAGGAGAAAGCCAAAATCAATTACAAAAGACAAGCCAAGGTACTTCAATTAATAGAATACCTACTGCCTATAGAAAATTTTTAAACGTTTTCTGTATAAAATTCCTTCAAAATGGATGATTTTTTCTATAGAAAAAAATTCGTCAGGACCCTCAGGCTGGTTTTTTCTATAGAAAAAATTTCCTCAGGTCCCTGAGGATGGTTTTTTCTATAGAAAAAATTTCCTCAGGTCCCTGAGGATGGTTTTTTCTATAGAAAAAATTTCCTCAGGTCCCTGAGGATGGTTTTTTCTATAGAAAAAATTTCCTCAGGTCCCTGAGGATGGTTTTTTCTATAGAAAAAATTTCCTCAGGTCCCTGAGGATGGTTTTTTCTATAGAAAAAATTTCCTCAGGTCCCTGAGGATGGTTTTTTCTACAGAAAAAAATTTCCTCAGGTCCCTGAGGATGGTTTTTTCTATAGAAAAAAGGATGGTTTTTTCTATAGAAAAAATTTCCTCAGGTCCCTGAGGATGGTTTTTTTTTCTATAGAAAAAATTTCCTCAGGTCCCTGAGGATGGTTTTTTCTATAGAAAAAATTTCCACAGGTCCCTGAGGATGGTTTTTTCTATAGAAAAAATTTCCTCAGGTCCCTGAGGATGGTTTTTTCTATAGAAAAAATTTCCTCAGGTCCCTGAGGATGGTTCTTTCTATAGAAAAAATTTCCTCAGGTCCCTGAGGATGGTTTTTTCTATAGAAAAAATTTCCTCAGGTCCCTGAGGATGGTTCTTTCTATACAAAAAATTTCCTCAGGTCCCTGAGGATGGTTCTTTCTATACAAAAAATTTCCTCAGGTCCCTGAGGATGGTTTTTTCTATACAAAAAATTTCCTCAGGTCCCTGAGGATGGTTTTTTCTATACAAAAAATTTCCTCAGGTCCCTGAGGATGGTTTTTTCTATAGAAAAAATTTCCTCAGGTCCCTGAGGATGGTTTTTTCTATAGAAAAAATTTCCTCAGGTCCCTGAGGATGGTTTTTTCTATAGAAAAAATTTCCTCAGGTCCCTGAGGATGGTTTTTTCTATAGAAAAAATTTCCTCAGGTCCCTGAGGATGGTTTTTTCTATAGAAAAAATTTCCTCAGGTCCCTGAGGATGGTTTTTTCTATAGAAAAAATTTCCTCAGGTCCCTGAGGATGGTTTTTTCTATAGAAAAAATTTCCTCAGGTCCCTGAGGATGGTTTTTTCTATAGAAAAAATTTCCTCAGGTCCCTGAGGATGGTTTTTTCTATAGAAAAAATTTCCTCAGGTCCCTGAGGATGGTTTTTTCTATAGAAAAAATTTCCTCAGGTCCCTGAGGATGGTTTTTTCTATAGAAAAAATTTCCTCAGGTCCCTGAGGATGGTTTTTTCTATAGAAAAAATTTCCTCAGGTCCCTGAGGATGGTTTTTTCTATAGAAAAAATTTCCTCAGGTCCCTGAGGATGGTTTTTTCTATAGAAAAAATTTCCTCAGGTCCCTGAGGATGGTTTTTTCTATAGAAAAAATTTCCTCAGGTCCCTGAGGATGGTTTTTTCTATAGAAAAAAATTCCTCAGGTCCCTGAGGATGGTTTTTTCTAT
Source organism: Musca autumnalis (assembly GCF_047663935.1). Taxonomy (NCBI): domain Eukaryota; kingdom Metazoa; phylum Arthropoda; class Insecta; order Diptera; family Muscidae; genus Musca; species Musca autumnalis. Next base: position 23,852,963 of record NW_027411755.1, on the reverse strand, counting down.
AGAAAAAATTTCCTCAGGTCCCTGAGGATGGTTTTTTCTATAGAAAAAATTTCCTCAGGTCCCTGAGGATGGTTTTTTCTATAGAAAAAATTTCCTCAGGTCCCTGAGGACTGGTTTTTTCTATAGAAAAAATTTCCTCAGGTCCCTGAGGACTGTTTTTTTCTATAGAAAAAATTTCCTCAGGTCCCTGAGGACTGTTTTTTCTATAGAAAAAATTTCCTCAGGTCCCTGAGGATGGTTTTTTCTATAGAAAAAATTTCCTCAGGTCCCTGAGGATGGTTTTTTCTATAGAAAAAATTTCCTCAGGTCCCTGAGGATGGTTTTTTCCATAGAAAAAATTTCTTCAGGTCCCTGAGGATGGTTTTTTCTATAGAAAAAATTTCCTCAGGTCACTGAGGATGGTTTTTTCTATAGAAAAAATTTCCTCAGGTCCCTGAGGATGGTTTTTTCTATAGAAAAAATTTCCTCAGGGCAGGAGAAAGTCAAAATCAATTACAAAAGACAAGCCAAGGTAACTTCAATTAATAGAATACCTACTGCCTATAGAATATTCTTTAAATGTTTTTTGTTTAAAATTCCTTCAATATGGATGGTTTTTCTATACAAAAAATTTCCTCAGGTCCCTGAGGATGGTTTTTTCTATAGAAAAAATTTCCTCAGGTCCCTGAGGATGGTTTTTTCTATAGAAAAAATTTCCTCAGGTCCCTGAGGATGGTTTTTTCTATAGAAAAAATTTCCTCAGGTCCCTGAGGATGGTTTTTTCTATAGAAAAAATTTCCTCAGGTCCCTGAGGATGGTTTTTTCTATAGAAAAAATTTCCTCAGGTCCCTGAGGATGGTTTTTTCTATAGAAAAAATTTCCTCAGGTCCCTGAGGATGGTTTTTTCTATAGAAAAAATTTCCTCAGGTCCCTGAGGATGGTTTTTTCTATAGAAAAAATTTCCTCAGGTCCCTGAGGATGGTTTTTTCTATAGAAAAAATTTCCTCAGGTCCCTGAGGATGGTTTTTTCTATAGAAAAAATTTCCTCAGGTCCCTGAGGATGGTTTTTTCTATAGAAAAAATTTCCTCAGGTCCCTGAGGATGGTTTTTTCTATAGAAAAAATTTCCTCAGGTCCCTGAGGATGGTTCTTTCTATAGAAAAAATTTCCTCAGGTCCCTGAGGATGGTTTTTTCTATAGAAAAAATTTCCTCAGGTCCCTGAGGATGGTTTTTTCTATAGAAAAAATTTCCTCAGGTCCCTGAGGATGGTTCTTTCTATACAAAAAATTTCCTCAGGTCCCTGAGGATGGTTTTTTCTATACAAAAAATTTCCTCAGGTCCCTGAGGATGGTTTTTTCTATACAAAAAATTTCCTCAGGTCCCTGAGGATGGTTTTTTCTATACAAAAAATTTCCTCAGGTCCCTGAGGATGGTTTTTTCTATACAAAAAATTTCCTCAGGTCCCTGAGGATGGTTTTTTCTATACAAAAAATTTCCTCAGGTCCCTGAGGATGGTTTTTTCTATACAAAAAATTTCCTCAGGTCCCTGAGGATGGTTTTTTCTATAGAAAAAATTTCCTCAGGTCCCTGAGGATGGTTGTTTCTATAGAAAAAATTTCCTCAGGTCCCTGAGGATGGTTTTTTCTATAGAAAAAAATTCCTCAGGTCCCTGAGGATGGTTTTTTCTATAGAAAAAATTTCCTCAGGTCCCTGAGGATGGTTTTTTCTATAGAAAAAATTTCCTCAGGTCCCTGAGGACTGTTTTTTCTATAGAAAAAATTTCCTCAGGTCCCTGAGGACTGTTTTTTCTATAGAAAAAATTTCCTCAGGTCCCTGAGGATGGTTTTTTCTATAGAAAAAATTTCCTCAGGTCCCTGAGGATGGTTTTTTCCATAGAAAAAATTTCTTCAGGTCCCTGAGGATGGTTTTTTCTATAGAAAAAATTTCCTCAGGTCACTGAGGATGGTTTTTTCTATAGGAAAAATTTCCTCAGGTCCCTGAGGATGGTTTTTTCTATAGAAAAAATTTCCTCAGGTCCCTGAGGATGGTTTTTTCTATAGAAAAAATTTCCTCAGGTCCCTGAGGATGGTTTTTTCTATAGAAAAAATTTCCTCAGGTCCATGAGGATGGTTTTTTCTATAGAAAAAATTTCCTCAGGTCCCTGAGGATGGTTTTTTCTATAGAAAAAATTTCCTCAGGTCCCTGAGGATGTTTTTTTCTATAGAAAAAAATTCCTCAGGTCCCTGAGGATGGTGGTTTTTTCTATAGAAAAAATTTCCTCAGGTCCCTGAGGATGGTTTTTTCTATAGAAAAAATTTCCTCAGGTCCCTGAGGATGGTTTTTTCTATAGAAAAAATTTCCTCAGGGACCTGAGGATGGTTTTTTCTATAGAAAAAATTTTTTTAGGTCCCTGAGGATGGTTTTTTCTATAGAAAAAATTTCCTCAGTTCCCTGAGGATGGTTTTTTCTATAGAAAAAATTTCCTCAGGTCCCTGAGGATGGTTTTTTCTATAGAAAAAATTTCCTCAGGTCCCTGAGGATGGTTTTTTCTATAGAAAAAATTTCCTCAGGTCCCTGAGGATGGTTTTTTCTATAGAAATAATTTCCTCAGGTCCCTGAGGATGGTTGTTTCTATAGAAAAAATTTCCTCAGGTCCCTGAGGATGGTTGTTTCTATAGAAATAATTTCCTATAGAAATAATTTCCTCAGGTCCCTGAGGATGGTTGTTTCTATAGAAAAAATTTGCTCAGGTCCCTGAGGATGGTTGTTTCTATAGAAAAAATTTCCTCAGGTCCCTGAGGATGGTTTTTTCTATAGAAAAAATTTCCTCAGGTCCCTGAGGATGGTTTTTTCTATAGAAAAAATTTCCTCAGGTCCCTGAGGATGGTTTTTTCTATAGAAAAAATTTCCTCAGGTCCCTGAGGATGGTTTTTTCTATAGAAAAAATTTCCTCAGGTCCCTGAGGATGGTTTTTTCTATAGAAAAAATTTCCTCAGGTCCCTGAGGATGGTTTTTTCTATAGAAAAAATTTCCTCAGGTCCCTGAGGATGGTTTTTTCTATAGAAAAAATTTCCTCAGGTCCCTGAGGATGGTTTTTTCTATAGAAAAAATTTCCTCAGGTCCCTGAGGATGGTTTTTTCTATAGAAAAAATTTCCTCAGGTCCCTGAGGATGGTTCTTTCTATAGAAAAAATTTCCGCAGGTCCCTGAGGATGGTTTTTTCTATAGAAAAAATTTCCTCAGGTCCCTGAGGATGGTTCTTTCTATACAAAAAATTTCCTCAGGTCCCTGAGGATGGTTTTTTCTATACAAAAAATTTCCTCAGGTCCCTGAGGATGGTTTTTTCTATACAAAAAATTTCCTCAGGTCCCTGAGGATGGTTTTTTCTATACAAAAAATTTCCTCAGGTCCCTGAGGATGGTTTTTTCTATACAAAAAATTTCCTCAGGTCCCTGAGGATGGTTTTTTCTATACAAAAAATTTCCTCAGGTCCCTGAGGATGGTTTTTTCTATAGAAAAAATTTCCTCAGGTCCCTGAGGATGGTTGTTTCTATAGAAAAAATTTCCTCAGGTCCCTGAGGATGGTTTTTTCTATAGAAAAAAATTCCTCAGGTCCCTGAGGATGGTTTTTTCTATAGAAAAAATTTCCTCAGGTCCCTGAGGATGGTTTTTTCTATAGAAAAAATTTCCTCAGGTCCCTGAGGACTGTTTTTTCTATAGAAAAAATTTCCTCAGGTCCCTGAGGACTGTTTTTTCTATAGAAAAAATTTCCTCAGGTCCCTGAGGATGGTTTTTTCCATAGAAAAAATTTCCTCAGGTCCCTGAGGATGGTTTTTTCCATAGAAAAAATTTCCTCAGGTCCCTGAGGATGGTTTTTTCTATAGAAAAAATTTCCTCAGGTCACTGAGGATGGTTTTTTCTATAGAAAAAATTTCCTCAGGTCCCTGAGGATGGTTTTTTCTATAGAAAAAATTTCCTCAGGTCCCTGAGGATGGTTTTTTCTATAGAAAAAATTTCCTCAGGTCCCTGAGGATGGTTTTTTCTATAGAAAAAATTTCCTCAGGTCCCTGAGGATGGTTTTTTCTATAGAAAAAATTTCCTCAGGTCCCTGAGGATGGTTTTTTCTATAGAAAAAATTTCCTCAGGTCCCTGAGGATGGTTTTTTCTATAGAAAAAATTTCCTCAGGTCCCTGAGGATGGTTCTTTCTATAGAAAAAATTTCCTCAGGTCCATGAGGATGGTTTTTTCTATAGAAAAAATTTCCTCAGGTCCCTGAGGATGGTTTTTTCTATAGAAAAAATTTCCTCAGGTCCCTGAGGATGGTTTTTTCTATAGAAAAAATTTCCTCAGGTCCCTGAGGATGTTTTTTTCTATAGAAAAAAATTCCTCAGGTCCCTGAGGATGGTGGTTTTTTCTATAGAAAAAATTTCCTCAGGTCCCTGAGGATGGTTTTTTCTATAGAAAAAATTTCCTCAGGTCCCTGAGGATGGTTTTTTCTATAGAAAAAATTTCCTCAGGGACCTGAGGATGGTTTTTTCTATAGAAAAAATTTTTTTAGGTCCCTGAGGATGGTTTTTTCTATAGAAAAAATTTCCTCAGTTCCCTGAGGATGGTTTTTTCTATAGAAAAAATTTCCTCAGGTCCCTGAGGATGGTTTTTTCTATAGAAATAATTTCCTCAGGTCCCTGAGGATGGTTGTTTCTATAGAAAAAATTTCCTCAGGTCCCTGAGGATGGTTGTTTCTATAGAAATAATTTCCTATAGAAATAATTTCCTCAGGTCCCTGAGGATGGTTGTTTCTATAGAAAAAATTTCCTCAGGTCCCTGAGGATGGTTGTTTCTATAGAAAAAATTTCCTCAGGTCCCTGAGGATGGTTTTTTCTATAGAAAAAATTTCCTCAGGTCCCTGAGGATGGTTTTTTCTATAGAAAAAATTTCCTCCGTTCCTGAGGATGGTTTTTTCTATAGAAAAAATTTCCTCAGGTCCCTGAGGATAGTTTTTTCTATAGAAAAAATTTCCTCAGGTCCCTGAGGATAGTTTTTTCTATAGAAAAAATTTCCTCAGGTCCCTGAGGATAGTTTTTTCTATAGAAAAAATTTCCTCAGGTCCCTGAGGATGGTTTTTTCTATAGAAAAAATCTCCTCAGGTCCCTGAGGATGGTTTTTTCTATAGAAAAAAATCTCCTCTGGTCCCTGAGGATGGTTTTTTCTATAGAAAAAATCTCCTCAGGTCCCTGAGGATGGTTTTTTCTATAGAAAAAATCTCCTCAGGTCCCTGATGATGGTTTTTTCTATAGAAAAAATCTCCTCAGGTCCCTGATGATGGTTTTTTCTATAGAAAAAATCTCCTCAGGTCCCTGAGGATGGTTTTTTCTATAGAAAAAATTTCCTCAGGTCCCTAAGGATGGTTTTTTCTATAGAAAAAATTTCCTCAGGTCCCTGAGGATCGTTTTTTTCTATAGAAAAAATCTCCTCAGGTCCCTGAGGATGGTTTTTTCTATAGGAAAAATCTCCTCAGGTCCCTGAGGATGGTTTTTTCTATAGGAAAAATCTCCTCAGGTCCCTGAGGATGGTTTTTTCTATAGAAAAAATTTCCTCAGGTCCCTGAGGATGGTTTTTTCTATAGAAAAAATTTCCTCAGGTCCCTGAGGATGGGTTTTTCTATAGAAAAAATCTCCTCAGGTCCCTGAGGATGGTTTTTTCTATAGAAAACATATTAGACCAATTTGACCGCGGAATTGGTTGTAAAAAATCTCCTCAGGTCCCTGAGGATGGTTTTTCTATAGAAAAAATCTATAGTCGATTCTACTTACTTACTCAGGTCCCTGAGGATGGTTTTTTCTATAGAAAAAATCTTCTCAGGTCCCTGAGGATGGTTTTTTCTATAGAAAAAATCTCCTCAGGTCCCTGAGGATGGTTTTTTCTATAGAAAAAATCTCCTCAGGTCCCTGAGGATGGTTTTTTCTATAGAAAAAATCTCCTCAGGTCCCTGAGGATGGTTTTTTCTATAGAAAAAATCTCCTCAGGTCCCTGAGGATGGTTTTTTCTATAGAAAAAATCTCCTCAGGTCCTGAGGATGGTTTTTTCTATAGAAAAAATCTCCTCAGGTCCCTGAGGATGGTTTTTTCTATAGAAAAAATCTCCTCAGGTCCCTGAGGATGGTTTTTTCTATAGAAAAAATCTCCTCAGGTCCCTGAGGATGGTTTTTTCTATAGAAAAAATCTCCTCAGGTCCCTGAGGATGGTTTTTTTTCTATAGATAAATTTTTCTCAGGTCCCCAAGGATGGTTATTTCTATAGAAAAAATTTCCTCAGGTCCCAGAGGATGGTTTTTTCTATAGAAAAAATTTCCTCAGGTCCCTGAGGATGGTTTTTTCTATAGAAAAAATTTCCTCAAGTCCATGAGGATGGTTTTTTTCTATAGAAAAAATTTCCTCAGGTCCCTGAGGATGTTTTTTTCAATAGAAAAAATTTCCTCAGGTCCCTGAGGATGGTTTTTTCTATAGAAAAAATTTCCTCAGGTCCCTGAGGATGGTTTTTTCTATAGAAAAAATTTCCTCAGGTCCCTGAGGATGGTTTTTTCTATAGAACAAATTTCCTCAGGTCCCTGAGGATGGTTTTTTCTATAGAAAAAATTTCCTCAGGTCCCTGAGGATGGTTTTTTCTATAGAAAAAATTTCCTCAGGTCCCTGAGGATGGTTTTTTCTATAGAAAAAATTTCCTCAGGTCCCTGAGGATGGTTTTTTCTATAGAAAAAATTTCCTCAGGTCCCTGAGGATGGTTTTTTCTATAGAAAAAATTTCCTCAGGTCCCTGAGGATGGTTTTTTCTATAGAAAAAATTTCCTCAGGTCCCTGAGGATGGTTTTTTCTATAGAAAAAATTTCCTCAGGTCCCTGAGGATGGTTTTTTCTATAGAAAAAATTTCCTCAGGTCCCTGAGGATGGTTTTTTCTATAGAAAAAATGTCCTCAGGTCCCTGAGGATGGTTTTTTCTATAGAAAAAATGTCCTCAGGTCCCTGAGGATGGTTTTTTCTATAGAAAAAATTTCCTCAAGTCCCTGAGGATGGTTTTTTCTATAGAAAAAATTTCCTCAGGTCCCTGAGGATGGTTTTTTCTATAGAAAAAATTTCCTCAGGTCCCTGAGGATGGTTTTTTCTATAGAAAAAATTTCCTCAGGTCCCTGAGGATGGTTTTTTCTATAGAAAAAATTTCCTCAGGTCCCTGAGGATGGTTTTTTCTATAGAAAAAATTTCCTCAGGTCCCTGAGGATGGTTTTTTCTGTAGAAAAAATTTCCTCAGGTCCCTGAGGATGGTTTTTTATATAGAAAAAATTTCCTCAGGTCCCTGAGGATGGTTTTTTCTACAGACAAAGTAACCACAGGACACTAAGGATGTTTTTTTTTCTATAAATAGAAATATCCTCGGGTCCCTGAGGTGGTCTTCTGTTTATAGACGCCCTCGTGCTGGTCTCCTCTCTGCAGAAGACCTCAGAAAGGTCTTCTGCCTATAGATGGCCTCATAAAAATCTTCTGTCTATACAAGACCTCATTCTGTCTATAGAAGTCATTTAAGACGTCTTCTGTCTATAGAAGACCTTATGTAGATCTTTCCTCTACAGAAGACAAGGTATTCAGTCTTTAGTAGATTCTATACAGGTCTTCTGTCTATACAAGACCGTATAGAGATATTTTCTCTATAGAAGACCTTATAAAAATCCTCTGCCTATAATCTGTTACCCATCCCACCTTTAACTAACATCAACAAATCAAATTCATTAAATCATTGACTTAACTATGGCTAAATTCTGCAGCAGTAGCCGGAGCGTAAGGAATGTTAAATACCATTAAGAAACATCTGTTAAACTTCCAGCATTTGTGAGGCCGTTGGCATCATCATCATCGAGGAGTCTGTCTTAAAACCAACATAAATTGCCTCAAAGAAAGTAAGAAATGATAACAAAATAAACAACAGCCTTTAACTCTGCAACCAAACTACACAGGAATTCTTTGTAGACACACATTTCCTCGAAACACTTGTTTATGTAGTACACGTAGTAATAGTCTATGTGTGGGTGTTTGTGTGTGTTTTTACTCATGTTCCTCACTGTATATAGTTTCATACCTGTCAGTAATTTTCTATTAGCATAAATTTCTTTGCTTGTCGAAGCGGGCTACAATTTGCAACAATTCCTCTACCACGATTTCAATATTTTCAGTTTCCGCTCTTGTTTACGTAGTAAAAAATTTCAACGTTGCCTCCAGAGGGCATTAAATAACAGAGAATGTAATGCAGGAATAAAGTAAAGGAAAAAGACGAAAAAAATTAACAACTTCATAAATTTAAAGAAGATTGATTTATTTTTGTCTTCTGCAGGCCATAGTGGCTACAGTAGACATTATATGAGCAGAGATTCTTGACTTACAAATTAAAGAGAGCTTTTACAGGTCTATAAACTGACGTATTGTTTTAGTTCTTATCTCCATTTGAAATCGAAGTTGTAGTGTAAGTCCATGGTTCCTTCTAAGTAGTGGTACATATATTCATTAATTACATTTTACTATATTTCGCCGCAGTCTATCTTCGAATATATCGATGGGTTTCCTTGAACAACTAAACTTATGAAGTTTTCTTGGTGTTTCTAATTTATATGCCAGGTATTATAAAGACATTTTTACACCCTCCACAATAATATGAAGGGTATAATTAAACTTTCCCCCAGAATTTTGTCGACATTGGTCCACGCCTTCATATAGCCCCCATAGAGCGGTACCTCCCGATTTTCGGTATTTTGAAGGTTGTGGCCTCAATATTCCAGTCTTCATTTGGGGTATAAATTTTCCCATCGAAAATTTATCGGTACAGGCCCACGCCTTAATATAGCACATATAGAACGGTACCTCCCGATTTCCGATAGATAGTCCCATAGAACGATACATACCGATTTTCGGTATTTTGAAGGTTGTGGGCACAATAACGAAATGGCTGAAATCTGGTACTTAGTCTACGTTGGAGGTAAAAACCTTTCCGACTGAAATTCGTCGGTATAGTTCCACTTTTCGATATAGCCCCCATAAACGGCACCACCCGATTTCGTGACGTCAATATCCCCCCGAAGGACTGGAATTTTTATTTAGACTTCCATGGCATAATAAAATATTCCAGAAGAGAATTAGCAGTATAAGTCTACGTCTTCCTATATCACCATAAAAGCGTACCTCTTGATTTTCTGTATTTTGAAGGCTTTAGCCACATTATCTAACCGAAATATCGGAAATTTGACAGTTAGTCTTTTTTGAGTATAAAAACTTTCCGCTAGAAATTTGTAGGTAAAGATCGACGTTTTGATGTAGCCCCCATTGAACTGTACATTGTTTTACCGAAATTGCTGAAATTTGGTATTCAATCTTCTTCATAAACAAAATTAAACTTATTTTTTCCATTTTACTTCAGTACAACTCGTGGCGGAGGGTATAACAAAGACCGAACTTAACGCCGTTCTTGCTTGTTTAATAAATCTGCGCCTTGAAGTGAAGGGTCAGCTAAAACTATTCTTTAATAAATCCACGCCTTGAAGGGAAGGGTCAGGAAAAACTATTCTTTAATAAATCCGCGCCTTAAAGAAAGGGCCAATTAAAATATTTTTTAATAAATCCACGACTTGAAGGGAATGGCCAAGTAAAAATATTCCTTGAAGGGAAGGGCCAGGTAAAATATTCTTTAATAAATCCACGCCGTAAAGGGAAGGCCAGGTAAAAATATTGTTTAATAAATCCACATCGTGAAGGGAAGAGCCATGTAAAAATATTTTAATAAATCCACGCCTTGAAGGGAAGGGCCAGTTAAAAAGTATTTATAATAAACCCACACCTTGAAGGGAAGTTCCAAGTAAAAATACTTACTTACTTAACTGGCCCATTACAGAACATTTGTTCCATAAGCCGAACTAAGAAAGATCTCCAACTCTCTCTGTTTAGTGCATCGCTTTCTGGAACACCGCGCCTTGTCATATCTTCATCCACTTGTTTGCGCCATCTATTCTTTGGCCTGCCAATTCTGCGTGCACCGCCATGCGGCCCGAATTTATATGCCTTTTTAGCGGGTTCATCATCGGGTTCATGATATGGCCTAGCCAACGCAATCGTTGCATCTCGATACGTTTATCTATACTGATGTCGTTGTATAGCAGATACAGCTGGTGGTTCATACGACGTCTACATTCACCGTCAATGCAGGCTTCTGAACCATACATCAACACGGGTAGTATCAGTGTTTTGTAAAGCGTTGTTTTTGTTTGACGAGATGTGGCTTTATTCCTAAACCGCTTACTCAGCCCGATGTAGCATCTGTTGGCATCTGTTCGTATTTCACAACTGATGTTGTTGGTTGTGTTTACGGCGGTGCCGAGGTAGACGAAGTCCCTTACTACCTCAAAATTATAGGAACCAACGTGAACAGTTGGCCCGATTTCTATGGACGCATTGCGCGACGACACCATTAACTTTGTCTTCTCGTTTACCGCCAGACCCACTTTAGCAGATTCCCTTTCGACTTTTTCAAAGGTATGATTTACTTCCTTTACCGATCGACCTACGATGTCAATGTCATCGGCATAAGCAAGTAACATATGGCTGTTTGTATATATTGTGCCACTTCTCTTCACCTTCGCATCTCGTATAACCTTTTCCAGCAGAATGTCGAAAAGATCACACGAGAGGCCATCACCTTGTCTGAAACCTCTTTTTGTACCAAACTCTTCGGAGAGGTTCTTTTCTATTTTAACTGAGGACCTCGTGTCAGTTAAAGTCGTTTTACAAAGCCGTATGAGCTTTGCGGGGATACCAAATTCAGACACGACTTGGAATACCATTGAACGTAGGGGGCTGTCGAAGGATGCTTTGTAATCAATAAAAAGGTGGTAAGTGTCGATCTGCATCTCTTGGGTCTTCTGCAGGATTTGCCGCAGGGTAAATTTCTGGTCAATGGTGGATTTTCCTGATCTTAAGCTGCATTGGTATGGCCCAATTATTTCATTGACCATAGGCTTTATGCAATAGGGAGAAGACTTATGTCCCTATAGTTGGAGCACAAAGTCTTATCTCCTTTCTAATGGACGGGACACAGGATGCTCAGCTTCCAATCGTCGGGTACACGTTCTTCCTGCCGGATGGAGCTAACTAGCTGATGCATACACCTTATCAGCGTGTCGCCTCCGGTTTTAAACAGCTCGGCTGGTTGGTCATCAGCTCCTGCTGCCTTATTATTCTTCTGCCGGTTTATTGCTGTCTTTACCTCAACTTGGCCGGGTGGTTTACATTCAAGACCATCTTCTGGGATTGGATCTGTGGTGTCATCGCCGTCTTCGCTAGTATAGGATACCAATTGTTTGGAGAAATGTTCTTTCCAAATCCTGAGCACACTATCTGTATCAGTTACCAAATTACCTTGCTGGTCTCTACAGGAGGATGTGCCTGTACCAAAGCCATCAGTTTGATGTTTCACACTTTAGTAGAACTTCCGGACTTCATTCTGGCTCCTGTACATCTCGATTTTTTCACACTCCCGTCTTTCCTCTTCTCTCTTTTTCCTACGGAAAAGACGTTTCTCATCTCTCCTCTTCACCCTATACCTCTCGCGTGCGCTACGCTTTGCTACTGATTGTAGATTAGCCCTAGATGCCGCATTTTTCTCTTCGGTAGCAACACAACACTCCTGGTCATACCATGGGTCCCTTGGTGGAGGTCTCTGGTATACAAGTATGGATTTTGCGGCTGTTTGCATGGAGTGGGCAATATTTTGCCATTGTGGTGATATGTTATCGGGAAGAGGAGTGCTTTGGTTAAGCAATTGGGCCAGTGGAGTGGAATATGCTGTGTCTATCTGTTGTGTTTGCAGCTTACCGATGTCCAACTTCTGTGTTGTGTCTGTTCGTGCTTTGTTTGCAACGTTTAGACGTGTACGTACCTTTGCTGCAACAAGGTAGTGGTCCGAATCTATGTTTGCTCCTCGGAACGAGCGCACATCCAACACGCTCGATGAATGTCTTCCATCTATCACAACGTGATCAATTTGATTTCTTGTTCTTTGATCTGGAGACAGCCAGGTGCCCTTATGAATATCGAGATGATTAAATCTGGTACTGCTAACTACCATGTTTTTGCCGCTGAGAAGTCTATCAGCCTCATGCCATTGTCAGATGTTTCATTGTGGAGACTGAATTTTCCGACTGTTGGGGCAAAGATATTTTCCTTTGCAATTTTGGCATTAACATCGCCTAGAATAATTTTAATGTCATGGGCAGGACAATGGTCACATGTTTCTTCTAAGCGCTTATAATACATATCTTTGGTCAGTTCGTCCTTGTCTTTAGTGGGAGCATGAGCGCAAATAAAGCTGATGTTGAAGAATTTTGCTTTTATTCGAATTGTAGCAAGTCTTTCATTCACGGGTGTGAAGCTGGAGACCAGGTGTTATAACCTCCGACCAACTTCAAATCCGCAACCAAACTCATGCTTTGTGTCATGGCAGCTATAATACAGTGCGTCACCTGTAAGTGTTTTTGTGCCGCCTTTCCCAATCCATCGTATTTCCTGTATGGCAGTAATGTCGGCCTTGTACTTTTCAAGTACATCTGCCAATGCGTAAACTGCACCTTCTCTAAAAAGAGTACGAACATTCCAGTTGCAGATTCGCAGTTCATGTTCCTTAAAACGTTTGCGGGGTTCGTCAACTTTAGAGGTTTTTGGTTTTCTTTTCTTTCGTTTTTCATAGTAGACTGCTTTTTCTATTGGAGGTGTACTAACCCGACGCCCAAACCCAAGTTTTTAACGTTTTTATAGGTAAACGCGCGGCACGTGTTAGCTCACTACCTTTAACGGGTGTTAAAGGCAGCTCCCCAGGTGACACCACGGGGAGGTCAGTGTCCACTTGAGATGAAAGAGGGACCGAGATAAATCCTGGGCTTTGCCATGTTTAACCCGGTGAGGACCGTTTCTTGGCATCTTTCATCCCCTACGCCACCCACTCCTTTGGGTACCTCCCACAGAAAATTTCGGATATGTTCACTATAAGACCTGGTCTTTAATCACGTTGAGTTTTTTTGAAGCTACTTGCATTCGATGCCCCAATTACGACAGTAAATATTTTTTTCAGGCGCAAGTCCATACTTCTTGCGAAAACAGCCCGAAATGTGTAAAAAACGCTATGTCACCATATGTAGCAGACTGAGAACACGATAACTCTCGAAATGTTCAACCGATTTGGTCCAAAATTTTGCTTTCGTCATACTTTGTCCAAATATAGTTTCAGTTCAAAGATGGGCAATATCGGTCCACAACTTCCGGTACTTTCCCCCAATATTTAAGATATGTCACTAAAATGGTATGCACGATATCTCTTGAAAGGGGAAACCAATTTGGTCCAAACTTTTTATCTGCTAATATTTTGTCCAAATTTAGTTTAACTTCTAAAATGGCCCATATCGGCTCTCTCCATAGGGTACCTCCCCCACAAAAATTCAACATTGGAAGCCAATTTTGGTCCAAACTTTGGATCTGCTAATATTTTGTCCAAATTTTGTATAACTTCTAAAATGACCCATATCGGTTCTCTCCATAGGGTACCTCCCCCACAAAAGTTCTACATTTGTGTCTAAGTTCAGGTTAGGGTCTGTTCGATGATACGTTGGAAATGTATACGGACGGGGTGGCCCTGGAACTTTCTACGGAAGCAAAATACATCGGCACTATTCTGGACCATCGCTTGACATGGAAAAGAAATATCGAGGAGCGAACGAAGAAAGGACTTATGGCACTCTACTCCTGTAAGAAATCCATTGGGAAAAGCTGGGGATTGAAACCACAAATCATACACTGTCTGTATGTAAAGGTTGTCCTGCCCATACTTACCCTAGGGGGCTGGTTTGGTGGCAAGCTCTTGGAAACAAAGCGTTACTCTCCAGACTATCAAGTGTACAAAGAACTGCGTCATTACTGATTACCGGATCGATTAAATGAACTCCTCAGACTGATTTAAACATCATCTTGTAGATTCTTGCCATCAGGAAAGCAGCTTAACTGGTGAAAGGGCGTAAAGGCAGTCTTCCAGGACCGGTGACTATATATGTCGATAGCCAGGGGCCCTCGAGTCTCTCAAGTCATGGACTACGTCGTGGTGTTTTATGTGGGTACCTACCATACGGCCTACCCGACAGTGCTCTTAACACCGGGTGAATACAATGCGTCTACCAACGCCCCCGCACGGAAAGTACGAGTACCAGTTCGCTTACACGTATTTGGACGTGATCGCCACCTTGGTTAGGAGCGGAGCCTATCTAAACTCCTGCCTTTCTATGGGTCAGGCACCCGGTTGTCATGCAACTCCACATTCGAGCCGAAACTCTACCCGCGATTTGGGTCTAAACCACAGCCACCGCGATGCTCTCACAAGGGGGCCAACACCAACTGCCAGGCCAGATCCGAGGATCTGGGGGCACCTGGCACCCGCGGTACCAGAATATAGCCTCCGGTCAGGCTTCGTGGCCAATGACCACTACCACGGATGACCGGCACGACATCCACACCAGGAACCAACGCCGCACCACTCAACTTCTCCAAACCTCCTCCTCCTCCAATACCAACACGCCCAACTGTAGAGATGACTATGTGGAGGAGTTACCTCCACTAAGTCTAGTCCTTCTCCTATCAAACACTTCACGTGCATACCTACTTAAACAACTAAAGGTCCGACTGTCTCCAAGTGCCCTACTAAAATCCCACCCCGCCCCTCCATACGTTATACCCATATTGGCTAAAACTCTAATGTCATCATAGTAAGGACATTCCGTCAGTATATGCCTCCAGTCCTCAGTCATCCCACACCCACATAAATCTGTCCTAGACAGGCCTCTTGCATATAAAAATGCATTTAGAGAGCCATGCCCCGTCTGTAAGAATCCCGTCACCCGCCCTTTGTCGCTGTCCGTCCACCTAGTCCGCCACCTAACAGCAGCACGCTCCCGAAGGATTGCACTGCGCCGCCTAACATCCCCATCCACCAGATCAGAAGGCCCGAGCCAATCATCCTCAGGCAGTTGCAAGCCACGCTTCAGCTTGTACAGAACAGTCCTACATCTCGCTTCCAGATCAAAGGGCAGGGCGCCAAGTAGCACCTGAATTGCATCCGTGGACACAGTGCGACACACTGGCAGGCATGCTAACATGACCACACGTTGACACGACAAGAGCTTCCTACGTCCAACAACAGATTCTGCTGCAGCACACCATACAGGCGCCCCATATGTTGCACAGGCAACAAAGAGTCCACCATATATGGTGCGCACAGAACGTCTGCTCAAACCCCAGTCGGTCCGCAAGAACCTTCCGACCATTCCAGCTACAGCAGTCAACTTGTCCTTCAAACGATCGAAGTGCGGCAGGAAATTCATTCTCTCGGCCATAGTTATCCCAAGGTACTTGACCTGCTTGACATACCGTATGCCGTGGTCACCAAATCGAACGTGGGGAGGTCGACTTTGTGCTAATCTGCCTTTCAGCAGCATTAGCTCAGTCTTCTCCTTTGACACCTCCAAGTCATGGACTATAAATTCAAGAGCTATTTTTGCTTGCAGGAAAGCTCTGCAGACGATACACGATATCGTAAAACTATGTTGGTTTGTGGGTCACAGCCAAGTTATGGGAAACAAGGTAGCAGATAAACTAGCTCGAGGTGGCTCTAAGTCTATCGACTTATCGGTTGATGAAACCGTCCGGCCACCGATGTGCCACTACATCGCCAAACTTCCGGAGATCTTCAATGAGAGGGCACATCAAAGATTGGCTATTTGAACTTGGTTGCAGGGCATCCAAGACGATCTGGCCTGTGGTCTCTCGTCGAAGAACGGCTTTCCTCCTCTCACTTGATAAGTAAGGGATGAAAACCGCGGTGGGAATTATAACAGGTCACTGCAGAGTGAGATCTCAAACCACAAAATGGGATGACTGTGGCATCGACTACTGCAGACTATGTGAAGATGCGAAGGAGATAGAGACTGTCGAACATCGGCTTTGTAGGTGCCCCTTGTTGCAAACAAGGAGATACCGAACACTGGGTAGATGTGAGATAGGCAATCTGACCTTCCTGTCTAACAAAGATCCCATTGTTCTACTCAACTTTGCCAAACATCTGTCATGGCTTTGCAAGGGTCCTTAACTACTAAATATTAATGTTATTGTCTATTTTATGTTATTGTTCAAAATATGATTAAACATTTTGAGACCTCCCACAAATTAAAAAAAAAATATGAGAATATACTCAAAAAATAGAAAAATTCACGACTTCCCAAAAATTGATTAGCCACTTTCAAAAATTCAAAAAAATAATTTTTAAGAAATCAATGGCCCCTTTAAGAATTCATACACTTTCCACAACATCCTAAAATTTAAGAAAAATACACCCTGCATCCTAAACCATTTATTTAAAATGTCAGAACATCTTAATAATTTGCTTTAAAAATCACCGATCAGCGATCAATTCAATCTATTTTTAACGACCTCCTAAAAATATTCCCAAATTATCCAACTCCTAAAAATATAAAATATCCAGGCATCCTAAAAATATTCTTCAAAGGATAAGGACCTCCTAAATTTTTAAATCGTATGTCCAATCTCAAACTATAATAAAACAACAGAACATCTTTAAAATATCTTTACCGATTTCCTAAAAATATTTTAAATTATTTCTGACATCTTTGAAATATAATTTTTGATTAATATACGAAAACTTAACAAAAATATTTCCTCTGATTTCTCAAGAATTCATCAAAAAATTAGCTTTTATTTATTTAAAACTATTCACCCAAAATTGATAATTTAATTAAAATTCTTTATTATTCAATTTAGTTCAGTTTAGTATTCCAAAACCATACACACAGATAAGAGACAAACTAACAAAATTCAGCTTCATTAGTAGTCTGTCAGATAATTAAATTGTTTTGAACATTTTAAGCAATTTGTTGTCTGTAGAAATCTTTTTATTTTATTTATCATTTCATTAGTGTGTCATAAGGTGATTAACATTTTAAAACAATTTTCACAGAGCGCAGAGGAGTAGAAGACGAATGTTTCAATGGCATGGAGAAGAGGGACTATCACACGCAAACACACACATACACACATATTTTTGCCTAATTTCGGTTATTATCTGCTAACAAAGTTTTATCATGAATTCAAAATAATTAAATCTCAAACAATTCTTTATTCATTTAAAAATCTTTTGCTTTGCCATGGTTGGTTGAGTTAAACATATCCCGCTTCACACACACCCATCCACCCACCCACACACACACATACTTTTGGGGATAAAGATAAAGTTCTTAGTATTCAAGACAAGTGAAATATATCTTGGGAAAATGAATGAGTGAATGAAAAAAGGAAACAACAACAGCAATAACAACAACAAAAAACGATAAATAGACTGACAGACAAACTGAAAGATACAGAGGAGAAAAGACGAAAGTAGTTGGAGGATATGCTCGAGTAAATTAAATTTAACATTTATACCACATGTGAGTAAACACACACCGATACATCTACACATGATTTACGCAAGGTATACACCGGCGGCACACAGCTATCCTTAGTCATAAACCAAGCCAAGCAAGGGAGCATACTTTCGTTCACACACACCAAAGGGAAAGGAAATACATCCTCATCACACATATAGTCACAACTAAGCATATTTACCCAGATCCTTTAATATTTACAAACATATTCACTTACACATGCATATGTATGTATTTATGCTGAGGAGAAAAACCTGCTCTTCATCTCTACATTTGGGTCCTAATGAATACTAAGTATGTCTGCATAGATTTTTAGCAAAAAAAAAAAAAAAAAACAAGGATAATATCGCAGGAAGAAAAAACTATGTTGGATTATGGGGCATTGCATAGACACTTTGGCGCAGAGGACAACTAAAATAAACTATCGGAATTTGTTTAAAAATTGTCTATTAGAGCGATTTGGATTTTTAAAAATATATTTTTAAAAAAATTGTAAATTTTTAAAATACTTTTTCAAAAATCGTGGGTTTTTTAAAATATTTTTCTAAATATTTTTCATAGACATTTATTTCAATGAACGTGGACAACTAAAATAACTATGTATTAGAATTTGTTTCAAAATTTTCCAATAGCGCAATTTGGATTTTTAAAAATATATTTAAAAAAATGTAAATTTTTTAAAATACTTTTTCAAAAATCGTTTTTTTTAATACCTTTTCTAAATATTTTTTTAATAAACGTGGATTTTTCAAATTATTTTTTTCTTTCAATAAACGTGGATTTTTTGAATAATATTTTTCTTTCAATAAACGTGAATTCTTTAAATTATATTTTGCTTTCAATAAATTGGATTTTTTAAAATATTTTTCCTGTTGAGCCACCTATATCCCTTGACATTAATCCTCTTGAAATGATAAATTTTACCCCCCATATTTTGTCCTTTTGTTTCCTTGCCATTCTATTGTTGTTGTTGTTGTTCTTTTCACTTATCTTCTTGTTGTTGTTGTGTCCCTCCTTTTTTATTCGAAATACTCCCATTATTGTTATTATGATTATATTGATAAATATTATTTTTATTTTATTATATTTGTTGTTATTATTATTTCTTATTTGAGTATTAGATGCCAAGAAAAACAATATTTCCAATAGAGGATTAAATATGTGCTGCGGCATGTGTGTTTGTCCTTCTGCTGACTTACTTATTCTTATTTCCTTGTAGTGCTGATAGCAAATTGTATAATAAAGTTGTAAACATACAATGGAATAAATAAATACATACATGTATGTGAATATCCAATGACATATAAATTCATCACGATATGCGTGGGTAATTTTGATATCTACAAACGTTTCGGTATTGACTATATTATGTGATAATCGCTTAGAGATGTTTTTTGTTTTCTCATTCAGTATCAAGTTTTGTAATTCGCAAACAAATAGGAAGGGCGGATGGCAATTGTTGTAAAGAAGTATTTGATATAATGTGTGTAACAACAATTGCACAAGTACAAATACTATTGTAGGCTGATAAACATGGTTTCAAAGTCTCGAGATGAGTAAAGTCTCAATAGTCTTTGCTACGGGCGACAAAGGCGAAATCGATCTGTACGAGTTACCTTTGCTGGTATCCTTGTCTGGCTTCAGTATCAGAACCATTTTCCAGGCATCAGGAACGATGTAGGTGGCTAGCGGCATGTTGAGAATTTTTATGAGATTCTCATCCAGATGTTTCAGCTTTTCCTGACGATATTGGCAACATCATCCATTGGAAATTGTTTTGGTTCCTGCTCGGAAGGAAATATCTAATTCGACGTAGTACTTTTATCATCGCCTTGTCACTCCTGGGGTGCTCGACTAACTGTTGCGAACCTCTTGGGATTAGTCAGCATAACGTCGCCAAACATGACTGATGTCCTATTTTCCTTCTTTCCGGTGTTCGAGAGTTGCTTAACCGCTGCCCACTATTTATATATTACGCCTCCAATGTTGCAACTCTTTAGATGATTTAGCCACTTGTTCCGCTAATACCAACAGATTAACCTCTTAACTCCCTGACTTTGGGGTCAGAGCGGCCTCTGCTGGGAATTTTGGTCTCACTTCGAGTTTCTGACTAGCAGGTATATGGCAAGCGTCTGCAGCAGTGGTGATACCACGAAACGTCCTCTAGGCTACCCGAACATCAGAAAAGTTGGGTAGTTCTCTGAAGCGGTGATTATTGTACTCTCTGAAACTAGGCCAATTAGATCTCCCTTGATTTATGAAAGAGTGGCGTTCAGATGTGATGTAATTGGTTTTTTTGCAAATGAAAACATTTATAGGGAGATGTTACTACTCAAGAGAAAAAACGGGCTGCCAGGTGACGTCATCTTAGTTAACATGATAGCTAATCTTGGTAAGGTCGTCTTCATTGGCCCTACAAAACGTCAGCCTGTACTATACCCCTGTGATCATTACCTAGGACCGAATACCACAAATAATAATGCGCATTAAAGTCTCCTAAGACCAGTTGATTATGACCTTCAAAAAGCGGGCTAATGTTGGGTTTATAATATAGAGTACAGTTATTTATCGACGGGAGGTATACGTTAGGCATCGCTACTTCGATAGATACATACCTGACTATTGGCCCCATGTGGGGATCAAAAGATGCAGGCTGAAGAGTAATAGGTGTAGTGCAACTGGAATGCTTGTCCGTCACCTGGACTTTTGTTGGGATCCTTCTTCAGTATGTTGTAACAATAACAACGCTGAAGGGTGTAGTAGTGCTTGGTTTTCTGCACCGCAGTGACTTCCGACTTATGAAAGCCATTTTTTCTTGATTTTACCTTGGAATGCATTTTCAGGGGGAATGCGGTGGAGAAGACGACTGACTCACTAGTGGCCGTGTTCACGCAGCATGAGGCAACATAGTCCCTGTCGTAGTCACTCAAATGGTCGAGTTCAGAGCAATCCCTGACTAAGATGCATCCACTCGTTCGTGGGTGCTGAGGGGCAGTTAAATAAATGCTGGGTGTAGTAAATGCTTTGATGTCAGGAGGGACGCCTGTATAAAGTACCGAAAACAATATGTATTCTGGAAGAGTTAAGAATGCTGCTGTAACCGGGTCATAATTGTGCCAGTGTAGAATGAGTATGCCTTGGAAGAAGTGATTTAGGACTTTATTGCATATTCAGCCATTTATGGCTTCGCAGACCACCTGTTGGTGAAAAACATAATGTCGCTTAAACAGTACCACAAGACGTAAAAAAGTACCAGTCGACTTTGCCGACAGAGATATACCCTCAGCCTATATGAATCGAACGTATGAAATCTACGTATAGAATTTTGTGGCTCTTTTTGGACATTTGAACTTGCCGACAAAAATTTGGATTAGGATTAAAGTTCAAAATGTTGCGGAGAGGGTACTTGAAGGAATGGACTATGTCCATTATGGAAGTTGATCTTATTTTGGGGGCCATATTTTTTTATTGATATAACGCCCACTAGTCACTTTAGTGGGTTATAATATAACTTTTGGATCAGTATTCCAGGAAGCATGTACTTGTACATGGAAAACATAATCTCGCTGTAAACGGGACCACAACGAACAGCATCGATATACATTTCCCAAGGATCTTCGAACAGACCCTAAACTGCACTTAGACATAAATGTTGAAATTTTGTGGAAGAGGTACCCTAAGGAGAGGACCGATAGAAGAAATTATTATTTTTTTTTTTAATTTGGACAAAATATTAGGAGATCAAAAGTTTGTACCAAATTTGTTGCCCCTTTCAAGATATATCGTGCATATCATTTTAGTGCCTTTTTTATATAGAAATTTCACGATGTGCAAAGTATGGACCAAATCTTCCATACTTCCTTCAAGAGTTATCGTGCGCACAAATTTTCCGAACATTTCCGATTTTTTGTGGGGGAGGTACCATCTTCGAACTTAAACTAAGTTTTGACAAAATATTGCAAAAGCCAAATTATGGACCAAATCGGTTCATCCGTTCGAGAGTTATCGTGCGCTCTAACCAGACAGACAGATGGACATACATTCCTAAATCGACTCCAAATTGTCTGAAACACATTTCGTCCAAACATACTTGGGGTCTAAAACCATTATTTCTATGAGGCACACTTTGCCCGTATGAAAGTGTATATAGCTCGTTAGCATAAATGCTGAGGGTATAAAAAGTGTACCAAGGTAAAGGGGCCCGCAAGTAAAACCTGCTGAAAAATTGTTCAAAACAATCCGAGAGGAGATTTTAAATTTCTCTTCTTCCGAATTTTGTGTGAAAGGAACCTGAAGGACCGATATAGTTCATATTCGAAGAAAGAAATAATGTGGAAGAAATAATAGGATATGCAAAGTGTGGACCAAATCGATTGCTATCTGCGAAAGTTATCCTTCGAGCCATTTCACAGAAAAATTTTGAACTTTTGTAGGGGAGGTACCCGAAGAAGTGAATTAAGTATGGACAAAATATTACGAATGTTTGGACCTGATCGGTTGTTTCGTTCGAGAGTTATTGTGCGCACTAGCCCGACGGACGGACATTGCACAGTGGCCAAATCTCCGAAAAATCTGGCCAAAAATCGAAAAAAAAAAAACTTTTTTCAATTGACGCTTAACAGCGTCAAATATTGTTGATAGGGTCCCACTGCGTGTAGTTATGAACAAATATATACGTTTCTTGTTTAGTAAGTGGGTATAAAAGCAGGTCAAAGTGACCCTATTAGACATTTTTTTCTCAATATATAAGTTCTTTATTAAAATATTATAATATCCAAAATTAACGACGGTTGTTAAATATTTTTTGGTGTAACTGCAATGAAAGGTATGTGAAACGAATTTAAAATGTTCAGAGTTGCCAATAAAGTGCGGATTTTTTAATAATTGATGTTCGTGTTTGTTGATTTTTTTAAGATCAATTTTCACAAAAAGCGATGAAAATAGTTGGGCTGTGTAACTTATCATTTCATAAAAAGAGAAGAGTTTTTTTTTACCAATTTCTATCAAAACATTCTGCACATATTTGCACTTTCTTTCGTGCACTTTTCATGTTTCAAGGATTGAAACATTTCAAAAAATCCTGTTTCGAGAAAAACGCGTTTTAAGTCGGCGATTGACATTTGACTTCCAAAATTAAAAAGATAATTACACAAAAACTAAAATAACTACTTTGACCATATTTTGCAAACAGCTAGCCAAGATATCAGTGCTATATTTCTATGCAAGACCAAGCAGGATTTGAAGTGTTTTAGTGATTCATAAACCCAATAAAAAATAATTTAAAAAAAAACAAGTGAGCCAAGGCTATAGTCGGGTCGGGGCCGACTATGTGATACCCTACACCACTACCCCTGTGTATAAGATTTTTACTGGTAAACATTTATTTTAGGGAATATAATCCGAATACCATCAAACATAATATGCCTCTTTCTCTCGGGACCCCCATAAGCAACCAAAATTTCGTGACCATCCGATCAAAATTGCGACCTGTAGCGTGATTGCAAAAAACGGAAAAATTGGATGCATTGTGGTATCTCCCTTGTTTGGCCACCTTCGCCAACCTACTTTACACCAATTTAAAGGTAATATTGTCTTCTTCTATTATCAGGCTTTGCCGTTGGAATACCCCTACTAGAAGCCGATATATTCACAAAGAATAAAACTTTGAATTTGTCTCCACATGAGTTTTTCCCCATTCCGACCCCTAAATATTATCCGACTATCACTACAATCAATAGGCTTCTTCCTCTGTGGGGCCCGCATCTACCCCCAAAATCTAGTGACTATCCGATCAAAATTCCAACCGGTAGCGTGATTACAAAACATGAAAAAATGGATATATTACTGACTTTTGCAATATCTCGGTTGTTTGCTCACTTACGCCAACATACTTTGCATCAATATAAAGGAGATCTTTACTTCTACCATTGGCAGGTTTTCTTTTTGGAATGCTCTTACCAGAAGCGGAGATATTCGCATAAGAAAAAAACTTTGACTTTTTCTCCACATAAGCTTTTTGCTTATTCCGACTCCTGAATATTATCCGACCATCACCAAACTTAATAGGCTTCTTCCTCTGTGGGACTCGCATCAACTCCCAAAAAATTCGTGACGATCCGATCAAAATTGCGACCTGTAGCGTGATTACAAGGAAATCGGAAAATGGGATGCATTACCGACTATTGCGATATCTCTGTTGTTTGACCACATACGACAGTCTACTGTACATCGTTGTAAAGGTGATATTTTCTACTTTCCTTGCCAGGTTTTGCTTTTAATATACCTCTTGAAGAAACAGAGCTATTGGCTTTGAAATAAAACGTTGACCTTTTCTCCAAATAAGTTATTGCCCATTTCGACCCCTGAATATTATCTGACCATCATCAAAATCAATAGGCTTCTTCCTCTGTGGGACCCCCATTAACTCCCAAAATTTCGTGACGATCCAATCAAAATTGCGACCTGTAGCGCGATTTTGAAAATAATTGAAAAATGGGATGTATTACCGACTATTGCTAAATCTCCGTTATTTGGCCACCTACGCCAACCCGCTTTGAATCATTGTAAAGGTGGGATATTCTACTTTCATAGTCAGGCTTTGCTTTTGGAAGATCCCCAACCAATGCTGTAATATTCGTCATTATAACTCAAATCGCAAAAATAAAAAGATGAGTTGTATTAGCGGCTATTGCGATATATTCGTTGTTTGATCACCTACGACAACCTACTATACATCATTGAAAAGGTGATATTTTCTACTTTCATTAGCAGGTTTTGCTTTTGATATACCCATTATAGATGCGGAGATATTCGCTTTGAAGTAAAACGTTGGTTTTTTCCCCAAATAAGTTTTTTGCCCATTCCGACCCCTGAATATTATCCGACCTTCACCAAAATCAATAGGCTTCTTCCCCTCCAGGACCCTCATCAACACCCAAAATTTGGTGACGATCCGATCAAAATTGCGACCTGTAGCGTGATTACAAGGTTTAGATGGACAGACGGACGGACGGACGGACTGACGGACGGACACACATAGCCAGATCGACCCAGCTCGTCGAGACATTCATTTTGGTATATATAAGTATGGGTCTAGGACCATTATTTCGATGCGTTACAAACTTTTTGGCCAAAACCAACTTATAATACCCTCCCCACATAGTGGTGTAGGGTATAATTAAGTTTCAGTGTTTCATATAGAAATGCACTTAAAACTAGAAAATAGTTTGTCGCTTAGCCTCAATCAATATATTCTTTCTCATGATGAAATCTCTCAAATAAAACGCTTGCCGGTTAGTTTTGCCGCCATTTATAATTTAAATGCAAGCGTTTTATTTGAGAGATTCCATCATGAGAAAGAATATATTTATTGAGGCTAAGCGACAAACTATTTTGGAATTTTTGAGTGCATTTCTAAACAAAACACTGAAACTTAATTTTTTTAAATTATTATACCCTACACCACTATGTGGAAAGGGTATTATAAGTTTGTTTTGGGAAAAATTCATGTAACACCGCGAAATATTCGTCGGAGACCCCCAATGTGGTATACCAATCTTCATATCTCGGCGAGATAAAGCGATTTTGAGATGTGTGTCCGTCCGTCCGTGTGTCCGTCTGTCCATTATAAATTGTAATCAAACTCCAGGCCGCAATTATGGACTGATCGTCACGAAATTTGGTATGGAGGTCGGTTTCACATCAGAATAGATTGCTATTTTAATTGGTGATGATCGTGAAATGTTTAGCGGGTGAAATGGACCAAAAACATAATTCTTATTCGATTTTGTAGCTGCTCTGTAGGTCGCAATAATAGTCCGATCGCCTCGAAATTTTAAATAAGGTAAGAGTATATGACAGAGAAGAAGCTTGCAATTTGAGGTGGCGATCAGATAATATTTAGAGAGTTAAATGGACCACAACTTTTGTGTGAAAATTGTGAAAATTTTTAATAAACCTTTCAATTGATGTCAATTATGTTGATGTACGTGATCAGATAACAGAGTTACAACCTAATATATCCAGTTTTTTGTTTGTAGTGTAGTCATAAACCCGCTAGAGGTCGCGATTTTAGCTCAATAGTCACGAAATTTTGCACGAGGTAAGAGTTTAGGTTGAAGAAAATGCCTATAATTCTGCATGATGATCTGATATTATTTAGCGGTTGACATAGACCATTACTTTTGTATGAAAAATATACAAAATATATTTTTGGTCCATGTTTTCATTCCTGGAGGACATATACCGCAAAGTAGCCTACATATGGAAGAATAACTACTGATCTTTCCCCTGATGCAAATTGCAATAATGTGTCTGCTAGATAACGCACCTACCGCCTGTTATATAATGTGTTTTGTGTAGAGAACCACAATTTCCTTCCATGCTACAAATTGTCTCTATCATGACAGAGAAATTTTCAGTTCATTTGTTAAATTGGATTTTTTATACAAATATTGCACCATGGGGTTGCCTCGCCACCTATTTTATACCTCAGGATTTAGGGTAAGGGGGATACAAACAAAATACGACCAAAGATGTGTCTCATCGAAATATTGGTTTTGGACCCCAAGTATATTTGGACGAAATTCGTTTCAGACAATTTGTAGTCTATTTAGCACTGTCCATTCCTCTGTCTCTCTTAATGTCTAGCTGGCTGGATTAGAAGCAAATTGTATACAACGTAATATTTTGCCCAAACTTTGTTTAAGTTCGAATGTAGGCTATGTCGGTACACACCTCCCCCAAAAAAGTTCAAGATTGTTTTCGAAAAATTGTGTAAACGAGAACTGGCGAAGTGAACAATCGATTTGCTCCAAACTTTCCATATATTATTATTCCTTCCAGATATAGATCGGATAAGACTATATCGGTCCTTAGGGTACCTCCCACACAAAATTCGGAAAAGGGAAATTTAAGGGTCCTCTCGAATAGTTTTGAATTATTTCAGCAGATTGTACTTGCGCCGCAAATCCGCAAGTTAACTCTCAGGGGGATTTTCTGGTTGGTCGAAACTTTACACATCGTATTATTTCATCCAGTCATGTGTCCGGTTGGAATATGGACTATATCGGTCCGTCTTTCGAGTACCTCCCACACAAAATTTGGGAAAAGTGCAGTTTGAGGACCCGTATCGGATCTATTTGATTATTATTATTTATTTATTTATTTTTTTTTTTTTGAAGAAGGTTCTGTTTACGGTCCCTATTCAGGTTCCTTTCCCGGGGTAAGTCATATAGTCCAAAGTTCCCCTGCCGGCTCCAACTAAAATTAGAAATCTGAAAAAATAATTCTCAAATATTTCCAAAACCCAGAATTTAGCTTACTAAAATTGATTTGGTATAGCCCCATATTACGATACCTACAGATTCCAAGTATTTTGAAGCAAACTCGTGTTACAAAATAAATATATTTTTAGAGGCTGAAGGTATATCACTGTTAGCGCAGCTGACTTATACTATCTTCATTGCTGTATAATTGAATGTGAATAAATTTAGGATTTATAGATTTGTTTGCATGAAAAAATTTTGAATTTCTATTCATTGTTAGTTATTTCTACCGGTACCCACATTGAACTATTTTCGAAGCATATGTGAGGTACAAGTGCACAATTTTGGACGATAGATCTTCAATAAACTCGCAATTTTCTTAATTATCAAATATACCAAAATGCGTGGTATATATATGTATTTATTTTAGGTGTATTCCAAAAACGAACCTGATATTCAAAGACAATTTGAAGATGTAGCAGGAGGGGCTAATCAATGTGAATTTTCCAATTTTCGAATATTTTTTAGAAATGTATAATTTATATATTTTTCCACAAACATCCCAGTAAAGACAAGGGAGGCTTTTCTTACATCAATGGATTCATATTAAGTTAGATATGTGACCTAGTTTTTATCGCCGAGTCCGAACGGCGCACAGTGTTGCCGAGTGGACAAAAATCAAAAAATGTGATGTTAACTTTTACACATGTTTATGTTTTTTCTTACAGTAAACACATCCGATACAACGAATCTGAAAGAATTTTGTCGATATGTGCATCCATAATGAAGTTATATCTCTTTAAATATGAAAAATATTTCCCAGATAATCTAAAGCGATAATCATATGAAAATTAGACGACATTTAAAATAACATTTTCTGAAAAGTTTGTTGATAATATTAAAAAGTTTTGGATGGGGATTTAATGGGTTGGCTATAAATAACAAATTTTAGTACAAAAAGTTGACATCAACTGCACGTGGGCAAAGTACCGTTATCAAGAACTAAAAATTTAAATTTGATAAAAAAGTATAAATTCTTAATATTTCGTAGAGTATATCTTTTGATTGCCACCTATTGCCACCTTGGCTCTTGATGTCCGTTAATTGGACATCACTTCCGAAGCGAAATGTTTAAAAACATTCTGCCCATCCCTGCAACCTTCTGAGATACATCTGTTCAGATTTGATATAGCCCCCATATATATTTTTTCCCGATTTTGCTACAACTTGTTCAAATTTGGTCGAATAGCCGTGAAATTTAATATGTGTTATTATCTTAGGCCCCTGAATAGCTACACCGATTTTCACAAAAATCGGTTCAGATTTGGATATAGCCCTCATATATATCTTTCCCCGATTTTGCTATAAATCGGTAAATTGTTGGAAAATAGCCTTTAAACTTAAAATGGGATGTTTTCTTAAGCCCTTTTTAAGTTTCACCGAAAATCGGTAGAGCTACTCAGGGGCTTAAGAAAATATTACATATGAATTTTGGAGGCTATTCGATCAAAATTGACCGAGTTATAGCAAAATCGGGGAAGATATATATGGGGGCTATATCCAAATCTGAACCGATATGGACTAAAGTTTAACATGTTCATTCCTATGCCCTTATAAGTACTTGTGCAAAAATTCATCATCCTCGGTCAACTCCTTCTATTTTTGTCCACTTTTGTATGGAAGCGGCAACATTGTGCAGGGTGTCCTAAGTTGCCACTTGTAGAGACGTTTTTCATGGCTGAAATACTCAGGAAATATCTCCAACATTACTAAGGTGTATTTTGCCACCGTAGTCAATTTGATGGGAATCGAACCCGGACATTCAGCGTGCAAGGCGGTTACACAAAGCTAACTTCTACAGGTTGTGGTGTTGGGTATGACATGGTCGGCCCCGTCTGACCATAGCCTTCGCTTACTTGTTTTTTATTTGTAACTTTTTAGTAAATACATTTTTTTTGACCACTGAGAACAAAAATATAGTAAATTTAGGCCGAAATTTTAGATAAAAACTTTAAAACACTTGAAATCGGGTGGTACCACTATATGGGGACTATATCGAAACCTGGACCTATGTGAACAATTTTTGGTGGATAAGTTTCTGTACCATTGGGGTCTCCAAGTGCCAAGTTACAGCCAGTTCGGCCTAAAAATGTTTTAAGGGTAACACTTGAAATCGGGCCGTTATATAAAGGCTATACCAAAACCTGGTCTTATGTCCACAATTGTTGTTGCGGAAGTTTTAGTACCATTGGGAACCCCAAATGCCAAATTACTTAAAACACTTAAATCAGGTGGTACCGCTATCATTTTTAGTGAGGAAGTTTCTGTACCAATGGGGGTCCCATTGCCAAGTTACAGCCAATTCGGCCTAAAAATGAAGATAAAATCCTCATAATACTTGAAGTCGGGTGGTACCGCTATCCTGGACCTATGTTTACAATTTTTGGGGAGGAAATGTCTGTATCATTGGAAATCCCAAATGACAGCTAATTCGGGCAAAAATGAAGATAAAATCCTCAAAATACATGAAATCGGGTGGTATCGTTATATGGGTGCTGTAGGAAAAATGGGCCCATAGTGATGTATTGTCATCCAAATCTGAAAAGTGTGGAAAGTTTCAGTTCGATTGGTCAGCTGCAACTGCGTTAAAAATTAGTTACGAGATTTGAACTAAATCGGGTTGTACCGCTATATGGGGGCTATAGCAAAAAATTTACCCATATTGGATTTGGTTTCATATTCATGTATTGTCATCTAAATCGGAAAAGTGTGCAAAGTTTCAAAATTGAGTTACCAGATTTAAACTAAGCGGACACCAAAGAAAGTTAAATAAAACACTATAAAAATCGTTTGTGTTGAATTATACGAAACTCGTAGTAAATGAGCTGTAACTCGTCAAATTTTAGAGATATCAGCATGACAATTTGACACAAGATAATGTAGAAGTCGAAAAAAATAGAAATTGCAAACCCAGAAATTAAAGTAGTAAATGAGCGATATATACTTTATAGGGCTTCCGACGAACATTTCGATATCTTACAAACGGAATAACATTTTTTATTATGCCCTCAAAATTATGGTAGAGGGTATAAACAGGTCCGCAGCCAGGTAGGAGTGTGACATCTTTCTCTGGCTTCTCACTTTTTCATTTGCTGTTTCCAGTCTTGGTTATAAAATTAAATAAATTTAAATAAAATAAAAACCACCATTGATATAATGAGTTTGAAATTTATAAAGGCCAAAAACCTTCTAATATATTTTTCATCTCCGTTACCATCTTTCATTACCTAATTCATTATCCTTTCACATAACACAATAATCTCAAACACACAAAAAGAGATAAAAAGTTATATTTTGTTAAAAAAATAATCCAAACCAAGTTCAGGTGCCACATGACAAACATAACCCAAACACACACCTGTCTAAAATTTATTTCATTCTAATTATTTAATAATTTAAATTAGTCCATTAAAAGTTTGTTAATGCTTTTTGGGATGGGGTTAGAAAACTTTCGTTAAACAAAGATAAGCCTTTTTATAAATATTTGTGCTCAAATTTTAGCAAGTGTTTCGTTTGGGTTATGGAGGCCCAAAAAAACGAAAAAAAAAGAGTTCAAAAATTAAAACAACAGTTGATGACATTGATAGCAACAGAAAAAATCCAACGGCAAAATATTGCTCTGCGGCAATAATTTTCCTCTCGGTGTTTTTGTTGCTTTGCAGGTGGTTACCTACCATTAATGTTTTTTTAACTCCTCAAATTACTCAAAATGACAGAAAGTACTTAAACACAGACAAATAAACACACGCACACACAGACACCCTCAAACTGTGGTCTTGCATAGTGGATATCCCCAGAAGACTTTGCCAACCTGTAACTTTCATCAATAACGCAAACTTTTTTGTTTACTCACACCTGTAAAAAGTTGTCTGTTTGTCTCCTCCTTTCATACCAATTACTTTTTAATAACCTCCTTTCCCTCACTCAATATTTCTTTTTTTTTGTTTTATTGCAGGTGAACGTTTTGTACCGGAAACACATGAGAGTGGCTATAAAATCACAATGCGTTTGACCATAAATGATGTTGACGCACAGGATTTTGGTTCATATCGTTGCGTTGCCAAAAATTCATTGGGCGATACGGATGGTGCAATTAAACTTTATCGTAAGTATTAAATACCGAGAGAGATAGTGACTGAATATACATGCACATACGCACACACACACTCGCATCCATTGATAAGCACACACGGGGAATGGAAGTGGATGGAGGAAGGTAGGTAGGCAGGTTTGTTGGCTGATTTAAACAGAGTTGAGTTTGAAAAACTAAATAAACAACAGGTTGATGAGCAAAGGGGTTCATTAAGGGGTCCATTAAATCCTCATTGAACCGAAGATGGCACCCAAATTGCAGTAACCGCAATTTATTATTTATGAGCTGTTAAAGTAGACCGCAATTATTCAAGGAAGACGGTGACTAAAATTAGGGGTGTTGGGAAGACTGAGTTAATATTACCCTCCCATGGTTGTGAGGCCTTTGGGAAAATAGATGCACAACTCAAGAATGTGCCTTGGTCTCAAAATTGTTTGTAATGCTGAGTTCTTTTGTCCTTGTCTTACTATTTTCTTTATTTTGACCAAAAAATAAATCTTTCCCAAAAATTAACCAAAAGAAGTGACCGCAACTATTTTTCTCTTTAAAACATTTATGACATTTTAACAAGTTAATATTCAACGCACACACACATAAATGTATGTAAATTAAGTCCAATAAATTTGTATTTGTCAACAAAACAAATGTTTGCTAGCCGTAATATCAGCAATAACTTCTTTGGCCATACATTTAAATGGTCTCATTTAAATTTTTTGCAAAGCAATTTAATTTCAAAACCGCATTTCATTGGGGACAAAGATGGTTTTTCTGTTGCTGTTGAATAAAATATCAAATTGAGATTTGTATAAATTGTCTCAATGGGAGGACTCCGGACAATTTAGGTCACAATAATATTCAATTAATTACTGACTTAATAAAAGGAAATGAATGTTAAAATGTTTTCAACATTTCCATAATTGCCAACAACAAGTTATGTTGTTGTTGGATACAGTGAAACGAAATAATAGTTGAATAAAAAAATGAAAATAATTAAATAACTAAAATAAAAATAATAAACATGGATTTAAAAAAAAATATGTTCTTACAAAAACTTGGATTTTTATAAAAATGTATTTTTTCAATAAACGTGAATTTTATAAAAAATATTTTCTTCAATAAACGTTGATTTAAAAAAAAAAATGTTTTTTCAATAACCGTGGATTTTTTAAAAAAATATTTTTTTGACAATGGTGGATTTTTTAAACAAATATTTTTTCAACAATCGTTGAAATTTTAAGCAATATCTTTTCAATAATCGTTAATTTTTTAAAAAAATTATTATTTTAACAATCGTGGATTTTTAAGCAATACTTTTTCAACAATCGTCGATTTTTTAAAAATATTTTTTCAATAATCGTGGATTTTCTAAACAATATTTTTTCAACAAACGTGGATTTTTTAAACAATATTTTTTCAACAAACGTGGATTTTTTAAGCAATATTTTTTCAATAATCGCGGATTTCTTAAACAATATTTTTTCAACAAACCTGGATTTTTTAAACAATTATTTTTTCAACAAACGTGATTTTTTCAAAAATATTTTTTCTACAAACGTAGCTTTTTTGAACAATTATTTTCAGTAATCATGAATTTTTTAAACAATATTTTTTCAATAATCTTGGATTTTTTAACAATATTTGTTCAATAATCGTTTTGTAAACATTATTTTTTTCGATGATCGTGGATTTTTTATACAATATTTTTTCAATAATCTTGGAATTTTTAAACAATATTTTTTCAGATTTTTTAAACAATATATTCTTAAAAATCTTGTTTTTTTTAACAGTATTATTTCAATAATCGTGGTTATTTAAACAATATTTTTTCAGTAATCGTGGATACTTTTTCAAAAATCATGGATTTTTTAACAAACATTTTTCAATAATCATGGATTTTTTAACAATATTTTTTCAATAATCGTGCATATTTTTTAATAATCATGGATTTTTTAACAATATTTTTTTCAATAATTGCTGGTATTTTTTAAACAATATTTTTTCAACAATGTGGGTTTTTAAAAATATATTTTTTCAATAATCGTGGATTTTTTAAAAAATAAGTTTTCAACAACCGTGGATTTTTTTAAAAAATATTTTTTCAATAATCGTGGTTTTTATACCCTTTTTGCCTCGTCGAAATAACGGTTTAGACCCCAAGTATGTTTGGACGAAATTCTTTTCCGATAATTTGGAGTCGATTTAGCCATGTCCGTCCGTCTGTTTGACTGGCTGGCTGGTGCGCACGATAACTCTCGAACGGATCAACCGATTCCAATCAAATATTGGATGTGGTTATATTTTGTCCAAACTTAGTTTAAGTTGGAAGATGGGCCTTATAGGTCCACTGCTTCGGTTATCTCCCCCACAAAAGTTCAAAATTTGTCTGTAAAATGGTATGAACGATAACTTTCGAAGGGAGCAATCGATTTGGTCCAAACTTTGCACATCGTAATATTCCTTCCAAATATAGATTGGGTTCGAATATGGACTATATTGGTCCACACAAAATTCGGATAAAGTGAAGTTTAAGAGCTCCTCTCGCATCGTTTAGATTCTTTTTTCAGTATGTTGTTCTAGCGGCCTCATTTAAAACGGCACAATCTTTTTCCGTAATAAGTCAATGCTTCCTGAGATAATGGTCCAAACTCCAAAACCCTGCCGATACATACTCAAATTTTTTTTTTCAAAAATTTCTTCCAAACTTATTTTAATGTAATTTAATATTTCGAGTCCTTTATGAAGAAGTTTGGATACTAAAAATATTTGGTGTATGTCAATGATTTGGTATAGCCCCACATTGCGGTACTTACAGATTTCCAAGCAAACTCGTGACACAAAATTAATATATTTTATATACGGCACAACTTTTTTTTTTGTCAGTGGCTGAAGTTTATCTCTGTCAGCACAGCTGACTGATACTTTCTTACTTGTTTTAAATATATATCTTTCAGCAATGCTGGATTTTAAAAAAATTCTATTCAAAAATCGTGGACTTTTTAAATTTTTTTTAACAATTGTGGACTTTTTATAAAATATTTTGCAACAATATTTTTTAACAATGTTGGATTTTTTTAATATTTTTTTTTTCAAAAATTGTGGACTTTTTATATTTTTTCAAAAATTGTACATTTTTTAAAAATATTTTTGCAACATTCGTTAATTTCTTAAAAACATTTTTCAAAATTACTTTTTCAACAATCGTTGATTTTTAAAAATATTTTTTCAACAAACCTGATTTTTTTAAATATTTTTGATTTAAATTTAAATTGATTTAAAAATTAGTTACCAGTTAGTGAAACAAAATTGTCTTTAAAAAATCCACAATTAATGAAAAAAATTGCTTTAGATTATGAAAATATATGGAAGTAATTCTCTTTAAAAAATCAAAAATGTATGAACAAATTGTCTCTAAAAAGTCCAAAATTTATATAAAATCGTCTTGCTAAAGAGGTTTTGTCCCCATAACTGATTACTGAAAATTTTTTTAATTCCCGATAATATTTAAAAATATCGTGGATGCAATAATTTTCTTTATAAAATATGGTGAATGAAATAATTTTCTTTAAAAAATCCACCATAATTAATTTTTCTTTAAATCCACTATAATGAATAAACGAATATTTAAAAATCCACGATTTAGCAAACAAAACAAAATATTATTTAAAAATCCACGATATTTGGAAAAAATATTTAAAAAATCCAAATTTTTGCAAAAGAAATATAATTTAGTTTTTTCAAAATAGTCTGGCTTAATCCCATTGTTGAAATATAATTTAAAAATTCTCGATTTTACAAAAACAAATATTATTTAAAATTCCACGATTTTTGGAAAATATTATTATTCAAAATCTCCTAGTTTTATAAAAATCCAAGATTATTGAAAAAAAAAAATATTATTTAAAAACCAACGATTTTTGAAAAACCTTCTTTAAAAAAATCCACAATTTTGGAAAAAGTATATTCCTTTCACCAATCGAATGATATTATTTCCTTTAAAAAATCCACCATAATTATTTTTTTTTTTAAATCCACGACAATGAAAATATTGCCTTTAAATAAATCTTAATGAAAAGAAGTAAAAAGTCGTTAAGTTCGGCCGGGCGGAACTTTTCATACCCTCCACCATAAAATAGTCTTAATTAAAATGGAATAATTAGGGTCCTTTCACAATTTTAGGTGGAACAACTTTTCGACAATGGATAGGCTCCTACTGCCTCCCACTATTGCTTAAATTACACTGTGAACACAAATGTTGGTGCAGAGATAATTCCTTTTGGAGATGAAAGCCCTTGGTATGTGTATGTTAAAAACCCCGAAGGACAGATGCGCCGTGAATCGAACTTCCGCGTTATGGCGTGATGATGTTTTTGCAAGAGACCCTGTAAGCCATCATCAATTATCATTATATCTTTGTTTGTTGTTTTTGTAGAGCACTTAAGCAACAGTGAACAAAGATATAACGCTAATTCCTGATGGCCCACAGGGTCTCTAACAAAAATTTCATCACTGCATAAAGCGGAAGTTCGACTCACGGCGGATATGTCCTTCGGGGTTCATAATATACTCACCAAGGCCTTTCTTCCCCAAGAGGAATTTTCCGTGCCCCAGACTTTCACCTCCATTTTGTTGCACAGTGTTATCTAATCTAATTAAAAAAAGGTTCAGCTAGGTGCAAGGTACCACCTACGGGGCTATATCAAAGACTCAACCTATCTTTAAATTTTTTTGGCGGAAAAGTGTTATAGCTGCTGGGAACTTGAAGAATACCCTCAAATTGAGGGTAGTTTTATCAAAACAATGTAGACCCTCAAAAATGCACCCATGTTGACGAATTTTAGTGAAGAAATTTCGTGACCACTGAAAACTCCCGAAAATCGGGAGGTACAGTTATGTATATGGGGCGATATACCAAAACATGGACCTATATTGACGATTATTTTTGAATAGACAAAATTGTAGCTAAAATTCTCAAAATACCGATCATTACAGCTAAAATTCTCAAAATACCGAAAATCGGGAGATACCGTTATATGGGGGGCTATACCAAAACATGGATCTACGTTGACGATGTTTCGTTGGAGATGTTTTATGACCACTGAGAACTGCAAATGTCAAATTACAGCTATTTCGGTTAAAAACTGTAGCTAAAATTCTCAAAATACCGGAAATCGGGAGCTACCGTTATATGGGGGCTTTACCAAAACATGGACCTATGTTGACGATGTTTCGTGGAGATGTTTCATGGCCACTGAGAACCTCAAATGTCAAATTGCAGATAGTTCGGTTACAAATTGTGGCTCAAATTCTCAAAATACCGAAAATCGGGAGGTA
Organism: Musca autumnalis; assembly: GCF_047663935.1. NCBI lineage: Eukaryota > Metazoa > Arthropoda > Insecta > Diptera > Muscidae > Musca > Musca autumnalis. The sequence continues at coordinate 23,816,678 of NW_027411755.1, read as the reverse complement.
CCGTTATATGGGGGCTATACCAAAACATGGACCTATGTTGACGATGTTTAGCGGAGATGTTTCATGACCACTGAGAACCTCAAATGTCATATTGCAGATAGTTCGGTTACAAATTGTGGCTAAAATTCTCAAAATACCGAAAAACGGGAGGAACCGATATATGGGGGCTATACCAAAACATGGACCTATGTTGACGATGTTTGGTGGAGATATTTCATGACCACTGAAAACCTCAAATGTCAAATTGCAGATAGTTCGGTTATAAATTGTGGCTAAAAATCTCAAAATACCGAAAATCGGGAGGTGCCGTTATATGGGGACTATACCAAAACATGGACCTATGTTGACGATGTTTCGTGGAGATGTTTCATGACCACTGAGAACCTCAAATTTCAAATTGCAGATAGTTCGGTTACAAATTGTGGCTAAAATTCTCAAAATACCGAAAATCGGGAGGTGCCGTTATATGGGGACTATGCCCATATCCTTTGGAATATTAGTTTTTTGATCACTAGGAGCCCTAAGTGCCAAATTATAGCTAATTCGGTCTGCAAATGTGGCGAAGAACGTCAAAATAACTCAAATCCGGAGGTACCGTTATATGGGGGCTATACCAATGAGTGGACCGATATAGCCCATCTTCGAACTTGACCTGCCTATGGAAAAAAGATTCTCGGGTGCAAATTTTCAGCACTCTATCTCAATTACTGCGGACTCTAGAGTGATTACAACAGATGGACAGACGGACATGGCTAGATCGTCTTAGAATTTTATCCTGATCAAGAATATATATACTTTATAGGGTTGCAAATAATTAGTTCGATGTGTTACAAACGGAATGACAAACTTAATATACCCTCCATACTATGGTGGAGGGTATAAAAATGCATAATAATTATTTTTTTAATCCACGACAATGAAAATATTGCCTTTAAAAAATCCTTAATGAAAAAAAATTCTTAAAATATATCCTTGATCAATGAAAAAATTTAAACTTAAAAAAAAAACAAAATTTAAAAAACCCAAGACTTTAAAAAATATTCTTTAAAAAATCCCCGATATTTAAAAAATTTATTCTTTAAAAAACACGATTTTTAAAAAATATATTCACTAAAGAATCCACGGTTTTTGAAAACAAAAAATATTCTTTAATAAGTAAGAACGGCGTTACTTTTTACACCTTTTATATTACTTTATAGACTCAAAGAAGAGTAAATACCAAATTTCCGATATTTCGGTAAAACTTTCAAAATGCCAACAAACAAGCGGTACGCTTCTATGAAGGATATAGGAATCCGCGGACCTATACTGATAATTCTCTTCTGGAATATTTTATAACCCCATGAAAGACTAAATAACAAATTTCAGTCTTTGGGCGGGATATTGACGTCACAGCCTTCAGAGTTACGAACACGACGGACAGACGGACATGGTTATATCGACTTACAATTTTAACCTGATCAAGAATATGTATACTTCATAGAGTCTCCGATGTGTTACAAATGGAATGACAAATTTATTTACACCCTCCATTTTATGGTGGAGGGTATAAAAAAATCTACGCTTTATGAAAAAACATTATTTAAAACATCCACAATTTTGAAAAAACATTCTGAAAGAAAACACAATTTTTGAAAAAAAATAAAAATCTATTATTTTTGAAAAAAAAAAAACGTTAATAAAATATCCACGATTTTTGAAAAAACATTCTTAAAAAACCACGACTTTTCAAAAAATAATCTTTAAAAAAATTCAGAATTTTTACAAAATATTCTTAAAAAATCCACTACTTTGGAGAAAAAATCTTTAAGAAATTTACGCTTTTGGAAAAAAGATTTAATAAAAAATCCACGATTTAAAAAAAATTATTTACAAATTCAAAGCTTTTGGATTTTGTAAAAAATATTCTTTAAAAATTTACGATTTTGGAAAAAATATTCTTTAAAATATCTACGATATGGAAAAATTATGATTAAACAATTTACGATTTTGGAATAAGTATTCTTCAAAAAAATCCACGGTTCTAAAGTTTTTTTTTTTTTTTTAAATCCACGATTAATGAAAAAATCTTTAAAACTGATCACCATGAATGAACAAATTTCTTTAAAAATCCACCATTGATATAAAAATGTTTCTTCTTTTTCCACTGTCTCCTCTCTGGTTAAGAGTTTGGTGTAAATACATGTGAATTTTTAATTGTCCACAATTTTCCGTTCCACTTTGGCCTTTTCGTTTTCAAGTCCATTTTTTCTGCAGTTTTTCATTCTCAATAGGCCTACCGCATACACACATATGCACACACACGAAGTTTTTTGCTCATTTTATTGTGGTTTCCGTTTCCTTTTTATGATGACGACGATGATGCCTTTGTTTCCTTAAGGTTAACATGTCATTCATAACAATTTTCTGTAATTGTCGGCCATTTGGAACGGACGTTTCAAATAAAATTACAATAAATAATTAAATATTGTTTTTATCATGCATGGGTGTGTGTATGTGTGGAGTGATGCAGATGGCAAGGAGAAATTATAAACGCCCCTTGGCGTGATATGTCAACTTTAGTTTGTCTTTTCCCCCTTTCAATGAATGAATGAAAGAAAGAGTGAAAGCAAAAAACCTTTTTAGCAGCAGGAAATTAAATCAAGACACCCACCTATGCCAGTGTCCCCCCGAGGCCGGCCTTAACCATTACAATCATCATCGTCCGTCCTCTGAATTGTGACTTCGGTATGTGCATACAGATAAGATGTATGACATTGCCGTAGTCAAACATATATACCAATGTATGTATGTACATGTTCATATGTTCATGTCTAGGATAATACCATGTGATATGATAGGCATACAACCTGTACTACAAATGAATGGGTTTCTTGCTGATGAACATGCCATGAAACTATCTGGGATGATGTAGACACACAACACTTTCCTGCAAAATCCACCACAGAGAAAAGTCAATGCAGAAATAAAAAAGAAGACAAAATAATGTGAAATTGTAGTTGTTATTGTTCTTTTTCACGGTCCATGCTTTATACGTGAGTGAATCTATGTATTTGTAAATGTGTGTCAGTCAGTATTTGTCTATGCAATTAAAATTTCTTCGCCTGAGTCACTGAACTTAATTGAAACACAAAGACACGTTTCCAGGCTACCCATTTTTAATGAATAATTAAAATGTAGTTTTTGTTTAATTGAAGATATCTGCAGGTCTGTTTGCTAAAGATGTTTTTTTTTAAAGACCAGCAGACAAACAATATTTAGACTTTTTGAAGAATATTTTTTTTCAAAAACCAACACAACCGTGGATTTTATAAAGAAATTTTTTAATGGCGTGGATTTTTTAAATATTTTTTCAATGGAGTGTATATTTTACATATTTTTTCAATGGCGTGAATTTTTTAAAAATTTTTTCAATGGCGTGGATTTTTTAAATATTTTTTTTCAATGGCGTGGATTTTTTAAATATTTTTTTCAAGCGTGGATTTTTTAAATATTTTTTTCAATGGCGTGGATTTTATTTAAGTTTTTCAATGGAGTTGATTTTTTAAATATTTTTCAATGGCGTGGATTTTTTAAATATTTTTTCAATGGCGTCGATTTTTTAAATATTTTTTCAATGGCGTGGATTTTTCAAATATTTTTTCAATGGCGTGGATTTTTTAAATATTTTTTCAATGGCGTGGATTTTTTAAATATTTTTTCAATGGCGTGGATTTTTTAAATATTTTTTCAATGGCGTGGATTTTTTAAATATTTTTTCAATGGAGTGGATTTTTTAAATAGTTTTTCAATGGCGTGGATTTTTTAAATATTTTTTCAATGGCGTGGATTTTTTAAATATTTTTTCAATGGCGTGGATTTTTTAAATATTTTTTCAATGGCGTGGATTTTTTAAATATTTTTTCAATGGCGTGGATTTTATTTAAGTTTTTCAATCGCGTGGATTTTATTTAAGTTTTTCAATCGCGTGGATTTTATTTAAGTTTTTCAATCGCGTGGATTTTATTTAAGTTTTTCAATCGCGTGGATTTTATTTAAGTTTTTCAATGGCTTGGAGTTTTTAAATATTTTTTCAATGGCGTGGATTTTATTTAACTTTTTCAATGGCGTTAATTTCTTACAGATATGTTTTCAATGCGGTTCATGTTTAAAATAATTTTTTAAGCTCAGATGTTTCAAATATATTTTTTAAAACGCTGAATTTTTTAAGACTTTTTTTTATCCTTGATTCTTTCAAAAGAATTTTTTTTAAGATTGAATTTTTCAAATAAATTTTATGAATCATAGATTTTTTCAAATCAATTTTTCAAGCGTGGATTTTATTTTATCAAATCGATTTTTTTAAAATATTTTTTCTTTTTCAGATTTCTTGTTTTTTCAGACGTGATTTTTTAAATATTTTTCTTCAGACCGGGCTTTTTTCAAAATATTTTTTTCAGACGTGGATTTTTTTTAAATATTTTTTTCAGAAGTAGATTTTTTTAGAAAATTTATTTTTTAAACTTGAATTTAAAAAATATATTTTTATAGACTTTAAAAAATAATTTTTGTTCAGACTTAAATTTAAAGAGAAAACGATTTTTTTAAATATATATTTTTCAGGCTTGGATTATAAAAAAATTCTTTTAAATGTGGATTGAAAAATACTTTCTTATGTTTATTTAAAAAAATACTTTCTTAAAAACATTATATTTATTTCAAATACTTTCTAAACGTGGATTTTAAGACAATATATTATATATTGTTTTTTTATATTTTTCTGAACGTGTATTTGGACTGGAATTGACTCTTCAAAATTACGTTTTCGATAGTGACATTTTTAAATTTATTTTGTCATGGCGTTATTTTTACATTTTTTTTATTGCGTGGGTTTTCTAAAACAATATGGATTTTTGGATTTTGTGGATTTTTTTAAAAAATATTTTTTCAAACATGGTTTTTTTAAAAAGAGAATTATTTAAAAAAATATTTTTTCAAAAGTAGATTTTATACAAAATATTTTTTTCAAACGTTTATTTTTTAAAAAATATTTTTTTTTCAAACGTGGATTTTTTAAAATACTTTTTTTAAACTTGGAGTTTTTTTAAAATACTTTTTTTAAACGTGGATTTTTTTTTAAATACTTTTTTAAAATTGGATTTGTTTTAAATATTTTATTCAAAACGCGAAGTTTTAAAAATTATTTTTTCAAAAATGGATTTAATTTTTTTAAGAATTGGATTTATTATAAGAAATGTTTTTTCAAACGTACATTTGTTTAAAAATATTGTTTTTTACAAGTAAATTTTTTCAAAAAATATATTTTTATTTTTCATACATGGGTTCTTTAAACGTGGATTAAAAAAAAATATTTTGTCCAAACGTGGATTTTTTAATATTTTTTAATTTTTTCAATGGGGTGTACTTTTTAAATATTTTTTTAATGGCGTTCATTTCTTAAAACATGTTTTCAATGGCTTTCATTCAAAAAAAATTAAAAATAATTTTTCAAGCGTGGATGTTTGAAATATATTTTTTAAATGTGGAATTTTTCAAACCTTTTTTAATTCTTGATTCCTTAAAAAATACTTTTTCAAGATTTGATTTTTCAAAAAAAATTTTATATTTTGGATTTTTTCAAATAAATTTTTTAAAGCGTGGATTTTTTCAAAAATATTGTTTTTAAACGTAAATTTTTTAAATATTTTTTATTTCTTAAGAATATGTTTTCAATGGCGTTCATTTTAAAAAGAATTTGTTAATGGCGTTTGTTTTTAAAAATATTTTTCAAGGTAGATTTTTCAGATATATTTATTAAAACGTTGAATTTTCAAGATTTTTTTAATCCTTGATTCTTCCAAAATATTTTTTTAAGATTGGATTTATCAAATAAATTTTATCAAACATGGATTTTTTCAAATCAATTTTCTCAAGCGTGGATTTTATCATATCGATTTCTTTCAAGAGTGGATTTTTTCAAAAATATTTTTTTTAAACGTAGATTTAAAAAAAAATATTTTTTTCAGACGTTGATTTTTTTTAAAAAATATTTTAGACGTGGTTTTTTTTAAAATATATTTTTTTCTTTAGACTTGTTTTTTTAAATATTTTTTTTCAGACGTGGCTTTTTGTAAAATTTTTTTTTAAAGACGTGGATTTTAAAGAATATATTTTTCAAACTTGGATTTAAAAAATTATATTTTTTAGACTTGGATTAAAAAAATATAGTTATTCAGATTTGGATACTTAAAAAATACTTTTAAATATGGATTAAAGAAATAATTCCTAATGTTTATTTAAAAAACACTTTTTTAAAAAGATATTTAAAAAAAAATATTATATATTTTAATAACTTTTTAATCGTGGATTTAAAAAAAAATATAATATATTTTTAATATTTTTCCGAACGTTTACTTTTCTGATGGTGGATATTTTAAAATTTTTTTCATGGCCTTATTTAAAAAAAAAAATTCAATTGCTTGGATTTTCAAAAAAAAAATTTCTCAAATGTGGATTTTTTTTAAAAAAATATTTTTTAAACATGGATTTTTTAAAACGAGAATTGTTTAAAAAACATTTTTTCAAAGTAGATTTTTTACAATTTTTTTTTCAAAAGTTTATTTAAAAAAAAAATAAACTTTTTTCAAAATTGGATTTTTTAAAAAATTGTTTTTTTAAACGTGGATTTTTTTTAAATATTTTTTTCAAAACGTGAATTTTTAAAAATATTTTTTTCAAACATGGATTTAGTTTTTTGAATTTGGATTTTTTTATAACAAATATTTTTTTTCAAACGTGAATTTTTAAAAATATTTTTTCAAACATGGGGTTATTTTTTCGAATTTGGATTTTTTATAACAAATATCTTTTTTTCAAACGTAAATTTGTAAAAAAATATTGGTTTTTCAATCGTAAATTTTTTAAAAAAATATTTTGGATGGATTTTTTAAAATATATTTTTTAAAATGCGAAGTTTTAAAAATTACTTTTTCAAAAATGGATTAATTTTGTTTTAAATTGGATTTATTATAAAAAATAGTTTTTCAAACGTAAATTTCCTCAAAAATTTTTTTACAAAATGGTGTTATCAAACGTGGATATAAAAAAAAAATAATTTTTTCCGAACGTTCATTTTTAAAAAATATTTTTTCCAAAGTGGATTTTTAAAAAAAAATTTCCAAACGTGCGTTTTTAAAAAGTATTTTTTTTCAAACGTGGATTTTTAAAAAAATATTTTTTTCCAAACGTGTATTATTTAAAAAGTATTTTTTTCAAACGTGGATTTTTAACAAAGTATTTTTTTTCAAATAAGAAAATTAAATTTTGAATTAAAAGAAATTATTATTAAATATTATTATTTAAATATTTGGACTTTTTAAATGTTTTTTCAATGGGATGGACTTTTTAAATATTTTTCAATGGCTTTCATTTAAAAAAAAATTAATGGCGCCATTTTTTAAAAATATTTTTTCAATCGTGGATGTTTCAAATATATTTTTTTAAATGTGGAATTTTTCAAATTTTTTATATTTCTTGATTCCTTCAAAAATATTTTTTCAAGATTGGATTTTTCAAATAAATTTTATCACTTGGATTTTTTTTCAAATAAATTTTTTAAAGCGTGGATTTTTTCAAAAATATTTTTTAAACATAGTTTTTTTAATTTTTTTTTTTTTTTTTCATTTCATTCATTTCTTAAGAATATGTTTTTAATGGCATTCATTTTTAAAAATATTTTTTCAAGCGTAGATGTTTCAATTATATTTTTTTTAAAATAAAAATATTTTGTTAAACGTAGTTTTTGAAATATTTTTTCAAACGTTGATTTTTTAACATACATTTTTTTTCAGGCGTGGATTTTTTTAAAATGTTTTTTTCAAACTTATTTTTTTAATATTTATTTTTCAGACGTGACTTTTTTAAAACAGACGTGGATGTTTTTTAATATTTTTTTACAGGCGTGGCTTTTTAAATAATAATTTTTTCAAACTTGGATTTAAAAATTATATATTTTTTTAGCCTTGGATTAAAAAAATATTTTTTTCAAACTTGCATTTAAAAAATATATTTTTCTCAGAGTTGCATTCAAAAAAAGTTTTTAAATGTGGATTAAAAAAATACTTTTTAATGTTAATTTAATTATTTTAATATGTTTCTGAACATTTTTTCAATGACGTGGACTTTCAAAAAAAATATTTTCTCAAAAGTGGATTTAAAAAAAAAAAAAATATTTTTTTTAACATGATTTTTTTAAAACGAGGTTTGTTTAAAAAATATTTTTTTTAAAAGTAGATTTTTTACACATTTATTTTCTTTCATACGTTTATTTTTGAACAAAAAACCTTTTTTTTCAAATGTGGATTTTTTAAATTTTTTTTCAAATGTGGATTTTTTTAAATATTTTTTTCAAAACGTGAATTTATAAATTTTTTAGTTTTTTTTTTAATTTGAATTTTTTTAGATATTGTTTTTCAAACGTAAATTTTTTCAAAAAATATTTTTTTCAAACATAAATTTTTTAAATGATATTTTTTTCAGACGTGAATTTTTTCAAGATTTTTTTAAAATATTTTGCAAATTACTTTTATTCAACGTGGATTCTTTTCAAACTTGGATTTTTTAAAAAAGTTTTTTTCAAACTTGGATTTTTTATCAAACGTGGATTTAAAAAAAAAACATTTTTTTCCAAAAGTGGATTTAAAAAAAAAAATATTTTTTCTAACGTGAATGTTTAACAAAGTATTTTTTCCCAACGTGGATTTTTAACAAAGTATTTTTTTTTTCAAACGTGGATTCTTCAAATTTTTTCCACATGCGGAATTTTTAAAACATATTTTTTCAAACATGGATTATTTAAAAAATAAAAAATCAAATTTGAATTTTTTTTTTAAAAAATATTTTTCCTTTTTGAAGCGTGGATTTAAAAATTAAAAAAATTTCAAAATTCGTTTTTTTAATATTGTTTTCAAAAGAGGATTTTTTAAAAATATTTTGTTCCCATGTATTTTTTTTTTTATTTTTTTTTTAAATTTGGATTCTGAAGGCGATATTTCTTTTAAGTGGATTTGTTAAAATCATTTTTTTCAATCGTGGATTTATTTACAGAATATTTTTTTTTTTCAAACGTGGATTTTTTACAAAATATTTTTTTAATCGTAGATCTTGTACAATACATTTTTTTCAAACTTGGATTATTGGCAAAATTTTAAACATGGATTTGTTATAATTTTTTTAAAAAGTAGACTTTTTACCTAACATATTTTTTAAAATTTTGCTTAAAAATGTTTTTAAACGCGGCATTTAATTTTTTTTCATTTGCGAAAGTTTTAAAATTTATTTAAATTATAATTATTTAAAAAATATTTTTTCAAACGTTAATATTTTAAAAATTTTTTTTTAAACGTGGATTTTTTAAAAAAAATATTTTTTTTAGACGTGGATTTTGTAGCAATTATATTCTTTTAATCCACATTAATCCATCTTAAGCTTGAACTTTATGAACGATATTTTTTCATTGGTCATCTGAAACGTGGACTTTTTAAAGATATTTTTTCATTGCCCATCAGTAGGGTGGATTTTTTAATAATATTTTTTCAAGCCCATAAAAGTTTCCCTTAAAACGACAGAACCATAAAAAAGAAGTATCGATTCCAAGCCAAGTCCTTGTTTTAACATATTCCAAACAGTCGTAGCAGAACACCCCTATAGCTTTTCTTCTTCTTTTCTTGCCATACCAATTTGCATTTCACCTATGGCCATTGGAATTTAAAATGTTATTTTAAGCAGATTTTACCTTACCAGCCCATTCATAGCCATGGTCGAGACCAGAACATAACTGTTGCATGCCCTTTTTTGTTGTTACAATAAAAATACAAATAGAAATGAAAATGCTAATACTTGCCATATTGCCATACACACACTTTCTCACTTCTCCTCTCTCTCTCTCTCCATTTGGTTATATCTCGTTTAGATATTCCACAAACCACAACTGTGACAACGTTAGCCCCAACGGTTTCAACGAATACGGTACCGATGCTGGTAACCAAATACCACAAAGGTATGTATAAAATCTGAAAAGCAGAAATGAATGGAGGCAACAATGAATGCATGTAAAGAAATAAAAGAAAAGTTAGATTGGTTACTTCCCCTCTTCCATTCCATCCTTACCAAACAAGCACCTCATCCAGCATCTTCCTTATGACTTTATTTCAGATTTGTTTAGTTTTTGTTGTTGTTGTTTTTTTACTTTTTCTTTCTCTCTGAAACTATTTACATAAATCTATGCTAAGAGTAACATATATGGGACATTTGGGTTGATATATAACAGAACATTTTCTTTTGTGTGGAAAGTTTTTACCCTCCTCATATAAATGACCCATCCTCTGCTCCCCTCCGCTTTATACGAAAAATTCGAAAAATATATGCAAATATTCTGCCCAAATGACTTTCTTCACCCGGCTAATAGTATTTAAGTACTAAATAACTGCTATTTATAGAAAAGTTTTTCTCGCACAAAAATACACACAGAAACCAATACTACAATATATTTCCCTTGTTCCTTTTCTTCTTTCCCATAGAACAACGCTATAACTATCAACAGAATAATAACAATAACAATAATAAGAACGGCAACAATGGCAACAATAACTACAATCATAAATTGCAACGAACAAAATCAAAAATGGATTTACCTCAACAGCAACAGAATGGGAACAGCATGTATATGGGAGGAGGTTCCTCGGCCACCTTGTGGAATACACAACAGCAGCAACATCAGCATGATCGTTACGTTGTTAGGGGCGAGCAGTATTTGGGTAAGTTGAATTATAGAAAATGCTGCAGCATACCTTGTCAGAATCTCAGCCATGGAGTAAAACATTTAAATCTTCTTAGTAGGAAGAAGACGAAGCAGAAATCATTATGAGTAAAGAAATAGAAAACGGAACAAATACCAGCTAATAGGCATTACAGTTGTATAAAAAATTACTTTAACTTTAGGTGACCATGAAAACGGAACTTAAATAAAATTTTAAATTTGGCATAATTTTGCCTTAAAAAATTTTATGGTATTAAAAAAGAAGAAGCGATTTCATAACATGAAAATTAAAACAAGTAAAAAAGTATCAGTCGGCATTGCCGACAGAGATATACCCTCAGCCCTCAACCCTCTAAGGAAGGGAATACCTCCGTAGGGGTCTTCTATAGAATAGAAGACCTCCGTAGGGGTCTTCTATAGAATAGAAGACCTCCGTAGTGGTCTTCTATAGTACAGAAGACCTCCGTAAGTGTCCACTATAGAATAGACGACCTCCGTAGGGGTCTTCTATAGAATAGAAGGCCTCCGTAGGGGTATTTGTATTTAGGGTCTCTTCAGAATCTTGTAGCCCTTTTTGGATATTTGAACTTGTCGACAAAAATGTGGATTAGGATTAAAGTTCAAAAGTGTTGCGGAGGAGGTACTTAAAACAATGGACCGACATACCCTAGTATGGAAGTGGATCTTATTTTGTGAGTCATATCTTTTAGGTAGATATCGCGCCGACTAGTCATTTCAGGGGGTCACCGTATAACCTTTGGAACAGTATGCCAGGAAGCATGGACTTGTCCACGGAAAACATAATATCGCTGTAAACAGGACCACAACGAACAGCATCGCTATACATTTCCAAAGGATCTTCGAACAGACCCTAAACTGCACTTAGACATAGGGTTCTCCTATAGGGTTCTTCTATAGAATAGAAGACCTCCATGGGGTCTTCTATAGAATATAAAGCCCCGGTTTTGGTATAGTACAGAAGACCTCAATAGGGGTCTACTATAGAATAGAAGACCTCAATATGGGTCTACTATAGAATAGAAGACCTCAATATGGGTCTACTATAGAATAGAAGACCTACGTAGGGGTCTTCTATAGAATAGAAGACCTACGTAGGGGTCTTCTATAGAATAGAAGACCTCCGTAGGGGTTTTCTATAGAATAGAAGACCTCCGTAGGGGTCTTCTATAGAATAGAAGACCTCCGTAGGGGTCTTCTATAGAATAGAAGACCTCCGTAGGGGTCTTCTATAGAATAGAAGACCTCCGTAGGGGTCTTCTATAGAATATAAGACCTCCGTAGGGGTCTTCTATAGAATAGAAGACATCCGTAGGGGTCTTCTATAGAATAGAAGACCTCCGTAGGGGTCTTCTATAGAATAGAAGACCTCCGTAGGGATCTTCTATAGAATAGAAGACCTCCTATAGAATAGAAGACCTCCGTAGGGGTCTTCTATAGAATAGAAGACCTCCGTAGGGGTCTTCTATAGAATAGAAGACCTCCGTATGGTCTTCTATAGAATAGAAGACCTCCGTAGAGGTCTTCTATAGAATAGAAGACCTCCGTAGGGGTCTTCTATAGAATAGAAGACCTCCGTAGGGATCTTCTATAGAATAGAAGACCCCCGTTGGGGTCTTCTATAGAATAGAAGACCTCCGTAGGGGTCTTCTATAGAATAGAAGACCTCCGTTGGGGTCTTCTATAGAACAGAAGACCTCCGTAGGGGTCTTCTATAGAATAGAAGACCTCCGTAGGTGTCTTCTATAGAATAGAAGACCTCCGTAGGGGTCTTCTATAGAATAGAAAACCTCCGTAGGGGTCTTCTATAGAATAGGAGACCTCCGTAGGGGTCTTCTATAGAATAGAAAACCTTCGTAGGGGGTGTTCTATAGAATAGAAGGCCTCAATATGGGTCTACTATAGAATAGAAGACTTCCGTAGGGGTCTACTATAGAATAGAAGACCTTTGTAGGGATCTTCTATAGAATAGAAGACCTACGTAGGGGTCTTCTATAGAATAGAAGACCTCCGTAGGGGTCTTCTATAGAATAGAAGACCTCCGTAGGGGTCTTCTATAGAATAGAAGACCTCCGTAGGGATCTTCTATAGAATAGAAGACCCCCGTTGGGGTCTTCTATAGAATAGAAGACCCCCGTTGGGGTCTTCTATAGAATAGAAGACCTCCGTTGGGGTCTTCTATAGAATAGAAGACCTCCGTTGGGGTCTTCTATAGAACAGAAGACCTGCGTAGTGGTCTTCTATAGAACAGAAGACCTCCGTAGGGGTCTTCTATAGAATAGAAGACCTCCGTAGGGGTCTTCTATAGAATAGAAAACCTTCGTAGGGGGTGTTCTATAGAATAGAAGACCTCCGTAGGGGTCTTCTATAGAATAGAAGGCCTCTGTAGGGGGTTTCTATAGTACAGAAGCACCGTATGGGTCTACTATAGAATAGAAGACTTCCGTATGTGTCTTCTATAGAATAGAAGACCTCCGTATGGGTCTACTATAGAATAGAAGACCTCCGTAGGGGTCTACTATAGAAGACCTCAATATGGGTCTACTATAGAATAGAAGACTTCCGTAGGGGTCTACTATAGAATAGAAGACCTTTGTAGGGATCTTCTATAGAATAGAAGACCTACGTAGGGGTCTTCTATAGAATAGAAGACCTCCGTAGGGGTCTTCTATAGAATAGAAGACCTCCGTAGGGGTCTTCTATAGAATAGAAGACCTCCGTAGGGGTCTTCTATAGAACAGAAGACCTCCGTAGGGGTCTTCTATAGAATAGAAGACCTCCGTATGGGTCTACTATAGAATAGAAGACCTCCGTAGGGGTCTACTATAGAAGACCTCAATATGGGTCTACTATAGAATAGAAGACTTCCGTAGGGGTCTACTATAGAATAGAAGACCTTTGTAGGGATCTTCTATAGAATAGAAGACCTACGTAGGGGTCTTCTATAGAATAGAAGACCTCCGTAGGGGTCTTCTATAGAATAGAAGACCTCCGTAGGGATCTTCTATAGAACAGAAGACCTCCGTAGGGGTCTTCTATAGAATAGGAGACCTCCGTAGGGGTCTTCTATAGAATAGAAAACCTTCGTAGGGGGTGTTCTATAGAATAGAAGGCCTCCGTAGGGGTCTTCTATAGAATAGAAGGCCTCCGTAGGGGTTTTCTATAGTACAGAAACACCGTATGGGTCTACTATAGAATAGAAGACCTCCGTATGTGTCTTCTATAGAATAGAAGACCTCCGTATGGGTCTACTATAGAATAGAAGACCTCCGTAGGGGTCTACTATAGAAGACCTCAATATGGGTCTACTATAGAATAGAAGACTTCCGTAGGGGTCTACTATAGAATAGAAGACCTTTGTAGGGATCTTCTATAGAATAGAAGACCTACGTAGGGGTCTTCTATAGAATAGAAGACCTCCGTAGGGGTCTTCTATAGAATAGAAGACCTCCGTAGGGGTCTTCTATAGAATAGAAGACCTCCGTAGGGGTCTTCTATAGAATAGAAGACCTCCGTAGGGGTCTTCTATAGAACAGAAGACCTCCGTAGGGGTCTTCTATAGAATAGAAGACCTCCGTATGGGTCTACTATAGAATAGAAGACCTCCGTAGGGGTCTACTATAGAAGACCTCAATATGGGACTACTATGGAATAGAAGACTTCCGTAGGGGTCTTCTATAGAATAGAAGACCTCCGTTGGGGTCTTCTATAGAACAGAAGACCTGCGTAGGGGTCTTCTATAGAACAGAAGACCTCCGTCTATAGAATAGAAGACCTCCGTAGGGGTGGTGAGGCAAATTCGATAATTGACATTACTCTTGCCTCAATATCAGTTGCTAGGAAAACAAGTCAGTGGGAAGTCTTAAGCGAGGAAACTTTAAGCGACCACCAATATATAACGATGGCAATAAAGCACGACACAACCCCTGATAATCCGCCTAGACCAAGATGGAATGTAAATAAAATGAACCCGGAAAAATGTAAAGAAAAAATAATGGAGTTAAGAGAAAGGTACGAAATGACCGAGCAAAGAGATGTAAATAGCAGAGTAAACGATCTCATCGACCTATTAACGGAGATATGTGATGCAGGCATGCCCAAAACAGCAGCTATTGGTATATCCAAAAAACCAGCCTATTGGTGGAACAACGAAATCGCAGAGCTACGGAAAAAGTGCCACAAAGCGAAGAGAACAGCTACCAGAAAGAAAGGCGACGCTGAAGCGATGGCAATATATAGACGAGCAAGAAGTGAACTGCGGACGGAAATAAAAGCGTCCAAGAAAAGATCATGGGAAGCATTGTGCGAAGAAATTGAAAATGATCCGTGGGGGCTCCCGTACAGGATTATTATGAAAAAGACTGGCAACAGAAAATGTATACCAGGTATACGGAACCCACAGTGGGCACGAACGATTGTAAACACACTGTTTCCAAAGAGTTTAGCGCCTCGTAAAACTATGTCTTTTGCCGAGACACAAAACGTCCAGTATTTTACCATAACTGAAATACAAAACTTTAGCCGTAAACTTAAAAAACGAAAAGCACCAGGTCCAGATGGAATACCAAACGAGGTCATTTCTCTAGTTGGAAGTTTATGGCCGGAGCTCCTTTTACATTCCTTCAATATGTGTCTCCAGTTGGGTATTTTCCCAAAAATATGGAAAAAACAACAACTTGTGCTACTTCAAAAAAGCAATAAACCATTAAACAACCCGTCATCATACAGACCTCTCTGCATGTTAGATTCCTGCGGTAAACTCTTGGAGAAGTTACTCCTTAGCAGGCTTGAAGACGAAGTAAGCAAAAGTGGAGGATTCTCAAACATGCAGTTTGGCTTCATTAAGGGAATGTCAACAGTAGATGCCATAAGAGAAGTGGTGGAAACGTCAAAAAATACCATGGAACAAAAACGTTTCTGTGCGGTAATAACTCTAGATATCAAAAATGCGTTTAATTCTGCCGACTGGAATATAATACGACAAACATTGAAAGATCGAGAAATTCCTTCGTATTTAGTCAAAATGATTGACAGTTACCTCGATGACCGTATACTAATGTTTGACACAGATACCGGAGTTCAAAATTACAATATAACATCGGGAGTTCCACAAGGCTCCATATTAGGTCCATTCCTATGGAATCTGATGTATGACGGCCTTCTTAATCTGGGACTGCCTAAAGGCGCAAAATTAGTTGGGTACGCTGACGACGTGGCACTATTGGTTGACCAACCCACATCACCCCTAATAGAAATAGTGGCAAACGACTGCCTTTCAAGGATTGCGAGATGGCTGCAATCAAAAAGGCTATCCCTCGCTGCACACAAAACGGAAGCGATCCTAATCACGAGAAGGCGAACTTTCAATAACCCGAGGCTAATGGTTGATGGATATGAAGTACCAATTAGCAAAAATCTCAAGTATCTAGGAGTGTTTTTGGACTCGAAGCTGTCTTTCGAACATCACGTGAAGACAATAACAGAAAAAGCCCTAGCTACAGCAAGTAAATTAGTAAGAATAATGCCCAATTTGAAAGGACCGGGACCAACAACTAGAAGATTAATAACATCAGTAGCCTATGCTCAAGTGCAATACGCGGCACCGGTTATAAGCAATGCTATTGTGGATAGTAAAAAACTGACAAATACTATTGAAAAAGTTCACCGTGTATGCTCCTTGCGAGTCACATCGGCGTATCGAACGGTATCAACAGCAGCACTGTCGGTACTATCTGGTATACCACCATTAGTTTTACAATTTGAAGAAAGAAAATATATATATGATCATTGAAAATCTGAAGCCAGTTATCATACCAACAGAGAAATACAGCAAATTAAGGAGGAAGCTAGACGCATACTTCTTGAAAAGTGGCAAGAATCCTGGGTAAACAGTAGCAAAGGCAGACACACATATGAGATAATTCCCTGTATACAATCTTGGATAAACAGAAAGCACGGAGAAGTAAATTATTTCATAACGCAAGTATTGAGTGGACATGGAAATTTCGGTATTTATTTGCACAGGTTTCATATTAAAGGAAGCGAAATATGTGAAATATGCAACGAATACGAAGATACTGTGGAACATTCACTCCTCAAATGCAAGCATTGGGAAACCAAAAGAATTCTGCATGGAATATATCCCAATTCGAACGATAAAACAAAACATATAATAATTAAAATGCTGGAGTCGAAAGAAGAATGGAAAAAATATGCAATATACATACAAAATGTAATGATGGAGAAAAATCTGTACCAGAACAGACAAGAACCGAACCCCTAATCATGTTAGCAATATAGCATGGACGGGGGAGTAGATACATAAAAAGAACTGCAAATAGCAGCTAATGAGCCCCACCCCGAAGTAATGCGAAAGCGGTCCCGGGGTGGAAGCTCCAGTGTAGGACCACTATTGACAGTGCGCTATCATTACGTCCATTTAAAAAAAAAAAAAAAAAAAAAAAGGGGTCTTCTATAGAACAGAAGACCTCCGTAGGGGTCTTCTATAGAATAGGAGACCTCCGTAGGGGTCTTCTATAGAATAGAATACCTTCGTAGGGGGTGTTCTATAGAATAGAAGGCCTCCGTAGGGGTCTTCTATAGAATAGAAGGCCTCCGTAGGGGTTTTCTATAGTACAGAAACACCGTATGGGTCTACTATAGAATAGAAGACCTCCGTATGTGTCTTCTATAGAATAGAAGACCTCCGTATGGGTCTACTATAGAATAGAAGACCTCCGTAGGGGTCTACTATAGAAGACCTCAATATGGGTCTACTATAGAATAGAAGACTTCCGTAGGGGTCTACTATAGAATAGAAGACCTTTGTAGGGATCTTCTATAGAATAGAAGACCTACGTAGGGGTCTTCTATAGAATAGAAGACCTCCGTAGGGGTCTTCTATAGAATAGAAGACCTCCGTAGGGGTCTTCTATAGAATAGAAGACCTCCGTAGGGGTCTTCTATAGAATAGAAGACCTCCGTAGGGGTCTTCTATAGAATAGAAGACCTCCGTAGGGGTCTTCTATAGAATAGAAGACCTCCGTAGGGTCTTCTATAGAATAGAAGACCTCCGTAGGGGTCTTCTATAGAATAGAAGACCTCCGTAGGGGTCTTCTATAGAATAGAAGACCTCCGTAGGGGTCTTCTATAGAATAGAAGACCTCCGTAGGGGTCTTCTATACAACAGAAGACCTCCGTAGGGGTCTTCTATACAACAGAAGACCTCCGTAGGGGTCTTCTATAGAATAGGAGACCTCCGTAGGGGTCTTCTATAGAATAGAAAACCTTCGTAGGGGGTGTTCTATAGAATAGAAGGCCTCCGTAGGGGTCTTCTATAGAATAGAAGACCTCCGTTGGGGTCTTCTATAGAACAGAAGACCTCCGTAGGGGTCTTCTATAGTATAGAAGACCTCCGTAGGGGTCTTGTATAGAATAGAAAACCTCCGTAGGGGTCTTCTATAGAATAGAAGACCTCCGTAGGGGTCTTCTATAGAATAGAAAACCTCCGTAGGGGTCTTCTATAGAATAGAAGACCTCCGTAGGGGTCTTCTATAGAATAGAAAACCTCCGTAGGGGTCTTCTATAGAATAGAAGACCTCCGTAGGGGTCTTCTATAGAATAGAAGACCTCCGTAGGGGTCTTCTATAGGATAGAAAACCTTCGTAGGGGGTGTTCTATAGAATAGAAGGCCTCCGTAGGGGTCTTCTATAGAACAGAAGACCTCCGTAGGGGTCTTCTATAGAATAGAAAACCTTCGTAGGGGGTGTTCTATAGAATAGAAGGCCTCCGTAGGGGTCTTCTATAGAATAGAAGGCCTCCGTAGGGGTTTTCTATAGTACAGAAGCACCGTATGGGTCTACTATAGAATAGAAGACCTCCGTTGGGGTCTTCTATAGAACAGAAGACCTCCGTTGGGGTCTTCTATAGAACAGAAGACCTCCGTAGGGGTCTTCTATAGAATAGAAGACCTCCGTAGGGGTCTTCTATAGAATAGAAAACCTCCGTAGGGGTCTTCTATAGAATAGAAAACCTCCGTAGGGGTCTTCTATAGAATAGAAGACCTACGTAGGGGTCTTCTATAGAATAGAAAACCTCCGTAGGGGTCTTCTATAGAATAGAAGACCTCCGTAGGGGTCTTCTATAGAATAGAAGACCTCCGTAGGGGTCTTCTATAGAATAGAAAACCTTCGTAGGGGGTGTTCTATAGAATAGAAGGCCTCCGTAGGGGTCTTCTATAGAATAGAAGGCCTCCGTAGGGGGTTTCTATAGTACAGAAGCACCGTATGGGTCTACTATAGAATAGAAGACCTCCGTATGTGTCTTCTATAGAATAGAAGACCTCCGTATGGGTCTACTATAGAATAGAAGACCTCCGTAGGGGTCTACTATAGAAGACCTCAATATGGGTCTACTATAGAATAGAAGACTTCCGTAGGGGTCTACTATAGAATAGAAGACCTTTGTAGGGATCTTCTATAGAATAGAAGACCTACGTAGGGGTCTTCTATAGAATAGAAGACCTCCGTAGGGGTCTTCTATAGAATAGAAAACCTCCGTAGGGGTCTTCTATAGAACAGAAGACCTCCGTAGGGGTCTTCTATAAAATAGGAGACCTCCGTAGGGGTCTTCTATAGATTAGAAAACCTTCGTAGGGGGTGTTCTATAGAATAGAAGGCCTCCGTAGGGGTCTTCTATAGAATAGAAGGCCTCCGTAGGGGTTTTCTATAGTACAGAAGCACCGTATGGGTCTACTATAGAATAGAAGACCTCCGTAGGGGTCTTCTATAGAATAGAAGACCTCCGTAGGGGTCTTCTATAGAATAGAAAACCTCCGTAGGGGTCTTCTATAGAATAGAAGACCTCCGTAGGGGTCTTCTATAGAATAGAAAACCTCCGTAGGGGTCTTCTATACAATAGAAGACCTCCGTAGGGGTCTTCTATAGAATAGAAAACCTCCGTAGGGGTCTTCTATAGAACAGAAGACCTCCGTAGGGGTCTTCTATAGAATAGGAGACCTCCGTAGGGGTCTTCTATAGAATAGAAAACCTTCGTAGGGGGTGTTCTATAGAATAGAAGGCCTCCGTAGGGGTCTTCTATAGAATAGAAGGCCTCCGTAGGGGTTTTCTATAGTACAGAAGCACCGTATGGGTCTACTATAGAATAGAAGACCTCCGTAGGGGTCTACTATAGAAGACCTCAATATGGGTCTACTATAGAATAGAAGACTTCCGTAGGGGTCTACTATAGAATAGAAGACCTTTGTAGGGATCTTCTATAGAATAGAAGACCTACGTAGGGGTCTTCTATAGAATAGAAGACCTCCGTACGGGTCTTCTATAGAATAGAAGACCTCCGTAGGGATCTTCCATAGAATAGAAGACCCCCGTTGGGGTCTTCTATAGAATAGAAGACCTCCGTTGGGGTCTTCTATAGAATAGAAGACCTCCGTTGGGGTCTTCTATAGAACAGAATACCTCCTTAGGGGTCTTCTATAGAATAGAAGACCTCCGTAGGGATCTTCTATAAAATTGAAGACCTCTGTAGGGGTCTTCTATAGAATAGAAGACCTCCGTAGGTGTCTTCTATAGAATAGAATACCTCCGTAGGGGTCTTCTATAGAATAGAAGACCTCCGTAGGGGTCTTCTATAGAATAGAAAACCTCCGTAGGGGTCTTCTATAGAATAGAAGACCTCCGTAGGGGTCTTCTATAGAATAGAAGACCTCCGTAGGGGTCTTCTATAGAATAGAAGACCTCCGTAGGGGTCTTCTATAGAATAGAGGACCTCCGTAGGGGTCTTCTATAGAACAGAAGACCTCCGTAGGGGTCATCTATAGAATAGGAGACCTCCGTAGGGGTCTTCTATAGAATAGAAAACCTTCGTAAGGGGTGTTCTATAGAATAGAAGGCCTCCGTAGGGGTAGAATATAGGGCCTCAGTTTGGGTATTCTATAGAATAGAAGGCCTCCGTAGGGGTCTTCTATAGAATAGAAGGCCTCCGTAGGGGTTTTCTATAGTACAGAAGCACCGTATGGGTCTACTATAGAATAGAAGACCTCCGTATGTGTCTTCTATAGAATAGAAGACCTCCGTAGGTGTCTTCTATAGAATAGAAGACCTCCGTAGGTGTCTTCTATAGAATAGAAGACCTCCGTAGGTGTCTTCTATAGAATATAAGACCTCCGTAGGTGTCTTCTATAGAATAGAAGACCTCCGTAGGTGTCTTCTATAGAATAGAAGACCTCCGTAGGTGTCTTCTATAGAATAGAAGACCTCCGTAGGTGTCTTCTATAGAATAGAAGACCTCCGTAGGTGTCTTCTATAGAATAGAAGACCTCCGTAGGTGTCTCCTATAGAATAGAAGACCTCCGTAGGTGTCTTCTATAGAATAGAAGACCTCCGTAGGTGTCTTCTATAGAATAGAAGACCTCCGTAGGTGTCTTCTGTAGAATAGAAGACCTCCGTAGGGGTCTTCTATAGAACAGAAGACCACCGTAGGGGTCTTCTATAGAATAGAAGACCTCCGCAGGTGTCTTCTATAGAATAGAAGACCTCCATATGGGTCTTCTATAGAGTAGAAGACCTCCGTTTTTTTTTTTCAATTTCAATTTCTTTATTGATGTGTATAAAAAAGTTACAAATTATTATGTCCCGCGAAGCTTTGGGCTTGTCTGCGGGATTAATTTCAATGTAAGTGTGTACATACTTTATACTATACAGTTATACAATTCAGTTCAGTTGTAATTATATTATTTTCAATATATAATTATTTAAATAAGAGAAAAATCAATACATTATTGTGAATTTATGAAATGTGTTTTGTACAATTTTTTTTCTTTTCAATTTGTTTCTTATATTTAGCAACTCCAGTGGTAGTTCATTCAGTGTTTTTGGTAAGCTCACTGCCAGGGCACGCCTTCCATACTCATTTCTAAATTTAGGAATATAGTATCTTCTTTCGGCTCGTCTTCTTGTATTTTGGACATGATGGATGTGTTGTAGTAAATCGGTGTCTTCAGAAAATTCGTTTAGTATTGTGATTTTGTAAAGACTTGTGATGTTTAAAATGTGTAGATTCCTGTAGTGTGTGTTATGTTCTGATTGATTTTCTTGCGGTATTGCTGATACTTCGTTATTGAGAGTGGTTGTTATTAGATTTGAAGGTTGATTACTTCCGGTTACGGCTTGGTACAAATCTCTTTTACGTAACAATTTGTGTAGAGTTTTTACCACACTGTTTTGTGCGTTCCCCCAAGCAGTTATACCATGTCTCAAATACGACTCAGCAAGCGAAAAATAAGCTTGCCTTACAACATAGTATGAGGCACAATTGCTCAAATGATAGATTGCAAATGAAGACTTTCGTAATTTCTTCCTAACACTTTCAATGTGAGGTTTCCATGTAAAATGACTATCAAGAAGAACGCCAAGATATTTATATTGCCCTACAACTTCAATTTTTGTTGTGCATATTTCCATGTCTTCGTTGGAATTGGGATTTGTATGTAGACATTCGTAATTATGAAATGTTATAGTTAGTTCTCTTTGAGGAAAGTGTTTGGGTCTAAAATACATTAGTTTCGTTTTATTCGCGTTGATGACTAAGCCATTGTCATGGCACCATTTAGTCACTAAGTTCATCTCAGTTTGCATTCTTAATTCGGCCATTTGTAAGGATTTGTCAGCTACTATTAGCGTGGTATCATCGGCATATGTAAATGTTGTGCTATCGTTCAAGTATTTCACCACGTCATTGGCATAAATAATGAACAGTATGGGACCAAGTTTGGAGCCCTGTGGAACTCCATACTCAGACTTGTATGCTCTACTTGTATGGTCACCTACCCTTACTTTGAAACTACGGCAGCTTAGGTTCTCGAACCATTTTAAACAGTGTCCTCGTATTCCATTCTTTTCCAGAATATCCAGTAATTTTTTATGTGACAACGTATCAAAAGCCTTGCTGAAGTCAATAAACATCGCAATGCAGTGTTTTTGTTCGCAAAGGTTTTGGTTTATTACATTAGCAAACTGTCCCAGTAGTTGATTAATGTTTTTCCCTTTTTGGAAGCCATATTGATTTTTGTTGATGATTTTATATTTTGTTATGAAGGTGTTTAATCTCCGTGTAATGATTTCTTCTAATACCTTTTCTATAATTGGCAATATAGATATAGGTCTGTAATTTTCATATGCTGACTTGATGCCATTTTTGTATATGGGACGTATTATAGAAATTTTCAACAAATCTGGGATAATACCTTCTGTCATACTCCTGTTTATGAGATCCGTTAGAATTGGTGTAATATGTTCTATATTGTTTTTGAGGTCGATTGCTCTTATACAATCAACTCCAGCACTTTTCCTTGTGTTTATGTTTTTAATGATGTTTTCAACTTCCTCGACAGTAGTCTCCTCAAGGTACATTGTGTTTGGAAGGTTTGTTTGTATAGCTGGCAGAGTTTTCCTCTCACACATATGTACAATACTTTCAACGTTTCTTTTGAATTGTTGTGATAGTGATATCTGATGTGTTCTGGTTCGCGAAGTTGGTTTTGATGGTTTCGTCGATATTTGCGGTTTTTTTACCTATGATTTGGTTTATGGTTTTCCACGTCTGCCGCATATCGCTTCTATTATTCACGAATTCTCTGTAATAATAACGGTTTTTGGCAAATTGTATTATTTTATTAAGTTGATTGTTGAATGTTTTGTATATTTTTTCGTTGACTGAGTTTCTGTTTTTGCGATATGTTTTATATAGGATATCTCTGATGTTGCAGCTGTAGTAGGTGTCTTCTATAGAATAGAAGACCTCCGCAGGTGCCTTCTATAGAATAGAAGACCTCCGCAGGTGTCTTCTATAGAATAGAAGACCTCCGTAGGTGTCTTCTATAGAATAGAAGACCTCCGTAGGTGTCTTCTATAGAATAGAAGACCTCCGTAGGGGTCTTCTATAGAATAGAAGACCTCATTAGGGGTCTCCTATAGAATAGAAGACCTCCGTAGGGGTCTTCTATAGCATAGTAGACCTCCGTAGGGGTCTTCTATAACATAGAAGACCTTCGTAGGGGTCTTCTATAGAATAGAAGACCTCCGTAGGTGTCTTCTGTAGAATAGAAGACCTCCGTAGGGGTCTTCTATAGAACAGAAGACCACCGTAGGAGTCTTCTATAGAATAGAAGACCTCCGCAGGTGTCTTCTATAGAATAGAAGACCTCCATATGGGTCTTCTATAGAGTAGAAGACCTCCGTAGGTGTCTTCTATAGAATAGAAGACCTCCGTAGGGATCTTCTATAGAATAGAAGACCTCCGTAGGGTTCTTCTATAGACCTCCGTAGGGGTCTTCTATAGAATAGAAGACCTCCGCAGGTGTCTTCTATAGAATAGAAGACCTCCGTAGGTGTCTTCTATAGAATAGAAGACCTCCGTAGGTGTCTTCTATAAAATAGAAGACCTCCGTAGGTGTCTTCTATAGAATAGAAGACCTCATTAGGGGTCTCCTATAGAATAGAAGACCTCCGTAGGGGTCTTCTATAGAATAGAAGACCTCCGTAGGGGTCTTCTATAGAATAGAAGACCTCATTAGGGGTCTCCTATAGAATAGAAGACCTCCGTAGGGGTCTTCTATAGAATAGAAGACCTCATTAGGGGTCTCCTATAGAATAGAAGACCTCCGTAGGGGTCTTCTATAGAATAGAAGACCTCCGTAGGGGTCTTCTATAGAATAGAAGACCTCATTAGGGGTCTCCTATAGAATAGAAGACCTCCGTAGGGGTCTTCTATAGAATAGAAGACCTCATTAGGGGTCTCCTATAGAATAGAAGACCTCCGTAGGGGTCTTCTATAGAATAGAAGACCTCCGTTGGGGTCTTCTATAGAATAGAAGACCTCCGTTGGGGTCTTCTATAGCATAGAAGACCTCCGTAGGGGTCTTCTATAACATAGAAGACCTCCGTAGGGGTCTTCTATAGAATAGAAGACCTCATTAGGGGTCTCCTATAGAATAGAAGACCTCCGTTGGGGTCTTCTATAGAATAGAAGACCTCCGTTGGGGTCTTCTATAGCATAGAAGACCTCCGTAGGGGTCTTCTATAACATAGAAGACCTCCGTAGGGGTCTTCTATAGAATAGAAGACCTCCGTAGGGATCTTCTATAGAACTCCGTAGGTGTCTTCTATAGAATAGAAGACCTCCGCAGGTGTCTTATATAGAATAGAAGACCTCCGTAGGTGTCTTCTATAGAATAGAAGACCTCCGTAGGTGTCTTCTATAGAATAGAAGACCTCCGTAGGTGTCTTCTATAGAATAGAAGACCTCCGTAGGTGTCTTCTATAGAATAGAAGACCTCCGTAGGTGTCTTCTATGGAATAGGGGGTCCTAGGGGTCTTCTATAGAATAGAAGACCTCATTAGGGGTCTCCTATAGAATAGAAGACCTCCGTAGGGGTCTTCTATAGAATAGAAGACCTCCGTAGGGGTCTTCTATAGAATAGAAGACCTCCGTAGGGGTCTTCTATAGAATAGAAGACCTCCGTAGGTGTCTTCTATAGAATAGAAGACCTCCGTAGGTGTCTTCTATAGAATAGAAGACCTCCGTAGGGGTCTTCTATAGAATAGAAGACCTCATTAGGGGTCTCCTATAGAATAGAAGACCTCCGTAGGGGTCTTCTATAGAATAGAAGACCTCCGTAGGGGTCTTCTATAGAATAGAAGACCTCATTAGGGGTCTCCTATAGAATAGAAGACCTCCGTAGGGGTCTTCTATAGAATAGAAGACCTCCGTAGGGGTCTCCTATAGAATAGAAGACCTCCGTAGGGGTCTTCTATAGAATAGAAGACCTCCGTAGGGGTCTTCTATAGAATAGAAGACCTCATTAAGGGTCTCCTATAAATAGAAGACCTCCGTTGGGGTCTTCTATAGAATAGAAGACCTCCGTTGGGGTCTTCTATAGCATAGAAGACCTCCGTAGGGGTCTTCTATAACATAGAAGACCTCCGTAGGGGTCTTCTATAGAATAGAAGACCTCATTAGGGGTCTCCTATAGAATAGAAGACCTCCGTAGGGGTCTTCTATAGAATAGAAGACCTCCGTAGGGGTCTTCTATAGAATAGAAGACCTCATTAGGGGTCTCCTATAGAATAGAAGACCTCCGTAGGGGTCTTCTATAGAATAGAAGACCTCATTAGGGGTCTCCTATAGAATAGAAGACCTCCGTAGGGGTCTTCTATAGAATAGAAGACCTCCGTAGGGGTCTCCTATAGAATAGAAGACCTCCGTTGGGGTCTTCTATAGAATAGAAGACCTCCGTTGGGGTCTTCTATAGCATAGAAGACCTCCGTAGGTGTCTTCTATAGAATAGAAGACCTCCGTAGGGGTCTTCTATAGAATAGAAGACCTCATTAGGGGTCTCCTATAGAATAGAAGACCTCCGTAGGGGTCTTCTATAGAATAGAAGACCTCCGTAGGGGTCTTCTATAGAATAGAAGACCTCATTAGGGGTCTCCTATAGAATAGAAGACCTCCGTAGGGGTCTTCTATAGAATAGAAGACCTCCTATAGAATAGAAGACCTCCGTAGGGGTCTTCTATAGAATAGAAGACCTCCGTAGGGGTCTTCTATAGAATAGAAGACCTCATTAGGGGTCTCCTATAGAATAGAAGACCTCATTAGGGGTCTCCTATAGAATAGAAGACCTCATTAGGGGTCTCCTATAGAATAGAAGACCTCCGTTGGGGTCTTCTATAGAATAGAAGACCTCCGTTGGGGTCTTCTATAGAATAGAAGACCTCCGTAGGTGTCTTCTATAGAAAAGAAGACCTCCGTAGGTGTCTTCTATAGAATAGAAGACCTCCGTAGGGGTCTTCTATAGAATAGAAGACCTCATTAGGGGTCTTCTATAGAATAGAAGACCTCATTAGGGCTCTCCTATAGAATAGAAGACCTCCGTAGGGGTCTTCTATAGAATAGAAGACCTCCGTAGGGGTCTTCTATAGAATAGAAGACCTCATTAGGGGTCTCCTATAGAATAGAAGACCTCCGTTGGGGTCTTCTATAGAATAGAAGACCTCCGTTGGGGTCTTCTATAGCACAGAAGACCTCCGTAGGGGTCTTCTATAGAATAGAAGACCTCCGTAGGGATCTTCTATAGACCTCCGTAGGTGTCTTCTATAGAATAGAAGACCTCCGCAGGTGTCTTCTATAGAATAGAAGACCTCCGTAGGTGTCTTCTATAGAATAGAAGACCTCCGTAGGGGTCTTCTATAGAATAGAAGACCTCCGTAGGGGTCTTCTATAGAATAGAAGACCTCATTAGGGGTCTCCTATAGAATAGAAGACCTCCGTAGGGGTCTTCTATAGAATAGAAGACCTCCGTAGGGGTCTTCTATAGAATAGAAGACCTCATTAGGGGTCTCCTATAGAATAGAAGACCTCCGTTGGGGTCTTCTATAGAATAGAAGACCTCCGTTGGGGTCTTCTATAGCATAGAAGATCTCCGTAGGGGTCTTCTATAACATAGAAGACCTCCGTAGGGGTCTTCTATAGAATAAAAGACCTCCGTAGGGATCTTCTATAGACCTCCGTAGGTGTCTTCTATAGAATAGAAGACCTCCGCAGGTGTCTTCTATAGAATAGAAGACCTCCGTAGGTGTCTTCTATAGAATAGAAGACCTCCGTAGGTGTCTTCTATAGAATAGAAGACCTCCGTAGGGGTCTTCTATAGAATAGAAGACCTCCGTAGGGGTCTTCTATAGAATAGAAGACCTCATTAGGGGTCTCCTATAGAATAGAAGACCTCCGTTGGGGTCTTCTATAGAATAGAAGACCTCCGTTGGGGTCTTCTATAGAATAGAAGACCTCCGTTGGGGTCTTCTATAGCATAGAAGACCTCCGTAGGGGTCTTCTATAACATAGAAGACCTCCGTAGGGGTCTTCTATAGAATAGAAGACCTCCGTAGGGATCTTCTATAGACCTCCGTAGGTGTCTTCTATAGAATAGAAGACCTCCGCAGGTGTCTTCTATAGAATAGAAGACCTCCGTAGGGGTCTTCTATAGAATAGAAGACCTCCGTAGGGGTCTTCTATAGAATAGAAGACCTCCGTAGGGATCTTCTATAGAATACAAGACCTCCGTAGGGTTCTTCTATAGACCTCCGTAGGGGTCTTCTATAGAATAGAAGACCTCCGTGGGGTTTGAAAAAATCTTTAAGATCCACACAACTGGGTTTTGGAAAAAATAATAAAAACAAGTAAGCAAAAGCTATAGTCGGACAGGGCCAACCATACGATACCCTACACCACTACCCAGCGAATTAGAGAAATAACTTTTTTGAGTCTGCAACCTTATCACATTAAGTTTAAATAATAATATAATAATAGTTCCACAAACATCCCAGAAGTGACAGGGAGTGCACCACGATTCATATTACATCAATGATATGGGTCCTACTGTTTATTGCCGAGTCCGAAAGGCACGTCTGAAGACACCACCTGTAGAGAAGTTTTACGTGGCTGAAATACTCAGAAAATTTCGCCAACTTTACTGAGGGGTATTTTGCCATCGTTGGAAATTTGATGTTTGCTGGCTGGGATCGAACGCTCTACCTTCAGCGTGCAAGGCGGGTGTGCATACAATAGTACCACGGTGGCACCAATAAATAATTTTGCCAAGGACAATCAGTTTGGACCTAATTTTTTGCATATTTTAACATATTTGCATAAAATGAACATATGCAAAACCATATGCAAGACTTTGTGGCCTAAATATCCCACCGAATTGACTGAAATTTTGTATTAAGTCTTCGTTGGGGGTATACAATTTTCGACCTGAAATGTATCGGTATAGGTCTATGTCTTCATATAGCTCCCATAGAACCGTACCTCCGATATCCGGTATTTTGAAAGTTGTGGCCTCAAGATTCCACTGAAATGGCTGACATATTGTATTAAGTCTTCGTTGGAGGTAAAAAAACTTTCCACCTGAAATTTGTCGGTATAGGTCCATGTCTTCATATCTTCCCAAAGCCAGTACCTACCGATTTTCTGTACTTTGAAGGTTATGGTCTCAATATCCCTCCGAAATGGATAACATTTGGTATTAAGTCTACGTTGGGGATATTAAACTTTCCACTTGAAATTTGTCGGTATAGGTCTGGGCGTTCATATAGCTCCCATAGAACGATAGCTCCCCATTTTCGACATTTTGAAGATTGTGGCTCTGGTTACAGATTTCTCTATTTTATTGACTTGTCTGAAGTGAATTTCAAACAGAAAACATGTACACATAAACATTTTCGAAGATATTATTGAAATATATGTTGCTTACGAAAATATGTAAAATACATAAATTTTCCATATGCAAAAAATAATATTTGCATATGCATAATTTATACATTTTGCTTATTTTTACATATGTGATATATTTCGATTGGAATTTATTCAGAAGCCAAAAATATGCCCAGTCCCAATATTTGACAAAAATAGGCGTTGCATAAAATTCCGCTGTCTATATATCATTGAGCTAATATTAATCGGGGTGCACTCATTGATATGAGAGAAGGGTGCCTTGTCCCTACTGGGATGTTTGTAGACCAATTATATGTTATACATTTTTAATAAACATTCTTAACTTGGCAAATTGGCGTTGTTTAGCCCCTTCAGTTACATGTTTAAATTTTGGACAAATGGACAAGTAATACGCTAGGGCTCCACGCAATTTGCAAAAACTGGGAATTTCTCAGTCATGATAGGGACAATTTGTAGCATCGGAGGAAGATGTGGCTCTCTTCACAAAACTCATTATATACTAGGTAGTAGGCCCGTTATCAGGCAAACATATTATTGAAATTCTCATCAGAGGAAAGGTTAGTAGTTATTTTTCCATATGTAGGCTACTTTGCCGGTATATGCCCTCCAGGAATTCAAATATGGACCAAAAATAAAATGTTTTTATTTTGCATACAAAAGTTATGGTCCATTACACCCGCTAAATAATATCAGATCATCATCCAAATTTGTAGGCATCTTCTTCGACCTAAACCCCTACCTCGTGCAAAATATCGTGACTATTGAGCTATAATTGCGACCTCTAGTGTGCTTATGATTACACTACAAGCAAAAAATCTGATATATTAGGCTGTAACTCTGTTATCTGAACAGGTAAATCAACATAATTGGTATCAATGGAAAGGGCAAGAGGTGGCCTTCCAAATATATCTTTACGTGGGTGGAATGTGTCTTGCAGGAATAAAGATATAACCGGTATATTAAAAATTTTCACAATTTTCACACAAAAGTTTTGGTCCATTTGACCCTCTAAACATCATCCGATCACCATCTCAAATTGCAAGTATCTTCCTTGTCATATACTGCTACCTTGTTCGAATTTTTGCGGCGATCGGGCTATTATTGCGACCAACAGAGCAGCTACAAAATCGGATAATAATAATGTTTTTGGTCCATTTCACCCGCTAAATATTTCTCGATCATCACCAATAAGAATAGGGATCTATTCTGGCCTGAACCCGACCTCCATACAAAATTTCGTGACGATCGGTCCATAATTGCGGCCTGTGTTTACAATTTATAATGGACAGACGGACGGACTGACACACATCTCAAAATCGCTTTATCTCGTCGAGATATGAAGATTGGTATACCACATTGGGGGTCTCCGACGAATATTTCGCCAAAACAAACTTATAATACCCTTTCCACATTGTGGTGTAGGGTATAAAAAGCCTAACGGCTCCGCCACAATATGGAGGGTATAAAAATGGGTATTTAAAAAGCAAAATTTGAAAAAATCTTTAAAAAATGTACGGCTATGAGAGCCTTAAAAAAATATTAGAAAAAATCTAAAACGATCCTCATTTGGTTTTTATATAGAGTAAAATAAAAAAAATAAAAAATGGGTATTTAAAAATCTGAAGAAATTAAAAAAATCTACGTAATGAGTTTTGAAAAAAAAAATATTTAAAAAATGTACGGCTATGAAAAAAAAACTTAAAAAAATTATTAGAAAAAAATCTAGAACGATACTCAATTGGTTTTGAAAAAAAACATCATTAAAAAATCCACGTAAATAGGGTTTTGAAAAAAAATCTTGAAAAATGTATCTTAATGGGTTAAAAAAAATTTAAAAAAAGACTTTAAAAAATTAAAAAATGGGCTTAAAAAATTAAATTGGTTTTGAAAAAAATATCATAAAAAAACCACATAAATGGGTTTTGAAAACATCTTTAAGATCCACACAACTGGGTTTTGGAAAAAAATAATAAAAAAAATGTACGGCTATGAATATGTCTTGACAAGAATTTTAAAATGAGTTTTGAAAAAAAAAATCTTTAAAAATTCAACCTAAAAAGCTTTAATAAAATCCACGCAAATGGGATTTAAAAACAAATCTTAAAAAATATGGGTCTTGAAAAATATCTAAGAAGTCCAGCCTATACGCCTTGATAAAAATATTAAAAATTCGCGCTATAGACCTTAACGAAAAGCCTTAAAAATCCACGCAAATAAGGTCTGAAAAAAATCATTAAAAAATGCACGTTAATGGGTTTAAAAAACTTCTTAAAAAATTTATTAGAAAAAAAATCTAAAACGATCCTCAGTTGGTTTTGAAAAAAGCATTTAAAATCCACGTAAATAGGGTTTTGAAAAAAAATCATTAAAAATGCGGGTTTAAAAAAACATCTTAAAAAAAAGACTTTAAAAAATTTAAAAATGGGTTTAAAAAATGAAAACTCCATATTTGTTTTGAAAAAAAAAATTACATAAAAAATGCAGATAAATGGGTTTTGAAAAAATCTTTAAGATCCACACAACTAGGTTTTGGAAAAAATAATAAAAACAAAATTGTACGGCTATAATTAAGTCATGACAAGAATCTTAAAATGAGTTTTGAAAAAAATTCTTTAAAAATTCAACCTAAAAAGCTTTAAAAAATCTACGCAAATGGGATTTAAAAAAAATCTTTAACAAATATGGGTCTTGAAAAATATCTTAAAAGTCCAGCCTATACGCCTGATAAAAATATTAAAAATTCGCGCTATAGACCTTAACAAAAAATCAACGCCAAAAAAATCTCTTTTTGGAAAATCCTTAAATCCTGTAGAGACCTATAGGCCTATAAAAGACCCTTACAAACCTCCATAATACATAAACCAATATTCTTATTTTATTTGAAAATATAAATTTTGATATGAAGAGATTTTGTTCCAGTTACCTGCTTTAATTCAGACCATCGACTGAAGTCAAAAGATTTGCGACGTGGGGAATGTTATGATGAGCATTTATGAAAAGGTTCAAGCCAAAAATTTATTAAAACAGTGGTTTAAGATTCTTCTAGCAGGTCTATGAAATAACTTAGAAGGAATGATATGGCGGAGGATACATACATAGTAGATATATTTCCCATTAATAAATGCGAAGGAAATAGTGAGATGTTTCTCATATTTGAGACTACACACCGATTGATATTAACTCAATGATATGAGTCCTCCAATTGTGTAGAAGTTTTACATGTCTTAAATACTAGAAAAAAGTCACATGAAGGGAGTTGTTACCTTTGAAAAAACTTAGTTGTTGTCTTGAAAATCAAACCCGGACAAGGTGGTCGTGCTTACCATTGCATATGGGAATTTTATGTTTTGTTGAAAAAATGTCAAAGCTAAGAAATGCAACGTTATCCGCTATTACATTTCGATTATGAAAAAAAAAATTAAAGATCTTGTTGGTCTTACTTTACTTTATCGGCTTCATTTAGCATGCAAAAAGTTAATTCTCATTAATGCAGCATAGGTCTGTCTGTTAATGGTTTATAATTAATTTTATGATAGTTGCATTTTCAATTCCTCACATGCTGACTTTCAATTGAATTTTCCAAACTCATGGAATTGGAAAAAAGACTATTAATTTTTATCTATAACCTTAATCGACCAATATTAAATTCATTGGTGGTGGTTCTGGTGGTGGTCTTTTTAATAGAACACCAAGACGAATTATTCATAAATCAAATTGTAATAAAAGATGACCTCGGCCAGGCTCTTTGCTGCAACACACACGCTGGTAATTGTAAACTTTTTAACATTTTTTGTTTTTTTTTTTTTTTGTTATTGTTAAAGAGAGGTTGAGAGAGGCCTCACTTTCTGCTAGTGAAGTGTTCTTCACAAAGCGTTATTCATTGAAAACTATGTTTTTGCGCCAACACATACACCCATTGGCACGACCTTTCATCCATGGTATGAGGTCAAAGTTTTAAATGTTGCAGTTCGTGGATGCTACCAACAACCACATAACCAGCAATTGAATGCCGATTTTTTTTCGGTTATATTTTTTTGTTTTTATTTGCCATGTAAAATGCTACTCTATCTTTTTTTCATGACCAAAAAAATCGCTGTTGGTTTGAATAGTTTTTACAACTTCCTCTTATGCTTTTGTGAATTTTTATTGAAAACCTTCCAATATTTTTGTAACACATCCTGCATGCCCGGCAGACCCGGCCGGGCCCGACATGCATTGTTTGTCGTTGGTTGGGTTTTTTGTTTTGGCCCAATCGACAAAATGTCATAAATCATGGCAATTTCGATTTTCGCCAAACATTTTCTTCTTCACCCGGACTTTTACGATGGAGGTTTTCCTTCCAAATTCATCTTACCATAATGCAGAACAATGATTATGCTGCTCCTGCTGCAGCATCAGTACATTTAGTGTTTTTGTTTTGTGGCATACCACAAAATGATGGTGGCGCTGGTGCCATCATTTTATGCGTAATAAATTGCATTTTCCAGTTTCTTAGTAGGTTTTCCTCCTCCTTCTTTTTCTTTCGGTTCTCTTTTTTTATTAGTTTTCTCAGTTGATCAAGACAAAACGACAAAACGTTTTGTACGTCTGTTTGTAACTCCTCCCTGGATGTTGTTGAGTAGAGTGGCATCAGACATCCATACTCTCGAGGAGATTAAATCAAATGCGTTTGTTCCTCTATTACTACTTCTGGTACTTCTTCGTTTCTTCTTCTTTGTCTTCCTAGTGGCAAACAATGATTGTACATTTTTAGTGCCAGACAATATTTTGTAAGATGTCACAGAGTTCCTATGCAAAATTTGTTTGAAATCCAAGTGGTTTTTATGCAAAAATCCCATTCTCAATTCAAAACCCCTTCCCCATGTCAATCGTCTTCACTTGACTGCACCTCCCCCAGAGTATCATTGTCAGAGAGAGTGCAGCATTTCAATTCAAGTTGAAGATAAAAACTTTAATGCCTCAATTGTTGTAACTTCAACAATTGCAATTTTCAACAATGTTGTAATGTTGGAATCCCATTCCATTCATAACACACACAAAAAAAGAAGGAGAAGGGACAGAACAAAACGAAGACTAGTGTGTAAATGTCACTTGAAGGCTTACACCATAAAATACCCTTAAACCCTTGCCCAAGCAAGAAGCTCAAACCACTTCAGCCATCGATTGCATAAAAAAAACGAAAACGCATTCTAAATTGCCACAAAAATATAAAGTGTTGAAATTTTGTTCTTTTTTTGGGATTCCTTTTTTTGGAGATCCAATGAAAAACATAAAACTGCATACATAATACGGAATATAGCCACAATTGTAAATGATGATGATGGCAGTAGGAATCGATAAATGCAAATATTGTTGAGGTTTTTGCGAGGTAGTTATTGCTGAATTTTACGAAGAAAAAAATTGCAATTGAAAAACATTTATTGCAAATTTGAATTATAAATATAAGTGAAATATATAATTTGAAGGAACGGAAAAAATAGCTTAGATTTGATTAAACGCAAAGGTACTATATTAAACGGACCTTTAGGAGGTCTTCTATTCTATAGAAGACCCCTACGGAGATCTTCTATTCTATAGAAGACCCCTACGGAGATCTTCTATTCTATAGAAGACCCCTACGGAGATCTTCTATTCTATAGAAGACCCCTACGGAGATCTTCTATTCTATAGAAGACCCCTACGGAGATCTTCTATTCTATAGAAGACCCCTATGGAGGCCTTCTATTCTATAGAAGACCCATACGGAGGTCTTCTATTCTATAGAAGACCCCTACGGAGGTCATCTACTCTATAGAAGACCCCTACGGAGGTCTTCTATTCTATAGAGGTCTTCTATTTTATAGAAGACACCTACGGAGGTCTTCTACTCTATAGAAGACCCCTACGGAGGTCTTCTATTCTATGGAAGACCCCTAGGAAGGTCTACGAAGGTTTCTATATTCTATAGACCCCTACGAAGGTCTTCTATTCTTTAGAAGGCCCCTACGAAGGTCTTCTATTCTTTAGAAGGCCCCTATGGAGATCTTCTATTCTATAGAAGACCCTTACGGAGGTCTTCTATTCTATAGAAGGCCCCTACGGAGGTCTTCTATTCTATAGAAGACCCCTACGGAGGTCTTCTATTCTATAGAAGACCCCTACGGAGGTCTTCTATTCTATAGAAGACCCCTACGGAGGTCTTCTATTCTATAGAAGACCCCTGCGGAGGTCTTCTATTCTATAGAAGACGCCTACGGAGGTCTACTATTCTATAGAAGACGCCTACGGAGGTCTTATATTCTATAAAAGACCCCTACGGAGGTCTTCTATTCTATAGAAGACCCCTACGGAGGTCTTCTATTCTATAAAAGACCCCTACGGGGGTCTTCTATTCTATAGAAGACGCCTACGGAAGTCTTCTATTCTATAGAAGACCCCTACGGAGGTCTTCTATTCTATAGAAGAACCCTACGGAGGTCTTCTATTCTATAGGAGGCCCCTACGTAGGTCTTCTATTCTATAGAAGAATCCTACGGAAGTCTTCTATTCTATAGAAGACCCCTACGAAAGTCTTCTATTCTATAGAAGACCCCTATGGAGATCTTCTATTCTATAGAAGACCCCTACGGAGGTCTTCTATTCTATAGAAGACCCCTACGGATGTCTTCTATTCTATAGAAGACCCCTACGGAGGTCTTCTATTCTATAGAAGACCCCTACGGAGGTCTTCTATTCTATAGAAGACCCCTACGGAGGTCTTCTATTCTATAGAAGACCCCTACGGAGGTCTTCTATTCTATAGAAGACCCCTACGGAGGTCTTCTATTCTATAGAAAACCCCTACGGAGGTCTTCTATTCTATAGAAGACGCCTACGGAGGTCTTCTATTCTATAGAAGACGCCTACGGAGGTCTTCTGTTCTATAGAAGAGGCCTACGGAGGTCTTCTATTCTACAGAAGACCCCTGCGGAGGTCTTCTATTCTATAGAAGACGCCTACGGAGGTCTTCTATTCTATAGAAGACCCCTACGGAGGTCTTCTATTCTATAGAAGACCCCTACGGAGGTCTTCTGTTCCATAGAAGACGCCTACGGAAGTCTTCTATTCTATAGAGGACGCCTACGGAGGTCTTCTATTCTATGGAAGACCCCTACGGAGGTCTTTTATTCTAGAGAAGAACCCTATGGAGGTCTTCTATTCTATAGAAGACCCCTATGGAGGTCTTCTATTCTACGGAAGACCCGTAGGGAGGTTTTCTATTCTATAGAAGACCCCTTCTGAGGTCTTCTATTCTATAGAAGACCCTTACGGAGGTCTTCTATTCTATAGAAGACCCCTATGGAGGTCTTGTATTCTATAAAAGACCCCTACGGAGGTCTTCTATTCTATAGAAGACGCCTACGGAAGTCTTCTATTCTACAGAAGACCCCTGCGGAGGTCTTCTATTCTATAGAAGACGCCTACGGAGGTCTTCTATTCTATAGAAGACGTCTACGGAGGTCTTCTATTCTATAGAGGACGCCTTCGGAAGTCTTCTATTCTATGGAAGACGCCTACGGAGGTCTTCTATTCTATAGAAAACGCCTACGGAGGTCTTCTATTCTATAGAAGACGCCTACGGAGGTCTTCTATTCTATAGAGGACGCCTTCGGAAGTCTTCTATTCTATGGAAGACGCCTACGGAGGTCTTCTATTCTATAGAGGACGCCTTCGGAAGTCTTCTATTCTATGGAAGACCCCTACGGAGGTCTTATATTCTATAGAAGAACCCTATGGAGGTCTTCTATTCTATAGAAGACCCCTATGGAGGTCTTCTATTCTATAGAAGACCCCTACGGAGGTCTTCTATTCTATAGAAGACCCCTACGGAGGTCTTCTATTCCATAAAAGACCCCTACGGAGGTCTTCTATTCTATAGAATACGCCTACGGAAGTATTCTATTCTATAGAAGACCCCTACGGAGGTCTTCTATTCTACAGAAGACCCCTACGGAGGTCTTCTATTCTATAGAAGACCTTTACGGAAGTCTTCTATTCCATAGAAGACTCCTACGGAGGTCTTCTATTCTATAAAAGACCCCTACGGAGGTCTTCTATTCTATAGAAGACGCCTACGGAAGTCTTCTATTCTGTAGAAGACCCCTACGGAGGTCTTCTATTCTATAGAAGACCCCTATGGAGGTCTTCTATTCTATAGAAGACCCCTACGGAGGTCTTCTATTCTATAGAAGACCCCTACGGAGGTCTTCTATTCTATAGAAGACCCCTACGGAGGTCTTCTATTCTATAGAAGACCCCTACGGAGGTCTTCTATTCTATAGAAAACCCCTACGGAGGTCTTCTATTCTATAGAAGACGCCTACGGAGGTCTTCTATTCTATAGAAGACGCCTACGGAGGTCTTCTGTTCTATAGAAGAGGCCTACGGAGGTCTTCTATTCTACAGAAGACCCCTGCGGAGGTCTTCTATTCTATAGAAGACGCCTACGGAGGTCTTCTATTCTATAGAAGACCCCTACGGAGGTCTTCTATTCTATAGAAGACCCCTACGGAGGTCTTCTGTTCCATAGAAGACGCCTACGGAAGTCTTCTATTCTATGGAAGACGCCTACGGAGGTCTTCTATTCTATAGAAAACGCCTACGGAGGTCTTCTATTCTATAGAAGACGCCTACGGAGGTCTTCTATTCTATAGAGGACGCCTTCGGAAGTCTTCTATTCTATGGAAGACGCCTACGGAGGTCTTCTATTCTATAGAGGACGCCTTCGGAAGTCTTCTATTCTATGGAAGACCCCTACGGAGGTCTTATATTCTATAGAAGAACCCTATGGAGGTCTTCTATTCTATAGAAGACCCCTATGGAGGTCTTCTATTCTATAGAAGACCCCTACGGAGGTCTTCTATTCTATAGAAGACCCCTACGGAGGTCTTCTATTCCATAAAAGACCCCTACGGAGGTCTTCTATTCTATAGAATACGCCTACGGAAGTATTCTATTCTATAGAAGACCCCTACGGAGGTCTTCTATTCTACAGAAGACCCCTACGGAGGTCTTCTATTCTATAGAAGACCTTTACGGAAGTCTTCTATTCCATAGAAGACTCCTACGGAGGTCTTCTATTCTATAAAAGACCCCTACGGAGGTCTTCTATTCTATAGAAGACGCCTACGGAAGTCTTCTATTCTGTAGAAGACCCCTACGGAGGTCTTCTATTCTATAGAAGACCCCCACGGAGGTCTTCTATTCTATAGAAGACCCCCACGGAGGTCTTTATTCTATAGGGACCCCTACGGATGTCTTTTATTCTATAGGGACCCCTACCGAGGTCTCTTATTCTATAGAAGACCCCTACGGAGGTCTTCTATTCTTTAGAAGACCGCTACGGAGGTCTTCTATTCTATAGAAGACCCCTACGGAGGTCTTCTATTCTATAGAAACGCCTACGGGGTCTTCTATTTTAAAAAAGATCCCTACGGAGATGTTCTTCAGTTCTATAGAAGACCCCTACAGAAGACCTCTGTGGGGGTCTTTTATAGAATAGAAGACCACCGTTGGGGTCTTCTATAGAATAGAAGACCTCCGTAGGTGTTTCTAGAGAGATGGAAGACCTCCGTAGGGGTCTTCTATAGAATAGAAGGCCTCCGTAGGGGTCTTGTATAGAATAGAAGACCTCCGTAGGGGTCTTGTATAGAATAGAAGACATCCGTAGGGATCTTCTATAGAATAGAAGACCTCCGTAGGGGTCTTCTATAGAATAGAAGACCTCCTTAGGGGTCTTCCATATAATAGAAGACCTCCGTAGGGGTCTTCTACAGAATAGAAGAGCTCCGTAGGGGTCTTCTATAGAATAGATGACCTCCGTAGGGTTCTTCTATAGAATAGATGACCTCCGTAGGGGTCTTCTATAGAATAGATGACCTCCGTAGGGGTCTTCTATAGAATAGATGACCTCCGTAGGGGTCTTCTATAGAATAGAAGACATCCGTAGGGGTCTTCTATAGAATAGAAGACATCCGTAGGGGTCTTCTATAGAATAGAAGACATCCGTAGGGTAAGTTAAAACCTTAAAGTTCACTTTTCAATGAAACTAATCACCATTTACCCTATTGAAAAACTGGACACATTCATGCAATAATTACACCTACGGTCCAGATAACAAGCATCCTGCCTTATAACAATTCATCATTTATATTGATATTCATTGACCTGGAACCTGTAACAAAGTTTCGTTATTCGTTTATCTACCAATTACATTGTGTACAGCCCATAAATATTTTTTCAATACTTTGCTGACCAATATAAAAATTTCCTCCTCCTCAACATAATGATCTGATTGTTGATTTATGTGCCTCTACTTCGTTGTTGTTTTTTTTTATTTCCACAAGTGAGCGAGCGCTTCAATACAAATCGTTTCATTAGTAGGTCAGTGGCATAGCGAGTAAATGTCACTTTGGAAGCGAAGCACATAATAAAAGAGCGTCATCGTCATAGTCCCATGCAGAGGCATATTGTTGTAACCCACAATCAAGCAAGCATCAAATATGCTACCACCAACCACACCGTCGCTCACATTTATTCAATGGACCAGACACACACACACACCGAGTAGCCATAAGTCAATAATCGTAAAACAACATGGGAAACATGATGTTGCCGCTGTTGGTCGTTGTTATTATTGGCCGCTTCTGTGTAAACTGTCAATAAAGCTAAAAAGCAGAAAAACGAACATAAACGACAATCAAAGTGATGGGACAGTGGGAGGATGGACGAAAGGATAGATGAATCAGAAAGCGAAAGGCAGAAAGTATGCTGAGAACCAAGGAGATTTAGTTACAAGTGGGTGTGACGCACATTTAAGAACACCTTTGGGGCTCGAACAGACCTATAAACACATCGTTCAATATCTATAAAAATATATTTCTGTTTATAATAATGTTCACATTAAAGATTGCAAATTGCAAAATATTGAACAGCCACAGAGAAAGGGATAATGTGGAAGCAACAGCGCGGTGTAGTGAGGATATTTTGTCACGAAGTAGGGTAACATCGTATCAAACTTTTGGAACAGATAACATTCAGAATTTTGAATAGCAAGAATTTTTTTAAGGATATTCTTCATTACCTCTGACAACCGAGGATTTTTTAAAGAATATCTCCTTGATTTTTCAATTACAGTGTTTTTATACTCTGCACCACACTGAGGTAAGGGGTATTATGTCTTTGTGCATTAGTTTGTAACATGCAAAAAGAAGCGAAATATATCCATAGTTCCTTTTGATGATCTTCATAGATTCACGTTCTTAGTCGATTTACGCATGTCTGTCTGTCCGTTGGTCAATATACTTTTGTATACAAAAATGGGGAAGTTACTTTTTTGTCCAAAGGACAAACCCTATTTGTTTTGGTAAGAAAAAGTTAAGATTTGGATATAGTTCCTATATACATTTTCGGCCGATTTGAAATATTTAATGCACCAATGGAATGTGTGACGGAATTTGGTCTATAAGTAAGTGTGCCAAATTATATTGAAATCGGTTCAGAATTCGATTTAGATCCCATATATATTTTCGACGGAAACACAAATATCTGGAAACACAAACACACTATATCTGTCCAATTTTGAGGAAACTTGGAATGTGTGAATGTATTTGTTCCAGAAATAAATGTGCCAAATTATACTTTAATCGGTCTAGATTTGAATATAGTTCCCATATATATTTTACATATTCACAGTGAGGTAGGGTATCATATAGTCGGCCCGCACTACTTTGACCATTCCTTACTGGTTTTTTTAATTTTTTTCCAATAATCGTGGCATTTATTTTTTTGAAATCGTGTTTATAGAAAATTTTTTTTTTCAAAATAGTGGATTTTTTAAATTTTTTAAATCGTGTATTTTTTAAAAAATATCTTGTTTAAAAAAATCGTTGATATTTTAAAAAATTTTCAAAAATCTTGGATTTTTTATAATAATATTTTTTTTAAAAATCGTGGATTTTCTAAAATAATATTTTTGTTTTCAAAAATCTTGGATTTTTTAAATAACATTTTTAGGATTTTTTAATTTTTGTAAAAAAACCACCAATTTTTAAACAACAGTTTTGTTAAAATATCGTTGATTTCTAAAAAAATATTTTTATACCATGGATTTTTTAATAATATTTTTTTCAAAAATCCTAAATTTTTTAAATTATATTTTTTCAAAAATCGTGAAGTTTTTAAAAACCTTTTTTAAATCGTGTATTTTTTAAATAATATTTTTTTTTCAAAAATCGTGGATTTTTTAAATAATACATATTTTTTTCAAAAATCGTGAATTTTTAAATAATACATATTTTTTTCAAAAATCGTGGATTTTTTAAATAATATTTTTTCAAAAATCGTGGATTTTTCAAATAATATTTTTTTCAAAAATCGTGGATTTTTTAATTAATATTTTTTTCAAAAATCGTGGATTTTTTAAATAATATTTTTTTTAAAAATTTTGGATTTTTAAATAATATTTTTTTCAAAAATGTTGGATTTTTTAAATAATATTTTTTTTCAAAAATCGTGGATTTCAAAAATCGTGGATTTTTTAAATAATATTTTTTCAAAAATCGTGGATTTTTTAAATAATATTTTGTTCAAAAATCGTGGATTTTTTAAATAATATTATTTTCAAAAATCGTGGATTTTCCAAATAATATTTTTTTTTTTAAATCGTGGATTTTCTAAATAATATTTTTTTCAAAAATCGTGGATTTTTTAAATAAATTTTTTTTCAAAAATCGTGGATATTTCAAAGAATATTTTTTTCAAAAATCGTGGATTTTCTATATAATTTTTTTTTTAAAAAAATCGTGGATTTTCTAAATAAATTTTTTTTCAAAAATCGTGGATTTTTTAAGTAATGTTTCTTAAGCTCGTGGATTTTTTAAATAATGTTTCTTAAACTCGTGGATTTTTTTTAACTAATGTTTTTAAATTTTTATTTTTAAATAATGGATTTTTTAAATAATATTTTTTTTTAATCTTGGATTTTTAAATAATGTTTCTTAAATTCGTGGAATTTTTAAATATTTTTTTAAATAATGCATTTTTAAATTTTTTTAAATAAAGGATTTTTTAAATATGGATTTTTTAAATGTTTTTTTAAATAATGGATTTTTTAAATGTTTTTTTTTTAAATAATGAATTTTAAAATAAATAACATATTCGTTTAAAATCAAAGTTGGATATTTTAATAATATTTTTTTCAAAGATCTTGGATTTTTTAAATATTTTGTTTTAAATCGCGGAATTTTTTAATATTTTTTTTTAAATCGTGTATTTTTTAAATAGTATTTTTACGAATGTTGAATTTATTAAATAATACCTTTGTTTAAGCGGAGATTTTTTAAATAATATATTTTTCAAAAATCCTGTATTTTTTAAATAATATATTTTTCAAAACTCCTGGATTTTTTAAATAAATATGCCGAATTATATCGAAATCGGTTTATATATTTTCGACCGATTTGAGGCATTTGGTGCACCAAACACGCAATATCTGTCCAATTTTGATGAAACTTGAAATGTGTGACTGTATTTGTTCCGGAAATAAATGTGCCAAATTATACTGTAATCGATCTAGATTTGAATATAGTTCCCATATATATTTTACATATTTACAGTGGGCTAGGGTACTATTAGACAGCGGAATCCTATGCAAATGCATATATGGTTAGGATGGTCGTAGAGAAAATCTGATTAGACAGAAACTCGGTTTATCACAAAATAAAACGAATTAGGCCCAGAAATTTTTGCATATCGTGCATATTTTGACACATTTTTAAATTTTTACATAAAATGAGCATATGCAAAAGCATGTGCAAAATATATACAAGGATTTGTGGTTTAAAACTCCCACCGAAACGGCTGAAATGTGGTATTAAGTCTTCATTAGGGTTATAAAACATTACACCTGAAATTTGTCCGCATGGGTCCACGTCTTCATATAACCCCCATAGAACGGTACCTCCCGATTTCCGATATTTTGAAGGTTGTGGCCGCAACAAGTAGTCACAAAGTCTTCGTTGGGAGTATAAAACGTTCTACCTGAAATTTGTCAGTATAGGTCCACGTCTTCATATAGCCCCCATAGAACGGTACCTCCCGATTTTCGGTATTTTGAAAGTTGTAGCCTTAATATCCCACCGAAATGGCTGAAATTAGGTATTTAGTCTTCCTTGGTGGTATAAAACTTTCCACCTGAAATTTGTCGGTATAGGTTCACGTCTTTATATAGCCCCAATAGAACGGTACCTCCAGATTTCTGGTATTTAGAAGATTGTGGCTTCAATATCCTTCCGAAATGACTGAAATTTGGTATTAAATCTTCCTTGAGGGTATAAAACCTTCCACCTGAAATTTGTCGGTATAAGTCCATGTTTTCATATAGCCCCATAATACGGTACCTCCAGATTTCCGGTATTTTGAAGGTTGTGGCTTCAATATCCCGCAAAAATGGCTGAAATTTGGTATTAAGTCTTCCTTGCGGGTAAACAACTTTCCACCTAAAATTTGTGGGTTTAGGTTCAGGCCCTCATATAATCCCCATAGAACGATACCTCCAGATTTTAGGTATTTTGAAGGTTGAGGCTGTGGTTATACACTTCTATATTTTATTGACTAGTCTGAAAAGAAATTTAAACAGAAAAATTGTACATACAAAAATTTTTTTACCTATTATTGAAAAATTTGTTGCATAAGAAAATATAAAATATAATATGCAAATAATTTTGCAATTTTTTGTCATATGTTTCGATTGCAATTTAATCAGAAGCCAAAAATATGCCCAGTCCCAAAAATTTGACATGAATCATGATAATTATCTTTTTTAATTATTGTGAGTATTTTTTCAAAATCTTGGATTAAAAATATAAATAGAAGATTTTTATAGATATATTTTTTTCAAAATAACGAATCATTTTTTTTAAATCCTGGATTTTTGAAAAAAAAATATTTTCTTTAAAAAATTGTGGATATTTAAAAAACATGTTCAAAAAATTTTTAAAGGCTCAAAAATTGTGGATTTTTTGAAATAATATTATTTTCAAAAATCGAGGATTTAAGAAAAATGTTTTCAAAAATTGTTGATTTAAGAAAAATGTTTTCAAAAATCATGATTTGCTAAAAGAGTACTTTAACAAAAATTTTTGGATTTAAAAAATTAATTTGTTACATTTTTGTTAAAAACCGCCAATTTTCTAAACAACAGTCTTGTTAAAAAATCCTGGATTTCTAAAAAAATCTTTTTATACCATGAATTTTTTAATAATATTTTTTCAAAAATCGTGAATTTTTAAATAATATTTTTTCCAAAAATAGTGGATTTTTTAAATAATATTTTTATACCCTCCACCATAGTATGGAGGGTAT
Organism: Musca autumnalis; assembly: GCF_047663935.1. Taxonomy (NCBI): domain Eukaryota; kingdom Metazoa; phylum Arthropoda; class Insecta; order Diptera; family Muscidae; genus Musca; species Musca autumnalis. Next base: position 23,772,175 of record NW_027411755.1, on the reverse strand, counting down.
ATTAAGTTTGTCATTCCGTTTGTAATCAGGATACAATTCAGGATAAAATTCTAAGACGATCTAGCGATGTCCGTCTGTCCGTCTGTTGTAATCACTCTAGCGTCCGCAATAATTGAGATAGAGTGCTGAAATTTTGCACCCGAGGCAGGTCAAGTTCGAAGATGGGCTATATCGGTCCACTCTTTGGTATAGCCCCCATTTAACGGTACCTCCGGATTTGAGGTATTTTGACGTTCTTCGCCACATTTGCAGACCGAATTAGCTATAATTTGGCACTTAGGGTTCCTAGTGATCAACAAACTTATATCCCAAAGGATATGGGCATAGGTTCATGTTTTGGTATAGTCCCCATATAACGGTACCTCCCGATTTTCGGTATTTTGAGAATTTTAGCCACAATTTTTTCCCGAACTATCTGCAATTTGACATTTGAGGTTCTCAATGGTCATGAAACATCTCCACGAAACATCGTCAACATAGGTCCATGTTTTGGTATAGCCCCCATTAGGGCTATAACCAAAAAAATACCACCACATAGCCGTGTAGAGCATGGAAAACTATTATGAAATACGGTGTCAATTTTTCTCTATCGCGAAAAAAGTTTCCGCACCAAATGCATTGAAGTTCAGTAATGCATTTTTTAATTTTAGCCGTTATGACAACATATTTGCTTTTAATTAAAATTTTTATTTTTTTGTAGTCTAATTTAAAATCATTATCAAAGCGTTCTGGACCAATTTGTTCTCAAATCGCGCCATTTGGAGCATATTAGGAAATTTTGATACTATTGCAATTTTTGGTTTTTCTTTATAAACTCGTGGATTTTATGTTTATATTTTTTGTACCTAACGGTACAGAGAATATGGGGTCATTTGCAACAAGGTCGCGAATGTTACAGGCTGTTTTTGTTGACTTTGCCTGTGAGAATCGTATATGTTTTTTACAAAAATACAACACCAGTACCACGTGGGGAATTTTGTTCTAAAAATGAAAACGCGTTTCTAAGATCGATTCGATGAAAAATGTTTCCGCGCCGACTGTAATTACTAGAACACTTTTGATATTTTTTCTACTTATAATTTTAAATTTGCTTTGTTTGAATAAATATTCATAGAAAAAAATAAATTTCTCACAGGCAAAGTCATTAAAAACTGTCTGTAACTTTCGCGAATTTGTTGCAAATGACACCATATTCTCTTGTCCAATAGGTACAATAAATATAAACATAAAATTCACGAGTTTATAAAGAAAAAACAAAAATTGCAATAGTGTCAAAAATTCCTAAAATGCTCCGAAATGGCGCGATTTGAGAACAAATTGGTCCAGAACGCTTTGGTAATGATTTTAAATTAGATTACAAAAAAATAAAAAATTTAGTTAAAATCAAATATGTTGTCATAACAGCTAAAATTAAAAAATGCATTACTGAACTTCAATGCATTTGGTGCGGAAACTTTTTTCGCGATAGAGGAAAAATTACACCTTATTTCATAATAGTTTTTCATGCTCTACACGGCTATGTGGTGGTATTTTTGATATTTGCAAAAAAGTGCAAAAAGTTATATCCCTAGCCCCCATATAACGGTACCTCCCGATTTTCGGTATTTTGAGAATTTTAGCCACAATTTGTAACCGAACTATCTGCAATTTGACATATGAGGTTCTCAGTGGTCATGAAACATCTCCAACAAACATCGTCAACATAGGTCCATGTTTTGGTATAGCCCCCATATAACGGTACCTCCCGATTTTCGGTATTTTGAAAATTTTAGCTACAAATTTTAACCGAACTAGCTGTAATTTGCCATTTGAGGTTCTCAGTGGTCATGAAACATCTCCAACAAACATCGTCAACATAGGTCCATGTTTTGGTATAGCCCCCATATAACGGTACCTTCCCGATTTTCGGTATTTTGAGAATTTTAGCTACAATTTTTAACCGAACTAGCTGCAATTTGCCATTTGAGGTTCTCAGTGGTCATGAAACATCTCCACCAAACATCGTCAACATAGGTCCATGTTTTGGTATAGCCCCCATATATCGGTACCTCCCGATTTTCGGTATTTTGAAAATGTTAGCTACAAATTTTAACCGAACTAGCTGTAATTTGCCATTTGAGGTTCTCAGTGGTCATGAAACATCTCCAACAAACATCGTCAACATAGGTCCATGTTTTGGTATAGCCCCCATATAACGGTACCTTCCCGATTTTCGGTATTTTGAGAATTTTAGCTACAATTTTTAACCGAACTAGCTGCAATTTGCCATTTGAGGTTCTCAGTGGTCATGAAACATCTCCACCAAACATCGTCAACATAGGTCCATGTTTTGGTATAGCCCCCATATAACGGTACCTCCCGATTTTCGGTATTTTGAGAATTTAGCTAAAATTTTGTCTATTCAAAAATAATCGTCAATATAGGTCCATGTTTTGGTATAACCCCCCATATAACTGTACCTCCCGATTTTCGGGAGCTTTCAGTGGTCACGAAATTTCTTCACTAAAATTCGTCAACATGAGGGTCTACATTGTTTTTATGAAACTACCCTCAATTTGACTCTTGAAGTTCCCTGCAGCTATAAAACTTTTCCGCCAAAAAATTTAAAGATAGGTTGACTCTTTGATATAGCCCCGTAGGTGGTACCTTTCACCTAGCTGAACACATTTTTATACCCTCCACCATAGTATGGAGGGTATATTAAGTTTGTTTTTCCGTTTGTAACGCATTGAAATACTCATTTGCGACCCTATAAAGTATATATATTCTTGATCAGGGTAAAATTCTAAGTCGATCTGAGCACGTCCGTCCGTCCGTCCGTCCGTCCGTCTGTGGTAATCACTCTAGCATCCACAAAAATAGAGATAGGACGCTGAAATTTTGGGAAAATGCGTCTTTTGTTTGCAGGCAGGTCAAGTTCGATGATGGGCTATATCGGTCCACGTTTTGGTATATATAACGGTACCCCCCGATTTACGGTATTTTGACGTTTTTAGCTACATTTTCAGACCGATTTGGCTATAATTTGGCATTTAGGATTCTTAAGTGTCAACAAACATATATAACAAAACTTGTGGACATAGGTCCACGTTTTGGTATAGCCCCCATATAACGGTACCCCCCGATTTGCGGTATTTTGACGTTTTTAGCTACATTTTTAGACCGATTTAGCTATAATTTGAAATTTAGGGTTCTTAAGTATCAATAAACTTATATAACAAAAGTTGTGGACATAGGTCCACGTTTTGGTATAGCCCCCATATAACGGTACCCCCCGATTTACGGTATTTTGACGGGTTTAGCTACATTTTCAGACCGATTTAGCTATAATTTCACATTTAGGGTTCTTAAAAGTCAATAAACTTATATAACAAAAGTTGTGGACATAGGTCCACGTATTGGTATAGCCCCCATATAACGGTACCCCCCGATTTACGGTATTTTGACGGGTTTAGCTACATTTTCAGACCGATTTAGCTATAATTTGACTTTTGAAGTTCTTAAATGTCAATAAACTTATGTGACAAAACTTGTGGACATAGGTCCAAGTTTTGGTATAGCCCCCATATAACGGTACCCCCGATTTACGGCATTTTGACGTTTTAATCTACATTTTCAGACCGATTTAGCTATCAATTGACATTTAGGGTTCTTAAATGTCAATAAACTTATATAACTAGTGGACATAGGTCCATGTTTTGGAATAGCCCCCATATAACGTTACCGCCCGATTTCAGGTATTTTGAGAATTTTACCAACAAGTTTTAACCGAATTATCTGTAATTTGAACATTTGTCATTTGAAATTCTTAGTGGTCACCACACCTCTCCACCAAAAATTGTCAAGAAAGCTCCCATATAACGGTACCTCCCGATTTTCAGTAATTTGATGATTTTAGCTACAATATTAAACCGAACAAGCAGTAATTTGACATTTGAAGTTCTTAGTGGTCACAACAACTCTCCATCAAAAATTGTCAACATAGGTCCATGTTCGGATATAGCTCCCATGTAACGGTACCTCCCAATTTTCAGTAATTTGGCAATTTTAGCTACAATTTTTAACAGAACTAACTGTAATTTGACATTTGAAGGTTGTAGTGGTCACCACACATCTGCATCAACAATTTTTAACATAGCCCCAATATAACGATACTTCCCTATTTTCGGTACTTTGAGGATTTTACTTAAAATGTTTAACCGAACGTAGGTCCATGTTTTTGTATAGCCCCAAAACAAACCTCCCGATTTTCCGTACCTTAGCTTTATTTTTTGGACGAACTTTCTGTAATTTGAAATTTAAAAGTCAACAAAAATTGTTCATTTGAGTTCATATTTTCGTATAGCCCAGATACCTCCGAACTAGCTGTTAATGACATTTGAAGTTCCCACGTTATGTACCGATTTTCGATATTTTGAGGACTCTAGCTAAATTTTTTAACCGAATTAGGAGTTATTTGACATTAAAGGCTCCCATCAAAAACTGTCAACATAGGCCCATGTTTTATTATAACCCCTATATAACAGTACCTCCCAATTTCTAGCCCACCAAAAATTGTCAACAGTTAGTTATAGGCACCATAAAAAAGGGTCTCCCGAATGAAGCATTTTATGTACATTATCTGACATTTTAACGTACTCACTTAAAGTTGGGGACAGGAATGAATATTTTATGGTGGAGGGTATGAAAAGTTCGGCCCGGCCGAACTTAATGCTTTTTTACTTGTTTTAGATTAGATAAGATAACACTGTGCGACAAAATGGAGGTGAAAGTCTGGGGCACGGAAAATTCCTCTTGGGGAAGAAAGGCCTTGGTGAGTATATTATGAACCCCGAAGGATAGATCCGCCGTGAGTCGAACTTCCGCGTTATGGCGCCATCAGGAATTAGCGTTATATCTTTGTTCACTGTTGCTTAAGTGCTCTACAAAAACAACAAACAAAGATATAAGGCTAATTCATGAAGGCTTACAGGGTCTCTTGCAAAAACTCCATCACGCCATAACGCGGAAGTTCGACTCACGGCGCATCTGTCCTTCGGGGTTTTTAATATACACACACCAAGGGCTTTCATCTCCAAAAGGAATTATCTCTGTTCCAACATTTGTGTTCACAGTGTAATTTAAGCAATAGTGGGAGGTAGTAGGAGTCTATCCATTGTCGAAAATTTGTTCCACCTAAAATTGTGAAAGGCCCCTAATTATTCCATTTTAATTAACACTATTTTATGGTGGAGGGTATAAAAAGTTCGGCCCAGCCGAACTTAACGACTTTTTACTTGTTTTTTTCAAAAATCGAGAATTTTTTAAATAATATTTGTTTTGCATAAATCGTGGATTTTTTAATTAATATTTTTTCCAAAAATCGTGTATTTTTAGATAATATTGTTCTTTCAAAAATCGTGGATTTTTTAAGTAATAGTTTTTTCATATATTTTTTATATACTATTTTTTCAATCCTGGATTTTTTAATATTCTTAAAAATATTGGATTTTTAAAATAACATTTTTTAAATATTCGATTTTTTAAATCGTGAATTTTTTTAAATAATATTTTTTTTTAAATTTCTTTTTTAAATATTCGATTTTTTTTAATCCTGGATTTTTTAAATTCATTAAATTGTGGATTTTTAAAATAGATTTTTTTAAATCGCGGATTTTTAAAACTACACTTTTAAAATCGTGGATTTTTAAAAATCGTGTATATTTTATTTTTTTTTATCATGGATTTTTTTAAATATTTTTGTTAAATTATGGATTTTTTAAATATTTTTTTGATCGTGATTTTTTTTAAATCCTGTGTTTTTTAAATATTTGTTTTTTTTTTTTCAAAAATCCTGAAATTTTTTCAGAAATCTTGTTTAATAGTTGATTATTTTTTTAATTTTTTAATCGTTGATTTTTTAAATTATTTATTTTCTTTCACCGTTTTTGCTAAACAAAACATCGTCAATCTTTTCAGGGAAATTTTTTGAGCAAAGCCAACAGCTATATGTTTTTAAATGGTGGATTTTTTAATAACAATCTCCTTTAAAAATAATATTTTCCTACAACATTGTTTATTTTTCTCATTTTTTTTTAATCGCGAATTTTCTGAAAAATATTTATACCCTACACCACTATGTGGGGAAGGTATTATAAGTTGGTTTTGGCCAAAAAGTTTGTAACGCATCGAAATAATGGTCGTAGACCCATACATATACATATATATACCAAAAGAATGTCTCGACGAGCTGAGTCGATCTGGCTATGTGTGTCCGTCCGTCTGTCCATCTAAACATTGTAATAACGCTACAGATCGCAATTTTAATCCGATCGTCACCAAATTTTGGGTGTTGGATTAGGTCGGGGGGAGGGGAGGGGAAGAAGCATATTGATTTTGGTGATGGTCGGATAATATTCAGGGGTCGGAATGGGCAAAAATATCTCTCTTCTGTAAGAGGTATATCGAAAGCAAAACCTGGGAAGGAAAGTAGAAAATATTTTACAACGATGTAAAGTAGGTTGACATACGTGGTCAAACAACAGAGATATCGCAATACTTGGTAATGCATCCGTTTCACATTTTTTGTGCAATCACACTACAGGTCGGAATTTTGATCGGATCCTCACGAAATTTTGGGGGTTGATGAGGGTCTCATATAGAAAGAAGCCTATTGATGGTTGACGTACATCCCACTTTTCCATTTTTTATTTGAGTTGTGCTGACGATGCACTTAAATGCGTTTCAACAAAATTGACCTGTATTAATGAAGACATTCAGAGCAAAGGCGCTAAGCTATCCCAATTTTAATATTCTGAATTTTACCAGTCAAACGCTTGTGCACAGGGGTTGTGGTGTAGGATATCACATAGTCGGCCCCGACCCGACTATAGCCTTGGCTCACTTGTATTGGATTTATTTTTTTTTTTTCAATGATCGTGGATTTTTTAGGGAATAGTTTTACGTGGATTTTTAACGAATATTTCTCCATTGTCCTGCGAAACTAGAATTTTTATACCAATACCTTTTTCCTCAGAATCTTTGCTTTCTAGCTTTACTGCACTTTCATTTTTTATTTATATTTTTTTCCCAACCTCATTCTATCCAACCTTTCCCCAGTTCACCCACTTCCTAACCAGCCCAAAGGCATTCTATGAACTGTAGTTGGAAAGTGTCATACAAAAATGCTTCCACATGGATGCCATAACACATCTATGATCACAACTGAAAATTTGCTTCGATTGCACAAAATCACAAATCATATAACAACAAAAGCAACAACAACAACACTTGTTCACAACAAAATTGACAATATGCTATAGAAAATAACCGAGAAAAATACAGCAAGAAAAAAAATAAAAAAACGACATCATGAAAAATAAAATAAAAACATTAATATTTTGCTAGAAGCATGACATAAGGAAAATGTATGTACATATATATATATACGTGCATAGTACATACATATGTATGTTTATGATAAAAAAAAAACATGTGTAGTGCATTGTATCAGAACATATTTTTAAGGATAAATATATATTTTTATTTCACATTAGATTGGAGCCTGTGGAGAGATTTTTTTGCTGTTGTTGCATTTGTTTCCTCACAAACGAATAAAATAAATATTTGTGTGGGTTAAAAGGTACATTGAAATTTAAGTCGGTTGAGAATTGTAGCAAATTTTGAAGAGAGCGTTTCAAATATAAGGCATTCAAAGTCACATCTTGGATTCATTTTGCACAACAAATGCTTACTTTCTCTTAACAGAATTTTCTTTGTGGTAATACTGGAATTCGAAAAAAATATTCTTTAAAAAATCCACGGGCCCTAATATTATTCTTTAAAAAATCCACGGAACCTAAGAATATTCTTTAAAAAATCCACGGGCCCTAAAAATATTCTTTAAAAAATCCACGGGCCCTAAAAATATTCTTTAAAAAATCCACGGGCCCTAAAAATATTCTCTAAAACATCCACGGGCCCTAAAAATATTCTTTAAAAAATCCAGGGGCCCTAAAAATATTCTTTAAAAAATCCACGGGGCCTAAAAATATTCTTTAAAAAATCCAAGGGCCCTAAAAATATTCTTTAAAAAATCCACGAACCCTAAAACTATTCTTTAAAAAATCCACGAACCCTAAAAATATTCTTTAAAAAATCCACGAACCCTACAAATATTTTTTAAAAAATCCACGGGCCCTAAAAATATTCTTTAAAAAATCCACGGGCCCTAAAAATATTCTTTAAAAAATCCACGGGCCCTAAAAATATTCTTTAAAAAATCCACGGGCCCTAAAAATATTCTTTAAAAAATCCACGAGCCCTAAAAGTATTCTTTAAAAAATAAACACACCCTAAAAGTATTCTTTAAAAAACCACGGGCCCTAAAAATATTCTTTAAAAAATCCACGGGCCCTAAAAATATTCTTTAAAAGAACCATGGGCCCTAAAAATATCCTTAAAAAAAATCCACGGGCCCTAAAAATATTCTTTAAAAAAACCAGGGATCCACGGGCCCTAAATATATTCTTTAAAAAAAAATCCACCGGGCCTAAAAATATTCTTTAAAAAAAATCCACCGGGCCTAAAAATATTCTTTAAAAATCCACGGGCCCTAAAAATATTCTTTAAAAAATTCACAGGGCCTAAATATATTCTTATAAATTCCACGGGCCTTAAACATATTCTTTAAAAAATCCACGGGCCCTAAAAATATCATTTAAAAAATCCACGGGCCCTAAAAATATCATTTAAAAAATCCACGGGCCCTAAAAATATCATTTAAAAAATCCACGGGCCCTAAAAATGTCATTTAAAAAATCCACAGGGCCTAAATATATTCTTATAAATTCCACGGGCCTTAAAAATATTCTTTAAAAAATCCACGAGCCCTAAAAATATTCTTTAAAAAATCCACGGGCCTTAAAAATGTTCTTTAAAAAATCTACGGGCTCTAAAAATATTCTTTAAAAAAATCAAGGTTCCCTACAAATATTCATTAAAAATCCACGGCCCCTAAAAATATTCTTTAAAAAATCCACGGGCCGTAAAAATATTCTTTAAAAATCCACAGAACCTAAATATATTCTTAAAAATTCCACGGGCCTAAAAATATTCCTTAAAAAATCCACGGGCCCTAAAAATATCATTTAAAAAATCCACGGGCCCTAAAAATATCATTTAAAAAATCCACAGGGCCTAAATATATTCTTATAAATTCCACGGGCCTTAAAAATATTCTTTAAAAAATCCACGGGCCCTAAAAATATTCTTTAAAAATCCACGGGCCCTAAAAGTATTCTATAAAAAATCCAAAAAAAAAAACATGGGCCCTAAAAATATTCTTAAAAATTCCTTAAAAAATTCCCCGGGTCCTAAATATATTCTTAAAAATCCACGGGCTCTAAAAATATTCTTAAAAATTCCACGGGCCCTAAAAATATTCTTTAAAAAATCCCCGGGTCCTAAATATATTCTTAAAAATCCACGGGCTCTAAAAATATTCTTAAAAATTCCACGGGCCCTAAAAATATTCTTTAAAAAATCCCCGGGTCCTAAATATATTCTTAAAAATCCACGGGCTCTAAAAATATTCTTTAGAAAATCCACGGCCCCTAAATATTCTTAAAAATCCACGGGCTCTAAAAATATTCTTTAGAAAATCCACGGCCCCTAAATATTCTTAAAAACCCACGGGCTTTAAAAAAATCCAAGGGCTTTAAAAATATTCTTTAAGAAATCCAGGGGCCCTAAAAATATTCTTTCAAAAATCCACGGGCCCTAAAAATATTCTCTAATAAATCCACGAGCCCTAAAAATATTCTTTTAAAAATCCACGTGCCATAAAAATATTCTTTAAAAAATCCACGTGCCATAAAAATATTCTTTAAAAAATCCACGTGCCATAAAAATATTCTTTACAAAATTAATGAGCCCTGCAAATATTCTTTAAAAATCCACGGGTCCTAAAAATATTCTTTAAAAAATCCACGAGCCCTAAAAATATTCTTCAAAAAATCCACGGGCCCTAGAAATATTCTTTAAAAAATCCACGGGCCCTAAAATATTCTTTAAAAATCCACGGGCCCTAAAAATATTCTTTAAAAAACCCACGGGCCCTAAAAATATTCCTTAAAAAATTTAGGGGCCCTAAAAATATTCTTTAAAAAATTCACGGGCCCTACAAATATTCTTTAAAAAATCCACGGGCCGTACAAATATTCTTTAAAAATTCCACGGGTCTCTAAAAATATTATTTAAAAAATCCAAGGGCCCTAAAAATAATCTTTAAAAAATCCACGTGAACTAGAAATAATGTTTAAAAAGTAAACGGGCCTTAAAAATATTCTTTAAAAATCCACAGGGCATAAAAATATTTATTTAAAAAATCTACGGGATCTCAAAATAGTCTTAAAAAAGCCAACGGGCCCTAAAAATATTCTTAAAATATCCACGGGCCCTAAAATACTCTTTACAAAATTCCACGGGCCCTAAAATACTCTTTACAAAATTCCACGGGCCCTAAAATACTCTTTACAAAATTCCACGGGCCCTAAAATACTCTTTACAAAATTCCACGGGCCCTAAAATACTCTTTACAAAATTCCACGGGCCCTAAAATACTCTTTACAAAATTCCCAGGGGCCTAAAATATTTTTTACAAAATTCCACGGGCCCTAAAATACTCTTTACAAAATTCCACCGGCCATAAAAATAGTCTTTAAAAAATCCACGGGCCCTAAAATATACTTAAAAAAATCCACGGGCCCAAATAGATTCTTTAGAAAATTCAGGGACCCCAAAAAATATTTTTTAAAAAACCCACGGGCCCTAAAATATTCTTAAAAACTCCACGGGCCCTACAAATATTCCTTAAAAAATCCACGGGCCCCAAAATATTCTTTAAAGAATCCACGGGCCTTAAAAATATTCTTTGAAAAATCCACGGTCCCTGAAAATATTCTTTAAAAATCCTCAGGCCTTAAAAATATTCTTTAAAAAATCCACAGGTCCTATAAATATTCTTTAAAAAATCTACCGGGCCTAAAAATATTCTTTAAAAAATCCACGGCCCCTAAAAATATTCTTTAACAAATCCACGGACCCTAAAAGTATTCTTTAAAAAATCAACGGGCCCTAAAAATATTCTTTAAAAAATCCACGGGCCCTAAAATATTCTTTAAAAAATCCAAGCATTAAAAATATTCTTTAAAAAATCCACGGGCCCTAAAATTATTCTTTAAAAAATCTACGGGCTCTAAAAATATTCTTGAAAATATCCATGGGCTCTAAAAATATTCTTTAAAATATCCACGGGCCCTACAAATATTTTTAAAAAAATCCACGGGCCCTAAAAATATTCTTTAAAAAATCCACGGGCCTTAAAAATATTCTTTAAAAATCCACGGACCCTAAAAATATTCTTTAAAGAATCCAAGGGCCCTAAAAATAATCTTTAAAAAATCCACGTGAACTAGAAATAATGTTTAAAAAGTAAACGGGCCTTAAAAATATTCTTTAAAAATCCACAGGCCATAAAAATATTTATTTAAAAAATCTACGGGATCTCAAAATATTCTTAAAAAAGCCAACGGGCACTAAAAATATTCTTAAAATATCCACGGGCCCTAAAATACTCTTTACAAAATTCCACGGGCCCTAAAATACTCTTTACAAAATTCCACGGGCCCTAAAATACTCTTTACAAAATTCCACGGGCCCTAAAATACTCTTTACAAAATTCCACGGGCCCTAAAATACTCTTTACAAAATTCCACGGGCCCTAAAATACTCTTTACAAAATTCCACGGGCCCTAAAATACTCTTTACAAAATTCCCAGGGGCCTAAAATATTTTTTACAAAATTCCACGGGCCCTAAAATACTCTTTACAAAATTCCACCGGCCCTAAAATATCCTTAAAAAATCCACGGGCCCAAATAGATTCTTTAGAAAATTCAGGGACCCCAAAAAATATTTTTTAAAAAATCCACGGGCCCTAAAAATATTCTTAAAAAAATCCACGGGCCCTAAAATTATTCTTTAAAAAATCCACGGTCCCTAAAAAATTCTTTAAAAAATCAACGGTCCCTAAAAAATTCTTTAAAAAATCCACGGGCCCAAAAAAATATTATTTAAAAAATCCACGGGCCCAAAAAATATTCTTTAAAAAATCCATGGGCCCTAAAAATATTCTTTATAAAATCCACGGGCCCTAAAAATATTCTTTAAAAAATCCAAGCATTAAAAATATTCTTTAAAAAATCCACGGGCCCTAAAATTGTTCTTTAAAAAATCTACGGGCCTTAAAAAGATTTTTTAAAAAATCCACGGACCCTAAACATGTTCTTTAAAAAATCCAGGGGTCCCAAAAATATTATTTAAAAAATCCACGGGCCCAACAAATATTCTTTAAAAATTCCACGGGCCCTAAAAATATACTTTAAAAAATCTACGGGCCTAAAAATATTCTTTTAAAAGCCAACGGGCCTCAAAAATATTCTTAAACAAATCCATGGACCCTAAAAATATTCTTTAAATAATCCCCTAAAACATTCTTTAAAAAATCCACGGGCCCTACAAATATTCTCTAAAAAATCCAAGGCCCTAAAATATTCCTTAAAAATTCAGCGTTATGTTCCTTTAGCTACTGCATTAAACCACTCCACTAATAGTAGTACATCACTTGTAGAAAGAGTAGTTTATGTTGCAGTTCTGTTCCTTCTTTTATTTCTTTCTAAAATTTGTTTCCAACAGACTTGTTTCTCTTCATTTTTTGTCCTCCTCTGTTTTTTGTTACTCTTCTTACCACTGACCTTAACATTTTTCATGATACACCAAACCATTGGAAATGGACAATCATTTACACTAATGAAGCTATCTATTGGATGATATTATTGATAACAAACATTTATCTTGTTCGTGATTAGGGTTTGAGGGTAAAAGTACGTACAACCAGAGAGGAGAAAAATTTGTACTAGATTTGTGAGTTGGTGTGTGTGTGTGAGGACAAATCAATATACAGTAGATATGATTTATTTAATAAAACGTAGTAGTAGTAGTATGGTCAGAATGAACAGCTACAACTTTGAAGTTTCATTGTTTATAATGTTGATGTTTTTGTATTTGTTTATATATTCAACAAAAACGGTATGTGTTCGTGTTGGAATAATGTAAAAACAAACAAGTAAAAAGCGTTAAGTTCGGCCGGGCCGAACTTTTCATACCCTCCACCATAAAATATTTTGAACTAAAATGGAATAATTAGTTTTCATTCCTGTCCCCAACTTTAAGTGGGTACGTTAAAATGTCAGATAATGTACATAAAATGCTTCATTCGGGAGGCCCTTTTTTATGGTGCGTATATCTAACTATGTATGTTGACAAATTTTGGTGGGCTAGAAATTGGGAGGTACCATTGTATAGGGGTTATAATAAAACATGGAAAATCGGGAGGTTTGTGTTGGGGCTATACCAAAACATGGACCTACGTTGGTTAAACATTTAAAGTAAAATCCTCAAAGTACCGAAAATCGGGAAGTATCGTTATATTGGGGCTATGTTGAAAATTGTTGATGCAGATGTGTGGTGACCACTACTACCTTCAAATGTCAAATTACAGTTAGTTCGGTTAAAAATTGTAGCTAAAATTGCCAAATTACTGAAAATTGGGAGGTACCGTTATATGGGAGCTATATCCGAACATGGACCTATGTTGACAATTTTTGATGGAGAGGTGTTGTGACCACTAAGAACTTCAAATGTCAAATTACTGCTAGTTCGGTTTAATATTGTAGTTAAAATCATCAAACTAGGTACTTTTATATGGGAGCTATATCAATACATCGACCTTTCTTGACGCTAAGAATTTCAAATGTCAAATGTTCAAATTACAGATAATTCGGTTAAAACTTGTAGGTAAAATTCTCAAAATACCGAAAATCCGTTATATGGGGATATCGAAATCCGTTATACCGAATTTCGAATATAAGTTTTTTGGTCACTAAGAGCCCTAAATATCAAATTATAGCTAATTCGGTCTGAAAATGTAGCTAAAAACGGTAAAATACCGTAAATCGGGGGTACCGTTATATGGGGGCTATACCAAAACGTGGACCTATGTCCACAACTTTTGTTATATAAGTTTATTGCCACTAAAGAACCCTAAATGTCAAATTATAGCTACATCGGTCTGATAATGTAGCTAAAAGCGTCAAAATACCGTAAATCGGGGGGTACCGTTATATGTGGGCTATACCAAAACGTGGACCTATGTCCACAACTTTTGTTATATAAGTTTATTGACACTTAAGAACCCTAAATGTAAAATTATAGCTACATCGGTCTGAAAATGTAGCTAAAAACATCAAAATACCGTAAATCGGGGGGTACCGTTATATGGGGGCTATACCAAAACGTGGACCTATGTCCACAACTTTTGTTATATAAGTTTATTGCCGCTGAAGAACCCTAAAAGTCAAATTATAGCTAAATCGGTCTGAAAAATGCAGCTAAAAACGTCAGAATACCGTAAATCGGGGGGTACTGTTATATGGGGGCTATACCAAAACGTGGAGCTATGTCCACAACTTTTGTTATATAAGTTTATTGACACTGAAGAACCCTAAATGTCAAATTATAGCTAAATCGGTCTGAAAATGTAGCTAAAAACGTCAAAATACCGTAAATCGGGGGGTACCGTTATATGGGGGCTATACCAAAACGTGGACCTATGTGCACAGGTTTTGTTATATAAGATTATTGACACTTAAGAACCCTAAGTGTCAAATTATAGCTAAATCGGTCTGAAAATGTAGCTAAAAACGTCAAAATACCGTAAATCGGGGGGTACCGTTATATGGGGGCTATACCAAAACGTGGACCGATATAGCCGATCATCGAACTTGATCTGCCTGCAAACCAAAGACGCATTTTCCCAAAATTTCAGCGTCCTATCTCCATTTTTGTGGATGCTAGAGTGATTACCACAGACGGACGGACGGACGGACGGACGTGCACAGATCGACTCAGAATTTTACCCTGATCAAGAATATATATACTTTATAGGGTCGCAAATGAGTATTTCAATGCGTTACAAACGGAAAAACAAACTTAATATACCCTCCATACTATGGTGGAGGGTATAAAAAGTTAACATTTATGATTAATTTTTCATCAAATTCGAAAATTACGAAAAAATCGATTTTTTTAAAAGTTTGGGTTTTAGGCCAATTGCGTGGAAATGCATAGGTTAAACGAAGCTTTATCAGCGTGAAATGACAGATAACAGACAATAATATAACAAAATTCAAAAAACCCTACAAAAATTCTCGATTTACGCCAAAATTTGACATTAGTCGGATCAAAAATAGGGGTTCCATAAAATTCCGCTATCTAGTGATAAGGTGGCAGAATCGACAAGGTTATTTCTTACAATAAGCTTATTTGTTCCATACAGGAATTTTTATTTGCTGAAAGCTAATTCCCGGGGCAGTGGTGTAGGGTATCACATAGTCGGCCTTGTTTAAATATTATTTTAAGACCTTGCGTTGCTAAATAAACGGGAGCCACCGAGGAGCAGTTGTCAGCATGGCCGACTTGCACTCAGAAGTTCTGCCGTTCAATCCCTGACCAGAACATCAAACATTTTCGGCGGTGACAAAATCCCCTAAGTGTAATGTAGGTGATATTTCGTTAGTATTTCAGCCATGAAAAACTTCTTTACAAGTCGTGTCTTAAAACACGCTTTTCGGATTCGCATATCATTGAGTCCCCTTGATCTCCCTTGTCCCTTCGAGGATGTTGTGGGAGGTAATTTATGGATTTGAAATGTAAATATTTTTGTAGGTTGATTGTTTATTGGCCCCTTTATAAAGATTTAAAAAAGAATTGACAATAATTGCACTTATTTGACAAAAATACACGAAACAAAGCTCGGACTCACTTTTGGTCCTGCTCAAAACATTTGCAACTTAGAAAATTTGATTCAAAATCTGAAGATATGATTTGTGTTTTAATAATATATTGTCAGCTTAAACTTTTATTTATTATCTGGACACATCATAAAGGTATCCAGGTAACTAAAGATTTTAATATATCCTTTTGAATCCTGTCTCTAAGTATAATTGTTAAGTACAAAATTTTTATTAGATATTTAGGGTCCCGGAACCTTTTATATGAATTCAGATCACTTAAGCTGATCGGGTCCGATAAGAACACAAAAAATATTTTCAAAAAATTGCTAGTTTTACGTGGTTATACATACCTATTATACGACATCTGTGCACAGTGTGACTTTTTCCAATTTTAGGTGGCCAAAATTAATTACTGTGGTATTAAAATACCTATCGAAGTGAAACTTGGTACATACAGCCCCAATACTCAAAAGATGCTGTATGAAAAAAATGGGCGTGGTCCGCCCACTTTTGGGCGTATTAGTAAAAAAATGTGTAATGTTCATGAAATGCAATTATAAAACACACAAAGATTAATTAAAAATATAGTTTATTGTTGTTTTTAATATTTTTATTGGTTTTTTTTTTTTTTTTTTTGAAGCAGTTAATAAAAAAAGAATCAATGTACAAGAAAATTAAAGAAAATAATAAAAACATTTAAAACAAAAATAAAATATTTATTCATATTTTTAATTTAGATAAAATATAGATTATATTATATTAAAATATAGACATAAAATAAATTAGATTAATTCATTGTATCCGTAATAAGGTCTTCTTCTTCTAGTGGCTCCAATAGTAAAGATTGCATTTCTGGATTTAATGTTTTTCTTCTTGAGGTCGTTGGAAGTTTTCGCAAACTACATATATAGGGGTCTGATGAAATCAGCAGTCTATGTAAAAGATCTGTGTTTGTATCGATTCTGGACGTTTTACGGGTGTAGAACTCACGGTAGTTTCTGGTATCTTTGTTCCTTGCTTCTTGGGATTCCTCAGATAATTGACCAATTGGCAGAATACAGGACTCAATTATTTCTTTGCCATGAAATAGAATTTTGTGTACACTTACAGGCATACAATACCAATGATATTTAGACAAATAAAGTTCTCTTGTTTCTTTTGCATAATTCTCAAAGGCAACGGGATTTATTTGGTTGCCGGATCCAAGACAAGACAAAATTACATGGAATCTTTTTAGCAAGTTTATATCTATGCCAGTAATCTCTGATGTTTTTTCAGAATTTTCAAAGAAACGCCTCGCAGTATTTCCATCGTTAGTGTTACCTGCTTTTCCCGTAGGCATATCAATTAACAGACCCACATCTTTTCTAAATCTGGATTGGATATACTCTTTTCTTTTTTTGACTTTATGTTTATTTTCTTCGCCTTTAACTAACCAAACTTGTATGTCTAACCGATAAGCTATGTGCAACATGCATTCCATACAACGAATCCATGAATGAAGTGGTGAAATTCCAAAATTAAGCATTGAACTATCGACACTTTTTCCGGCAAGAGCTTGTACATTGTTCATTTCACTTGGTTTAGAACCACATATATAGCAAACCTGACTTGATCTGTAAGCCGATAATGCATTACATACTTTGCCATCGATCATACATAAAATAAGCGTACTGCTTATGTTAATATTTATTTTTTCATTTCTAATTAGAGTTGGCTGTAATTTAGAAATTTGACTGTTAATATTTTGAACCTCTTTAGTAATAAGTTCACGTGTCCTTGGCAAATACGAGCTTAATAGGACGACAATATGGGGTTGAATTTGGAGTTGGATTTTTCCATATTATTTTTTCTTTTCTGTCAATTTTTGAACTTAGTTGCAAAAGTACGATTGATATAGAAAACAAACTACTATCGGATTGGTTTTCTGCTGAAAATTTTTGTTTATAATTGACTTGTGTAGCCCCATCGCAACCCCATTTAAAAACTGCATTTATCTCACTTAGTTTAGAGGATTCAAGTATATTTAACACTGATGGAGTAGCGCAAAGTCGAGATAATGTGTGATCAATTAGTGACTGTAATTCAATATCTGCTTGATTTTCCGATATTGTAATTTTCTCAGGATAACATGAAAGTTTTGAAGTTTTAATACAATTATATGACGGACATATTTTTGAACTAATATTTGCCAAATGTTGTCTAAGCAAATCGTATTCATTAGTTGATAAGCCGGTATCTATAATAAGTGCAAGAGCTTGGTCTGAAGACAATACTTTTGAACTTTTTGTGGATGTTTGTGCTTTTTTGAGAGCCGTGCCTTTTGAGGGGGATGCTGTTGATAATTGATGAACTATTTCCGCTGAGTTTCTTTTTCCTGATGATCTCAAGTTCATTTCAGCTGCCATTAACAAGTGTTCAGAATCAAAAGCATTTACAAGATTTTTAGCTACCCGCCTTTTTGAGCGGTGAGATAATTCACTGAACTCCTTTGCAGGTCTTCCTACAGCTCTGTTATTGTATTGGGAAGTACTCGGTCCAACATCAAGAAGGCAAAATGTGAAATCCTGACTTTCAGCCAGCCAAGTAGCTTCCTTCTTAAAAAAACGGGCTTTAAGTCGATGTGATGAATCCCATTTTTTATTAAAACGATAACACAAACGCTCTATACTTTTTTTTAACTTTGGATAGTCAACGTCCTTTCCAATAAGGTTAGTTATATAATTCAACAATGCACATTTTCCGGCACTATTTTTGTTTTCAAGCCAAACCTCAAAAAGTGCACTTCTTGGAATCGCCATTATAATCTTTCTGTAAAACCGAAAGGGGCAAGTAGTTGCAGCCAATTTTTTGTATTTAGATACTAGGTTCCTCGGGTATTGTTTTTAGCAAAATAACTCAGCTGGACTTTGGTGGACTTTTTTTACGCACTCCATTTAATATTTTGTTTATTGATTTTTCCCCTTGTTTTTAGAGATTTTTTGACCAACACAATTTTTTATCAAATATATATTATAATGCAACAAAACTTACCATTTACATTAAAAATCTATTAATTATCAAGAATTAATAATAATATAATAAGTAGTATCGGTACGAAATTTTTTACAACAGCGACAATTTGACTAAATTTTGTACTCTAAAAAACATATTATTTTACAATTTCTCATATTTCAATTTTGAAAGCCGTCATTTTTATTCTTATTGTTTTTGTTGTTTTTTCGCAACATTTTTAAATTACATATACTCTTATGTATTACATGATAAAAAATCATGGAGATCGGCGAACATGAATTTTTCCAATTTTGGCCACCTAAATGTTAAGAAAGTCACAGTGAGCTGTGTTGTGTACGTGGTGCGATTTCGACATATTATATGTTTGGTTAGTCATTAAATCTAATAAATATCTCGACCTCATGCCTCTAGTACCATCTCTGTCCATAAAAATACCTCAGGTCCATATAAAACACCATCTTCGTTTTGGGTCAACTTTTTTGTATAAAGGGAGAAATTCGATTATCATTCGACTTGGTGATCAAGTAAATTTTTTCAAGTCATATAACTCAAATATTGATTTAAGTCGACGAAAAATACTCGATTTTATAACTCCAAAATCAATTCCAAAAATTTTTTGCAAAATTTATTTGAAAAATTGAACTTTTCCTGGAAATTACTGATTTCCCATATTGATACACCGGTATCTATGTTATGTATCATAGAGTTTTGTATAGATTTATCGATGTAAAGCCTTTATTTAACGTCTGTTGATGACCTCTGAGGGATTTGATTACTAATTCACATCATTATTTGATTATCCCCCTGCAGTAGATCTAGTTGTACATTCACCTCCTTCCCATCTTATCGCAATTTTAGTACGTTTTACGCGGTATACAGCTCAATTTTAAATATTGTCATGTTTTCATATTTATTTATGGACTGCGTTGGATCCACAATTTTCAGAAATAAATAAATAGAAATGTCTTGTTTTCGGCATACTTGTCTGTCAAAATTAAACATAGGCTGCATAAAATGTATTCCTCATGAACGCTTTTTGCCCCCCCTTCTTCTGACTAAATACCATCTTATGCCAATCAATACAAAAAACTCAACAAAAAGTAGATAATAAATATTCGAAGCACGGAGTTGCATATGTTTTGAGCAGGCTAAAACACGTGATCCTGAATACAGCGATATTATTTTTCATGTTCTAGAATTTTTTATCACCCGTTATTAACAACAATAATAAAGATTTTTTCAAGTATTATTTCAGGCTGGATTTAAAAAGAAATTTCAAGTTTTAAGCATGAGTTTTTAAAGAGTTTTTCTAAGTATTGGCCGACTAAAATTCTAAGAATTTTTCCGAAATCATTCCTGCCTGTACAATCAACGGCCTTGCCTGACAGGAATCTTGTGAATTGTTCTGAGGTCTTGTTCTCCTCTATAAGCTAGAAAAGAGTAGGCAGCTGTTGTGGTATAGTCTACAATGTTTTTATGGTCTGCTTCACTAAGACGATTCGAATACAAATTCATTCGAGCTACAACCAAACTTCTGTTTTTCGAAAAATAATTGATTAATTTTTGTTTTCAATCAAACAAACATTTTCTACGACATCAGAGGCTGGATTCTTGTTCTATGAAAATTTGAAATGAAAAAATATTTTCTTTATAAAATTTTTCATTTGACATTTATTTCCTTTATAAATGTTTTCATTTCAAATTTTCATAGAACAAGAATTGAGCCCAGGAGTTTGTTAGTAATTCGAACGAATTTTAATTCGAATCGTCTTAGAGAAACAGGCCATTAGTTGTTTGTGGCCCTGTCCATACTACCTAAAATAATACCCTAAAAATTCTAAAAAGATAAGGAAAACTAAATAAAATTACTAATGGGGACGATAGCTTACGAAAGGAGTATCCGATTTTGTGTAAAACTTACAAATCGTAATATTTCTTTCAACTGCACAAGAAGTTCCCAAAAGGTCTACTAGGAACAACGATTTCGGATACCTTCCTCACAAAAGTTCAGAATTTTATTTTTTTAATTTTGATAAAACTATAATAGCTATAGTTTTGATATAATTTATGTCATGGCAAAATCCATGCTTCCTGACAATAATAATAATAATAATAATAATAATAATAATAATAATAATAATAATAATAATAATAATAATAATAATAATAATAATAATAATAATAATAATAATAATAATAATAATCGGTTTGAATATGGACTATATTGGTCCACTACTTAGGGTAACTCCCAGACAGACCACAAGTTGTATTGAAGTAAAATGGAATAATTAGTTTCCTTTCGTGTATGAAGAAGACTTAATACTAAATTTCAGCAATTTCGGTAAAACAATGTGAGGCACCATTCTATGGGGGCTATTTCAAAACGTCGATCTATAACGACAATTTTCTGACGGAAAGTTTTTAGGCTCAAAGAAGACTAAATACCAAATTTCCTATATTTCGGTAAGAGAATGTGGCTAAAATTTAAAAAATACCGAAAATCAAGAAGTACGCTTCTATGGGGATATAGGAAGACGTGGATCTATACTGATAATACTATTCTGGAATATTTTATAACTCTTGGAAGACGAAAAACTAATTTCAACCATTTCGGTTGGATATTGACGTCACAATCTTCAGTATTACGAAAATCGGGAGGTACCGTTCTATGGGGGCTATATCGAAACGTGGACCTATACCGACGAATTTTAGTCAGAAATGGGGCAATATGAAAGCGTGGACCTGTACAGACATATTTCTGGCGAACAGTTTTATATCACATTGAAGACTAAATACCAAATTTCAGCCATTTTTGGTGGAATATTGAAGACACAACCTTCAAAATACGAAAAATCGGGAGGTACTTTCCATGGGGGCTATATAAAGGCGTGGACTTATACCGACAAATTTAAAGGGAAGTTTGAGTACCCCCAACGAAGTCTAAATACCAAATTTCAGCCATTTCGGTGCACAACGTTCAAAATACCGAAAATCGGGAGTTCTATGGGGGCTATATGAAGGCATGGACCGATACCGACAAAGTTCTGGGGGAAAGTTTTATACCACCAACGTAGACTTAGTACCAAATTTAAGCCATTTCGGTGTGATAATGAAGCTAAAACCTTCAAAATACCGAAAATCGGGAGGTACCGTTCTATAGGGGCTATATGAAGGTGTGGACCGATACCGGCAAAGTTCTGGGGGAAAGTTTTATACCACCAACGTAGACTTAGTACCAAATTTAAGCCATTTCGGTGTGATAATGAAGCTAAAACCTTCAAAATACCGAAAATCGGGATGTACCGTTCTATGGGGGCTATATGAAGGTGTGGACCGATACTGACAAAATTCTGGGGGAAAGTTTTATACCCCCAAAGAGTATTACGTACCAATTTCAGCCATTTTGGTAGGATAATGAAGCTAAAACCTTAAAAATACCGAAAATCGGGAGGTACCGTTCTATGGGGGCTATATGAAGGTGTTGACCGATACGGACAAAATTCTTGGGGAAAGTTGTATACCCCTAAAGATGACTACGTACCAAATGTCAACCATTTTGGTAGGATAATGAAGCTAAAACCTTAAAAATACCGAAAATTGGGAGGTAGCGTTCTATGGGGGCTATATCATATCCCATTTTCAATACCAACATCCTGCAAGTAATAAAAACTTCTGTACCAAACTGTGACTCTCTATCTTTAAAATTGCGAGCTGTATCTTGATTTCAACAGACAGACGGACGGACGGACAGACGGACATGGTCAAATCGACATAGAATTTTATAGGGTTTCCGACGAATATTTCGATGTGTTACAAACGGAATGACAAATTTAATTATACCCTCCATATGGTGGAGGGTATAAAAATCTAGGTTTATTTGATTGATGCTTCTTAGAAAAGCAATCTTTAAAAGTTCACATCCTTTGAAAATTTTTCTTAAAAAATCCACTTTTATTAGACCGACGATCATTGGCAAAATATTCTTTAAAAATCCACTTTTATTAGACCGACGATCATTGGCAAAATATTCTTTAAAAATCCACCTTTATTGGTGTGAAGGTCTTTGGCAAGATATTCTTTAAAAAATCCAAGCTTACTCGTGTGAAGGTCCTTGGCAAAATTTGCTTTAAAAAATCCACGTTAATTGGTGTGAAGGTCCTTGGCAAAAAATTCTTTAAAATTCACGTTAATTGGTGTGAAGGTCCTTGGCAAAATATTCTTAAAAAACCTACGTTTAGTGGTCTGAAGGTCCTTGGCAAAATATTCTTTAAAAAATCCACGTTAATTGGTGTGAAGGTCCTTGGCAAAATATTCTTTAAAAAATCTACGTTAATTGGTGTGAAGGTCCTTGGCAAAATATTCATTAAAAATCCACGTTAATTAGTGTGAAGGTCCTTGACAAAATATTCTTTAAAAAATCCACATTAATTGGTGTGAAGGTCCTCCGCAAAATATTCTTTAAAAAATCCACGTTTATTGGTGTGAAGATCCTTGGCACAATTTTCTTTAAAAAATCCACGTTAATTGGTGTGAAGGGCCTTGGCAAAATATTATTAAAAAACCTACGTTTATTGGTCTGAAGGTCCTTGGCAAAATATTCTGTAAAAAATATATGTTTATTGGTGTAAATAATATTGTAAAATCTAAAATCTAATTAATATTAAAATATGAAAAGGACTATGCAGCACATGTAGCAAATTGTTAACATTTTATATCATTGAAATTGTTAACATTTTAGTTGAAATTTTTATTGATTTTATTCCACACAAATACATAACGGCAGTTTCCATTTCAGTTGGTCATTCTTTTATGGCCCAAAAAAATTTTAATATTTGTGGTAATTTTGTCACACATTTGTTGTATTGATAACAGCATGTGGTCGGTCTATAGTTGCTATCATTAAAACACACACATGCTCAATAACTACATATTTCCCCCGAAAATATATACTTTCTAATTTAAATAATAATGACATAAAAACCAAAATCATTGAAATGAAACCAACAACAATTATTTCCATTTTAAACGAATTCCTCTCCTAACATGGACACAAGCAATTATGTAGCAGCATTAAAGTCGGCTTTCCTTATGGGCTGAACAACCAAATCAAAAATATAAAAACTAACAAAAAAAACGTTTTCGCCCTGTTGCCTAAAATGGGAAATACAATTTAATATTTAATACTTACGATGGCAAACCCTTTCAAGAAGTTAACGAAAAAATATGTCAAATGAAATAAAAAACAATATTCTTATGGTGGTTACATCCTTAAACTTAGAGAACGAGGAGGTAAATGCAAAGAAAAAAAAACACTCCCAAGACATTTATCTCTTCCTTCATTTTATTTTTAGAAAGGATTTTTTTGCTGTTGTCCTTGATAGTTATGGTGTGCGTGTGAATGTGCTTTTATTTCTGGTTTGCATTTTTGTTAAGTTTTCAAAGTTTCTATTCGTTTTTTTGCTCTTTTCCATTCTTTCATGGGGAAAATATCTATAAAAAATAACACTGTCTCGTACGTGGTTAAGGCAAATGTATTTCTGAAGAAAAGACAGCAAAAACAGAGAACAAAATCACCTTAGAAAAAAAAACTTCGCTCGCCCATGCCCCTAAAAAAGGAGTTGTTAAAGTAAAGTGTACGTCGCACAGTGTTTCGTAATAGTTTTTTCCTGGTCAAAGTTATGTAACTTTTGAACGGATACAGATATTTTCATAATTCATAATTTTTGTTGGACAGATAACACTTTCTGCTTTGCGACACATCAAAAGCCACTAAATTCGGTCTAGCGGTTGCAGAGGATTTCATGGTCAAAGTTAAAAATTTGTGGTTTTTCATATTTTGCGCCAAAATATGAGTGTTTTTGAGTTTTTCATATAATCTAACTATTTACAAAAGGTCAAACCACAATAAACAAACAATGAAAATACAAACAATTAAAAAAAATTTCAAAAAAGTTTAAAAAAAAATTCAAGAATTTTTTTCAAAAAAATTTAATTTTTTTCCAAAATTTAAAAAAATCCTCCTTGGATTGGATGGGGTGACGTAGGGGATAAAAGATACCAAGAACGGCCCTGGTCGGTTTTAACATTGCAAAGCCCAGGATTTATCTTGGTCCCTCTTTCATTTCAAGTGGACACTGACCTCTCCGTGGTGTCAGCTGGTGAACTGCCTTTAACACCCGTTAAAGGTAGTGAGCTGACATGTGCCGCGCGTTCACCCATA
The DNA here is from genome assembly GCF_047663935.1 of Musca autumnalis. Taxonomy (NCBI): domain Eukaryota; kingdom Metazoa; phylum Arthropoda; class Insecta; order Diptera; family Muscidae; genus Musca; species Musca autumnalis. The sequence continues at coordinate 23,747,048 of NW_027411755.1, read as the reverse complement.
GGAACATTAAAAACTTGGGTTTAGGCGTCGGGTTAGTTAGTAACCCTCCCCTAGAAAAAAGCAACCTATATGAAAAAAAAACGAAAGAAAAGAAAAACAAACCCCTCTAAAGTTGGCGAACCCCGCAAACGTTTTAAGGACCATGAACTGCGAATCTGCACCTGGAATGTTCGCACTCTTTATAGAGAAGGTGCAGTCTTCGCATTGGCAGACGTACTTGAAAAGTACAGGGCCGACATTACTGCCATACAGGATATACGATGGATTGGGTAAGGCGTCACAACAACACCTAAAAGTGACGCACTGTATTATAACTGTCATGACACAAAGCATGAGTTTGGCTGCGGATTTGTAGTTAGTCGGAAGGTAAAACATCTGGTCTCCAGCTTCACTCCAGTGAATGAAAGACTTGCTACAATATGGATAAAAGCAAAATTCTTCAACATTTGCCTTATCTGCGCTCATGCCCCAACCGAAGACACGGACGAACAGACCAAAGATATATTCTACGAGCGCTTAGAAGAAACATTTGACCCATGACATTAAAATAATTCTAGGCGATTTTAATGCCAAAATTGGAAAGGAGAATATCTTTGGCTCAACAGTTGGGAAATTCAGTCGCCATAGTGGAACATCGAACAATGGAATGAGGCTGATAGACTTTGCAGCGGCAAAAAACATGGTGGCAATACCAGATTTCAACATCTCGACATCCATAAGGGCACCTGGCTGTCTCCAGATCAGAAAACAAGAAATCAAATTGATCACGTTGTGATAGATGGAAGACATTCATCGAGTACCAGATTAAGGTACGAACAGACACAATGCGGAAGTTGGACATCGATAGGCTGCAAACACAACAGATAGCCACAGCATATTCCACTCAACTGGCCCAATTGCTTAATGAAAGCACTTCTCGTCCCGATAACATATCAGCACAATGGCAAATTATAGCCCACTCCATACAATCAGCCGCAAAATCCATATTTGGATTCCAGAGACCTCCACCAAGGAATACATGGTATGATCAGGAGTGTCGTGCTGCTAGTGAAGAGAAAAATGCGGCATATTTGGCCACTCTACAATCAGCTGCAACGCGTAGTGCACGAGAGAGATATCGGGAGAAAAGAAGAGAGGAGAAACGTCTTTTCCGCAGGAAAAAAAGAGAGATGAGAGTGAAACATCAAACTGATGGCTTTGGTACAGACACATCCTCCTGTAGGGACCTGCAAGGTAATTTGGTAACTGATACAGATAGTGTGCTCAGGTTATGGAAAGAGCACTTTTCCAAATTGTTGGTATCCAATAATACTGAAGACGACGAAGATACCACATATCCAATCCCAGAAGATAGTGTTGAATGTATACCATCCGGCCAAGATGAGGTAAAGACAGCAATAAACTGGCTGAAGAATAATAAGGCAGCAGGAGCCAATGGCCTACCAGCCGAGCTGTTCAAAACCGAAGGCGACACGCTGATAAGGTGTATGCATCAGCTAGTTAGCTACATCTGGCAGGAAGAACCCGGGTAACGAAATAATTGGACCATACCAATGCGGCGTTAGACCTGGCAAGTCCACCATTGACCAGATATTTACCCTGCGGCAAGTCCTGGAGAAGACCCAAGAGATGCAGATCGACACATACCACCTTTTTGTCAATTATAAAGCAGCCTTCGACAGCCCGCTACGTTCAAAAGTATTCCAAGCCATGTCTGAATTTGTTATCCCCGCAAAGCTAATACGGCTTTGTAGAATATCTTAATTGACACGAGATCTTCAGTTAAAATAGGAAAGAACCTCTCCGAAGAATTTTGTACCAAAAGAGGTTTCAGGCAAGGAGACAGCCTTTCGTGTGATCTTTTCAACATCCTGCTAGAAAAGGTTATACGAGAGGCAAACGTCAAAAGAAGTGGCACAATCTATACCAATAGCCACATGTTACTTGCTTATGCTGATGATAAAGACATCATAGGACGATCAGTAAAAGAAGTAACTGATACTTTTGTGAAAATCGAAGGAGAATCTGCTAAAGTGGGTCTGGCGGTAAACGGCGAGAACACCAAGTTGGTGGTGTCGCATGCGTCCATTGAGCTCGGACCAACTGTTAAAGTTGGTTCCTATAATTTCGAGTTAGTAGAAGACTTCGTATACCTCGGCACCGCCGTAAACACAACAAACGACATCAGTTGTGAAATAAAAAGAAGGATTGTATTGGCCAACAGATGCTACTTTGGCTTAAGTAAGCACTTCAAAAACAAAGCGACAACTCGTCAAACAAAAATAACGCTTTACAAAACACTGATACTACCCGTGCTGATGTACGGCTCCGAAGCACTGGTACTTGCACAAGCGTACAAGGCAATGCTTGATGTGTTTGAGAGAAAATTTCTTCGACAGATCTACGGACCAATTTGCGTTGATGGTGAATATCGACGTCGTATGAACCACAAGCTGTATCTGCTATACAACGACATCAGTATAGATAAAAGTATCGAGATGCAGCGATTGCGTTGGCTAGGCCATATCATAAGAATGAGCGATGATGAACCTGCTAAAAAGGCGTATAAATACGGGCCACATTGCGGTACACGCCGAACTGGCAGGCCAAGGAATCGATAGCGCAAACAATTGGAAGAAGAGATGAAAAGGCGCGATATTCCAGAGAACGAAGCAACAAATAGAGAGAATTGGAGATATTTTCTTAGTTCGGCTTACAGAACAAATGTTCTGTAGTTGGCCAGCTAAGTAAGCACTCCTTGGATTTTTATATAACTCTTATAAAAACGCATATACACTGTGCTACAAAATGGAGGTTAAATTCCGGGGCACGGAAAATTCCTCCTGGGGAAAAAGGCCTTGGTGAGTATATTAAGAACCCCGAAAGACAGATCCGCCGTGAGTCGAACTTCCTCGTTATGGCGTGATAAAGTTTTTGCTAGAGAGCCTGTAAGCCATCAGGAATTAGCGTTATATCTTTGTTCACTGTTGCTTTAGCTTATTTTTGAGATGACATGTCTTCAGTCAAATCGAATGAGGATTATTTTCGTAGAGCACTTCAACCTTCTAACTCGCTTCCTTCAATGTCCTTTTCGTTCTTGATTTTAAGAGCCGCTATAAAATTACCACAAAATGATGTTTTTCAGCTTTGAAATGTTCTGCAAAAATGTCGCTCAGAAAATTTTAGGTACGGCTCTCCCTGACAACTAATCGATTTTGTGACTTTTATAGCGGCTCTTAAAATAAAGGGCGAAAAGGACTTTGAAGGAAGCGAGTTAGAAGGTTGAAGTGCTCTACGAAAATAATTTTCATTCGATTTGACTGAAGACATGTGATCTCAAAAATAAGCTAAAGCAACAGTGACCAAAGATATAACGCTAATTCCTGATGGGTTACAGGGTCTCTAGCAAAAACTTCATCACGCCATAATGCGGAATTTGGACTCACGGCGGATCTGTCCTTCGAGGTTCTTAATATACTCACCAAGGGCTTTCGTCTCCAAAAGGAATTATCTCTGCCCCCAAAATTTGTGTTCACAGTGATAATAAAAAATGTCCATTTGTGTGAAAAAGCTATAATATATGGGAAACGGTATGGAAAAAGCACAAATTTTTACCCATGTAATTTCAAAAAATTCAAAAAATTGTTTTACGGACTTAACGGGGCATGTACAAAAGTATATATGGGCTGAAAGAAGACACTCTCAGGCATCATTCTGTGAAAACAGAACTCTGTTATAATCTGTTCCCTAAAAGTTCTAGTCCACTAAACTTGGAATTTCACCAAAATTTAGTACCTTAGGAAAAATACAATAGCTGACTTCGTGTAAACGCTACGGTAATTTATTAAAACGACTCTTAAAGGCAACAATCCTACCTATCTAACAAAAAAAAAACAACACATTATCTGTTATAGTTTTTGAGAAATGGCTACTTCTCTCTCCAGAAATTTGCAAAAATTACGTATTTTCCAAAATTGAGAAACATTTTTCGTTTTTAGGAACACGCCACGCCCACACCTTTCAATATTTTAATTAAATTTTTTGCTTTCATTACTTTCAATATGTTTACTATTGAATCCCACATACAAATTAACAATCGGTCCAGGAAATTTGATTTCTGAAACACTGTGCGTCGCAGAAAATGTATGCTCGCCATTAGAACATTTTTTTTCATTCGTTCGATAGATACCACCACCACGAACGTGTATTTTGCGTGAAAAATGCCATTTAATGCTTTTAAACTTCCATTTACCTCTTCGCTTTTTCTTTTCTCGCAGAGTAAATGCGTGTTTATGCGAAACGACAAGGAAAACTACACCGGGGACATGTTTAACGGCCGCTTGGCAAATATGAACTTTAATGGAACGCCAGACCACATCCTCATCGATGAGGTGATTGTTTTTGGCCTAAAAAAGAAAATGTGTTATTTGGGAATATTGTTCCTAATTGAAACGTTATTCTAATGTTGGGAATAAAGGGGCATTTCGGGCACGAAGAGTAGTTGTTACCTAACTCTATATTGGAAAGAATTAAGATGTTTTCTATGCAAGATCTTGTTGAGTAGTTACTAAGGGGTAGTTTACACTATATGTTAATATCATATGACATGAAATTTTCCATCGTTATATATTCGCTAATATGTGTGATATTGGAGATTTTTCTTACGCCATTTACTCTGTGCGTCCACACCAGCAAAAATGTAAAAGAACTACGCCTCCACATTGACTCCGTGGGTAAATATGGAATGTTTTTATTTCGTGTCATATGACATTGATAGATAGTGTAAACTACCTCTAAGGGGTAGTTTACACTATATGTAAATGTCATATGACACGAAATAAAAATATTCCATATCTACCCACGGAGGCAATGTGGAGACGTAGTTTATACATTTGTGCTGGTGTGGAGGCACAGAGTAAATGGCGTAAGGAAAATCTCCAATATTGCACATATTAGCGAATATATAACGATGGAAAATTTCATGTCATATGACATTTACATATAGTGTAAACTACCCCTAAGGGGGAAATCGTATTAGTCGAAACAAAGTTGAGTAGACCAACATGAAATGATGTTGATGATTCCAATTTATATATGGCCAATTACAGTTAATTTTGGCCCCATAATATAGCTAATATTAAAATCGGGCCTGATTTTTAAACATTTTTGCATGATTCTTTTTTAGCAACAACAATGAAATGGTAAAATTGTTTCATCGATTTGAAAATAATTGTGGCCAACGGCGAATTTTCCGGAAATCGCTCTACAGGCCACAATTACTTTCCAATTGATAAAAAAATAAATAAACATCGGTTAGAGGGCACGGGTTATCGTTAACCGATCATCATAAATTTTTGTAGACATCGTTTTTTAGCCACAATAATGAACTGGTAACGATTTTTCATCGATTGGACCATAAATACGACCTTTAAAGCATTTTCGTGAACATTTACCTTTGGTCCCATACAAATTACTATGGAAACAAAGATCTCTCTGGTGGTACAGGTCAACGCTAACCGATCGCCTTAAAATTGCATATACATATGTATATGTAGGGGTAAGCGTTGCAAAAAAACAATTTTGTAATCGTTTGGGCCGCCCTAATGTTCATATTCCTAAGATGGAAGAACTATACTAGGTCAGCTATGTAGATATTTAACCCATCACACATTTCATCGACGACAAGACCAGGCGCACAGTGGTTCAGATATCGATTTTCCTGGCCAAAACCCCCCATTTTTTGTTGTCACCGATTGTTAATTCATATAGGTCCACGCCTCCATATAGCCCCCATAGAACGGTACCTTCCGATTTTCGGTATTTTGACGGTTGTGGCCACAATAACCCACCGATATGGATAAAATTTGGTATTTAGTCTTCGTTGGTTGTATAAACCTTTACCCCAGAAATTTGTCGGTACAGGTCCACGCCTTCATTTGAACCCCATAGAACGGTGCCTCCCGATTTTCGGTATTTTGAAGCATGTGGCCACAAATACCCACCGAATGGCTAAAATTGGTATTTAGTCTACGTTAGAGGTAAAAACCTTTCCTACCAAAATTCGTCGGTATAGGTCCACGACTTCATATAGCCCTCATAGAACGGTTCCTTCCGATTTTCGGTATTTTGAAGGCTGAGGCCTCAATAATCTATCGAAATGGCTGGAATTTGGTCTTTGTTGGGGGTATAAAATTTTCCATATGAAATTTGTCGGTATAGGTCCACGCCTTCATATAGCCCCCATAAGAAGGTATCTCCCTGTTTTATGTATTTCGAAGGTGTTGGCCTCATTATCATACCGAAGTGGCTGAAATTTGGTATTTTTTTTTTCGGGGCTACAAAACTTTCCCCGAGAAATTTATCGCTATCGGTCCATGTTTGGATGTACTCCCCATAGAACGGTACATCCTAATTTGCGGTATTTTGAAGGTTTTAGGCTCATTATCACACCGAAATAACTGAAATTTGGTATTTAGTCTTGTGTGGGACTATACAACTTTCTACAAAAAATTTATCGGTATTGGTCCACGTTTTAATATAGTCCCCATAGAACGATACCTTCCCATTTTCGGTATTTTGAAGGTTTTAGCCCCATTATAACACCGACGTGGCTGAAATTTGGTATATAATCTTCATTGAGGGTACAAAATTTTCAACCTGAAATTTGTCGGTATAGCCCCCATAGAACGGTACCTCAATATCCCACCGAAATGACTGACATTTTGCAGTTAGTCTTTGGTGGGGTTATAAAACTTTCCACTTTAAATATGTCGGTATAGGTCCACGCTTTTATATAGCCCCCATATAACAGTATCTCCTGCTTTACTATATTTTAAAGGTTGTGAAATGGCTGTAATTTGGTACTTAGTCTTCTTTGAATGTACAAAACGTTCCACCTGCAATTTAGGTCTTCGCCTTCATATAGCCCCCATAACCTCCCGATTTTCGGTATTTTGAAGGTTGTGGCCTCAATATCCCACCGAAATTAGCTCAATTTGATATTTAGTCTTCGTTTGGAGTACGAAGCTATCACCTGAAATTTATCGGTGTAGGTCGACGTCCTCTGATAGCCCCCATAGAACGGTATCTCCCGATTTTCGGTATTTTGAAGGTTGTGGCCTCAATATATCACCGATGGGGCTATAAAACAATGCAGAAGAGAATTATCAGTATAAATCCATGTCTTCAAATAGCCCCCATATAAGCCTACTTCCCGATTTTCGGTATTTTAAAAGTTGTGGCATCAATATCACATCGAAACGGCTGAAATTTAATATTAAATCTTCGTTTGGTGGTATAAAACTTTCCACCTAAAATTTTCCGGTATTTTACGTGTCTTTGTATAACTCCATAGAACGGACTCACACAATTTTCGGTATTTTGAAAGTTTTAGCCACATTATTCAATCGAAATAACTGAAATTTGATATTTAGTCTTCACTGGAATTACAAAGCTTTCCTGCAGAAATTTATTGGTGCAGGCCAACCTTTTATACAACCTCCATAGAAAGGTGCTCCCAATGATCGTTAACTATCCAAATTCAGAATATCCAGGTTTTGGTCTACCCGGTATTGACCAATTTTATGTATTTCGTTCAATTCGGAAAATTATAAATATTGGTCCATGTTTTGGAAAGAACAACAATGTGCTGTTTGAAGGAAGTATTATCAATTGGGATATATGTACTACTCCTGCAATAATAAGAAGACTTTAGTACTGATTTTTTATTTAGTCTTCCACGTGGTTATAATATATTCCAGAAGAGAATTATAAGTATAGGTCCACGTCTTCCTGTATCCCCCATAGAAGCATACCTCCTGTACCTCCTCCTCTCGGTATTTTGAAGAGTTTAGGCACATCATCTTACCGAAATATCGGAAATTTGGTATAGAGTCTTCTTTGAGTCTAAAAACTTTCCGCCAGAAATTTGTCGGAATAGATCAACGTTTTAATATAGCCCCCGTATAACGGTGCCTCGGTATTTTGAAGGTCAGACACATTGTTTTACAGAAATTCAGTATTTAGTCTTCTTTATAAACGAAAGGAAACTCTCTCGTCCTGACGGTGAGAGTTGAACACACAACCATAGGATTTGTAGTCGGACACACTCTCTGTGCCACCGTACTCATAACTTAGTAAGGAGTAATATAAGTAGTTATTTTTGTTTACTTTACTTTACTTTGTCATGGGTAACATAATGACTAAGAGATCCGAATTTTTGTTGGGCAATTACTAAACAAGAAGCATATTTTTTTCATAACTACACGCAATGGGATCCTATAAACAATAGTTTACACCAGGGACGTACGCAGGCAAGGCCCTGGGAGAAACTTCCAGTGAAACTGAATTACTTCTTTATGCCATTTCGTTATCTAATAATAAAGTGTTTTGGAATTCTTTAATGAATACAAAGGTATTAAACTCATTCTGTATTCAAAACAAGTAAAAAGTCGTTCAGTTCGGCCGGGCCGAACTTTTTATACCCTCCACCATAAAATAGTCTTAATTAAAATGGGATAATTAGGGTCCTTTTACAATTTTAGGTGGAACAACTTTTCGACAATGCATAGACTCCTACTGCCTCCCACTATTGCTTAAATTACACTGTGAACACAAATGTTGGGGCAGACATAATTCTTTTTGGAGATGAAAGCCCTTGGTGTGTGTATATTAAAAACCCCGAAGGAAAGATGCGCCGTGAGTCGAACTTCAGCGTTATGGCGTGATTAAGTTTTTGCAAGAGACCCTGTAAGCCGTCATCAATTAGCATTATATCTTTGTTTGTTGTTTTTGTAGAGCACTTAAGCAACAGTGAACAAAGATATAATGCAAATTCCTGATGGCCCACAGGGTCTCTTACAAAAATTTCATCACGCCATAACGCGGAAGTTCGACTCACGGCGGATCTGTCCTTCGGGGTTCATAATATACTCACCAAGGCCTTTCTTCCCCAAGAGGAATTTTCCGTGCCCCAGACTTTCACCTCCATTTTGTTGCACAGTGTTATCTAATCTAATCTAAAAAAATGTGTTCAGCGAGGTAAAAGGTACCACATACGGGGTTATATCAAAGAGTCAACCTATCTTTAAATTTTTTGGCGGAAAAGTTTTATAGCTTCAGGGAACTTCAAGAGTCAAATTGAGGGTAGTTTCATCAAAACAATGTAGACCCTCAAAAATGGACCCATGTTGACGAATTTTAGTGAAGAAATTTCGTGACCACTAAAAATTCTCGAAAATCGGGAGGTACAGTTATATGGGGGGATATACCAAAACATGGACCTATATTGACGTTTATTTTTGAATAGACAAAATTTTAGCTAAAATTCTCAAAATACCGATCATTACAGCTATTTCGGTTAAAAACTGTAGCTAAAATTCTCAAAATACCGAAAATTAGGAGGTACCGTTATATGGGGGCTATACCAAAACATGGACCTATGTTGACTATGTTTGGTGGGGATGTGTTATGACCACTGAGAACCTCAAATGGCAAATTACAGCTAGTTCGGTTAAAAATTGTAGCTAAAATTCTCAAAATACCGAAAATCGGGAGGTACCGATATATGGGGGCTATACCAAAACATGGACCTATATTGACGATGTTTCGTGGAGATATTTCATGATCACTAAGAACCTCAAATGGCAAATTACAGCTAGTTCGGTTAAAAATTGTAGATAAAATTCTCAAAATACCGAAAATCGGGAGGTACCGATATATGGGGGATATACCAAAACATGGACCTATATTGACGATGTTTCGTGGAGATGTTTTATGACCACTAAGAACCTCAAATGTCAAATTACAGCAAGTTTGGTTAAAAATTGTAACTAAAATGCTCAAAATACCGAAAATCGGGAGGTACGGTTATAAGGGGGGCCATACCAAAACATGGACCTATGTTGACGATGTTTGGTGGAGATGTTTCATGACCACTGAGAACCTCAAATGTCAAATTTCAGATAGTTCGGTTACAAATTGTGGCTAAAATTCTCAAAATACCGAAAATCGGGAGGTACCGTTATATGGGGGCTATACCAGAACATGGACCTATGTTGACGATGTTTGATGGAGATATTTCATGACCACTGAGAACCTCAAATGGCAAATTACAGCTAGTTCGGTTAAAAATTGTAGCTAAAATTCTCAAAATACCGAAAATCGGGAGGTACCGATATATGGGGGCTATACCAAAACATGGACCTATGTTGACGATGTTTCGTGGAGATGTTTCATGACCACTGAGAACCTCAAATGTCAAATTGCAGGTAGTTCGGTTAAAAATTGTGGCTAAAATTCTCAAAATACCGAAAATCGGGGGGTACCTTTATATGGGGACTATACCGAAACATGGACCTATGCCCATATCCTTTGGGATATAAGTTTTTTGATCACTAGGAACCCTAAGTGCCAAATTATAGCTAATTCGGTCTGCAAATGTGGCGAAGAACGTCAAAATACCTCAAATCCGGAGGTACCGTTATATGGGGGCTATACCAAAGAGTAGACCGATATAGCCCATCTTCGAACTTGACCTGCCTATGGAAAAAAGACCCTCGGGTGCAAAATTTCAGCGCTCTATCTCAATTATTGCGGACGCTAGAGTGATTACAACAGACGGACAGACGGACATGGCTAGATCGTCTTAGAATTTTATCCTGATCAAGAATATATATATAGGGACGCAAATGATTAGTTCGATGACCCTCCATACTATGGTGGAGGGTATAAAAACAAAATATAACGTATCGCAATAATATAAAATAAATTCCGTGTACAACTAATGCTCAGGGCAAGTGGTGTAGGGTATCACATGGTCGGCCCGTCCGACTATAGCCCTCTCTTACTTGTTTTATTTTATTTCGCTCTCTGGTGGATTTGAGAACACACCACGCACTATGCCACGCGTACGAACATTAAACGTTGTTTAAACCCTTACATGTGCACCACTATCTGTTTATACCCTCAGCCTTTAATCTAGAAAGTGTATATACTTTTATACGACCAAAAATGTGCCTCATCGAAATAACGGTTTGGACGAAATTCGTTTCAGACATTTTAGAGTCGATTTAGTCATGTCCGTCTGTCCGTCCGTCTGTCTGTCTGGCTGGTGCGCACGATAACTCTCGAACGGATCAACGATTCGAACCAAATTTTGGGCATGCCAATATTTTGTTCAAACTTAGTTTAAGTTCGAAGATGGACCATACCGGTCCACTCCTTGGAGTACCTCCCCCACAAAAGTTCAAAATTTTCCTCTAAAATGGTGTGAACCATAACCCTCGAAGAGAGAAATTGATTTGGTCCAAACTTCGCACATCGTATTATTCCTTTCAGATATATTCGGATAAAGTAAAGTTTAAGAGCTCCTCTCGGATAGTCTTCATTTTTTTTAAGTAGGTTGTCCTTGCTGCTCGCTTTACGACGATACACATTTTTCTTGCGCAAATCCATACATTCTGAGATATTGGTCTAAAAGCCCAAAGAAACCCTGACAGCACCAACCAAAATGGCAAATCCGCAAAACCCTGCCGGCGCATACTAAACTAATTGTATCTAATTTTATATACTAAAACTAATTTTATAATTCGAGTCTTTTATGAAGAAGTTTGGTTACCAAAAATATTTGGTATATGTCAGTGATTTTGTATAGCCCCACATTACGCTACATACAGATTAAAATCTGTATGTAGCAAACTCTTGATTCAAAATCGACATTCATCTATACTTATAAAAGAGTTCAGTAATGATGACTCACTGACTCACTGACTGACTGACTGATAATCAACGCCCAGACTAAACGGCTGGAGCTAGAATCTTGAAATTTTGGGTGAGGGTCACTCATGGTCCGAATAGGTCAGATAAGGCTCGGTTTTTGGAAATTCGAACTAGAACAGTACGAAAAGTACTAAAAGGTACTAAATATGGTGCCCTTAGTATTAGGCAAACGCGAAGAGCTAGAATTCTGAAATTTGGAATGAGGTTCACTGATGGAGAGTGAGAAAGGTGTACCAAAGGGTTTTTGGAAATTCGAACTATAAGTGTACGAAAAGTAATAAAAGTTACTAAATTTAGTACCATTTGGTATAACGTGAACGGACAGAGCTAAAATCTTGAAATTTGGAATGAAAATCAAGGTTTAGAAGATAAGTTGATATTAGGAGGTGGTTTTGAAAATGTGTACTCATGTACACGAATAGTACTAAATAGTACTAAATTTGGTAAAATGTGAATTTGGGCGAACCGATAAAGTTGGAATTCTGAAATTTGGAATTACTATTACTGTTGGAGTGTAGGTTTGAGGTATGGAGGTAGTTTTCGAAATTCGTACATATGGGTACGGAAGGTACTAAATAGTACCAAATAAGGTACAATTTGGATTTGGGGGAACGGATGGACCTGGAATCCTGAAATTTAGAATTAGGATTAATGTCGGAGTGTAGGATAGAGGTATTTTGGAAATTCGTACTTTTGGGTACGAAAAGTACTAAATGGTACCAAATTTGGTACAATATGAATTTAAGTGATCGGATAGAGCTGGAATAGTGAAATTTGGAATTAAGATTACTATTGGAGTGTGGAATTGGTATACTTTTGGAAATTCGTACTTATGGCAACGAAAAGTACTAAATGGTACCAAATTTGGTACAATTTGGATTTGGGTGATCAGATACATTTGGAATCCTGAAATTCGAAATTAAGATTACTTTTGGAGTGTTGAATAGAGGTAGGTTTGGAAATTCGGACCTATGGGAACAAAAAGCACTAAATGGTACTAAACTTGGTACAATTTGGATTATGGTGATCTGATGCAGCTGTAATTCTGAAATTTGGAATTAAGATTACTGTTGGCGTGTAGGCTTGAGGTAGTTGTGAATATTCGTACTCTTGGGTACGAATAGTACTAAATAGTACCAAATTTGGTACAATTTGGGTTTGGGTGAACGGATATAGCTGAAATTCCGAGATTTGGAATAAGGAGTACTATTGGAGTGTAGGATTGATAAAGTTTTGAAAATTTTTAGTTATGGGTAGGAAAAGTACTAAATAGTACTAAATTTGGTACAATTTAGATTTCAATGTTGGGATACATTTGGAATCGTGAAATTCGGAATTAAAATTGCTGTTGGAGTGTTGATGAGGTAGGTTTGGAAATTCGTACTTTGGATACGAATAGTACTAAATGGTACCAAATTTGGATTTGAGTTATCGGATGTATCTGGAATTCCGAAATTCGGAATTAAGCTTATTGTTTGAACATAGCACTGAGGTAGTTTTGAAAATTGGTACTTATGTGTACGAAAAGTACTAAATGGTACCAAATCTGGTACAATTTGGATTTGGGTGAACGGATATAGCTGGAATCCCGAGATTCGGAATAAGGATTACTGTTGGTAAGTACGATTTATGAAGTTTTTGAAATTTTTAGTTATGGGTACGAAAAGTACTAAATGGTACCAAATTTTAATTTATGTGATCGGACACATTTGGAATCCTGAAATTCGGAATTATTGTTGGAGTGTTGAAAGAGGAAGGTTTGGAAATTCGTACTTTGGATACGAAAAGTACTAAATGGTATCAAATTTGGTACAATTTGGATTACGGTGATCGGATGCAGCTGTAATCCTGAAATTTGGAATTAAGATTACTGTTGGCGTGTAGGATTGAGGTAGTTGTAGAAATTTTGTACTCATGGGTACAAAAGTACTAAATGGTTCCAAATTTGATACAGTTTGCATTTGGGTGAACGGATATTTTATTTTAATTTATGTGATGTTGGAGTGTTGATAGATGTAGGTTTAGAAATTCGTACTATGGATACGAATAGTACTAAATGGTACCAAATTTGGATTTGAGTTATCGGATATATCTAGAATCCTGAAATTCGGAACATAGCACTGAGGTAGTTTTGAAAATTTGTACTTATGGGTGCGAAAAGTACTAAATGGTACTAAATTTGGTACAATTTGGATTTTGGTGATCTGATGTAGCTGCCATACTCAAGTTTGGAATTAAAATACCTGTTGAATTGTAGGATTGATAAAATTTTGGAAATTTTTAGTTGTGGGTAGGAAAAGTACTAAATAGTACTAAATTTGGTACAATTTGGATTTGAGCGAACGGATAGAGTTGGAATCAAGAAATTTGGAATTAAGATTACTGTTGGAGTGTAGGATTGAGATATGGAAGTAGTTTTTGAAATTCGTACTTATGAGTACGAAAAGAACTACATTTTGTACAATTAGGATTTGGGTGAAATTATAGCGCTCGAATCCTAAAATGTGGAATTAGGTACACTTAGGGGTACGAAATGGTTCCATGTGTGGTACAATTTTGTATTGGTTGAACGGATAGATCTGGATTCGTGAGATTTGGAATTAAGATTACTGTTATCATTTGCTTATAACGTCCGATTTACACAGGATTTGGTACAATTTGTTATTGTGTGAAGGGAATTTAGGAGGAGGTTCGTATTTATGCATTTACATGTAAAGTACTAAATAGTTCTATAATTGGTTTTGGGGGAACAGATAGAGCTGGAAATGAGGATGGCGGTTGTTGGGTTAGGCCGTATTTGCGCTGAGAACCTCAATTAAAATATCTCAAAAAATGTGGACTGCTCTTGATGTGTGGGCGTGACGAAAATCGGACTAAAGTGGTACGTATTAGTACACAAAATGTTTCCACCATTCTATATTATATATTGTTTATTTGTTTTGTATATTTAACGCATACGAAGTAGCGGGCACTTTGCTAGTATTTTATATACGGAATAATTATTGTGTTTGGTTTTTTTTTGGTATAGGGTATATGGTAGAGTTGGACAATTGAACGACCTAGTTCAAAAGCTCGCATGTCGAAGGTGAGCGTTGAACACACAACCCTAGGATTTAACACACACGCTCTGTGCCACCGTACCCATAACTTAGTAAGGAGTTATATAAGTAGTTATTATACCCTACACCACTATGTGGGGAGGTTTTGGCCAAAAAGTTTGTAACTCATCGAAATAATGGTCGTAACCCATACTTATATATACCAAAAACAAGTAAGAAAAGTCTATAGTCGGACGGAGCCGACCATGGGATACCCTATACCACTATCCCTGGACAATCGCTCTCCACGGAACTTCTTTCAATTATTGTGAAAATTTAATTATCAAATATCAGAGATGTAATGTATAATACTTATGACCAAAACCAAAAAGTTATCTAGCATGACAAAGACATTTTTGTAGCAGGAAAGGAAAATTTAGTTCACACAAACTAAAATGTAATGAAACCCACTTATGTAGTACTACTACTTCCGTTGTTTAACCGCTACGTTATTGAAATTTTTACCAATTTCACACAAAAGTTTCAGTCCATTTACCCCGCTAAGTATTATCTGATCTTCACGTTAGTTTGTACGCTTCTTTTTCACCATAAACTCAAACTTTGTTTAAAATTTTGCGGGTTATTATTTTGACCTACAGAGCCGCTACAAAATTGGTTAAAATTTTGTTTTTGGTCCATTTCATTCCCTGAACATTTCACGATCATCAGCAAAAACTAATCATTTCTATTCTGGCCCGAACCCAACCTCCTTAAAAAATTCGTTACAATCGGTCCATAATTGCGGCCTTAAGCTTGTTTACAATTTTTAATGGACGGACACAGATCGTTAAATCGCTTTATCTCGTCGAGATATGAATTTTGGCATACCAAATAAGGGGTCTAGGACGAATATTTCGTGGAGTTACATAAACCTTTGGAGAGACAATATGTAGCATGGGATAAAAATGTGGTTCTCTATACAGAACCCATTATATATTAGGCAGTAGGCCCGTTATCTAGCAAACAGTTTATTGCAATTTACATCAGAGGAAAGGTCAAAAATTCAAAAAAAAATTTCAAAAATTTTCACAATCTTCACACAAAAGTTTTGGTCCATTTAACCCTCTAAATATTATCCGATCGCCATCTCAAATTGCAAGTTTCTCCTTTCTCCTTTTGTGATCGGACTATTATTGAGACCTACAGAGCCGCTAGAAAATTGAATAAATATTATGTTTTTGGTCCATTTTTCCCGCTAAATATTTCACGATCATCACCAATAAGAATAGGGATCTATTCTGATCTGAACCTGACCTCCATACAAAATTTCGTGACGATCGGTCCATAATTGCGGCCTGAAGCGTGTTTACAATTTATAATGGACAGACGGACGGACGAACACACATCTCAAAATCGCTTTATCTCGTCGAGATATGAAGATTGGTATACCACATTGGGGGTCTCCAACGAATATTTCGCGGCGTTACATGAATTTTTACCAAAACAAACTTATAATACCCTTTTCCACATTGTGGTATAGGGTATAATGAATGCCTCGAGGAGCTGAGTCGATCTGGCTATCTGTGTCCGTCCGTCTGTCCGTCAGTCCATCTAAACCTTGTAATCACGCTACAGGTCGCAATTTTGGATGGTCACGAAATTTTGGTTGCTTATGGGGGTCCCAGAGAGAAAGAGGCATATTATGTTTGGCGGTAGTCGGATTATATTCCCTAAAAGAAATGTTTACCAGTGAAAAGCTTATACACAGGGGTAGTGGTGTAGGGTATCACATGGTCGGTCCCGTCCCGACTATAGCCTTTGCTCACTTGTGTTTATTTACTTTACTTTGTAATGGTTTGTATAATGACAAACGGATCCGATTTTTTGGTGGGCATTTATTAAACAAGAAACATATATTGTTTCATAACTACTCGCAATGGGATCCTATAAACAATATTTTACACTATTTGCAAATTTATATTTTTTAGAGTTTTGACAAGGTTTTTTGGAAAATTGGTCATTGTGCAATGTTCTAATTATAAACAAATTAAATTAAATAAATTCTTTCAATTTTCATTAAAATAATATAATAAACGATTTATAAGAGTTTTAGTTGCAGTTTAAATTTTCAAATTGTGCTCTGCACTTCCCTTATCCCTTCAGGATTTGTCGTGAGAAAAATGTCTTATGTCGTAAAAGCAATCACCGGTGTAAAAGTAAAGAAATAGAGACACAAATAAAGACATAACAATAAACGGCACACGATATGAAAAGTAAGATACCACTCCAAGCTCGGATCTGGTGTAACTACACACATACAATATCTATGTTTGTATGTAATGCTTTTGCCGACAATGACACATTCACAATTCCCTTTTGAAATCAATTGTGAGAGACAATAAAAAACGAATAAGTGACATGTCATCAGACAATGATTTGATTTGGCATATGAACGAGTTAAAAGGACGAAATCCAAACTGTGCGCGATTCGCACACATTTTAAATGACAGCGGAACATAAAATTGAATGAAATGGAAAATGGGAAGTGTTTTTTTTTTCCTTGAAACTAAGTGATTGACTTTATGTTTTTAAATATAACAGGAAGATATTTAAAGTGACAAAGAAAGACATGAAAATCGTGTGGTTTAATTCTACAGAGGTTGACAAACATTTTAAGGGACATTTCGAAAGGGGATTTCTTTGTGGAACTCTAAACTAAATTGTTTCGTTATTAAGATTAAATTGTCTTTTCTGAAATTTTCCCATTATATTACTTTAAAAATATTTTTTTTTTAACATTTTTAAAAATTTAATCTTCCATTTCTTTCCACTTTCAGGTCCCGATCATCCCAGTTTTGGTAACAATTTCGATAGAAAACATATGCAACACGATGCCAATTCCTTGTCGCTGGAAAACAATGATGTCTACGGTGGTAGCAGTCGGACCACAACCACCCGCGCCACACCTCTCTTTCTGGCCCTTATTTTATTCATTGTAACGCAAACAGCTTTGATAGTATAGCAATTAAATATATTTATTTAAGAGTAAATATATTTATTAGCATTTTTTTTTGTTTTATTTTCTAAACAACACTAATTTGTAAAATAAACAACCGCAAACAAAAAACAACAAAAACAACACATGAAATTTGAGTATTGTTAGGCTATGAGCAAAATTAAACAAACAAAAAAGAAAATAAATAAATAAAATATTAGATTTAATAATAAAAACAAAAACTAAACTGAACATAGAGTAGATTTCAATTATTTGGTGACAAAAAGTGAAAATAACAATGTGTTTTTCATTATAATTTGTTTAGTTTGTAAATCATATAACTGTGTATAATTTTTTGTTGTTGTAAATCAAATAAAGAAGGATGAATTAAAATTTATGGAAATAAAAACAAAAATTACGAATTTTTAATTAACTTATTAAAATTACTGGCATTGTGGGTATGTATACGGTGGAAAAAAACATTGTTTTTTTTTTGTCATGCTCTCAAATGTTTCATGTGGAGATAGAAGTGGCGCGTGCATAAACGAACACGGTCCAACATTTTTATGCATTTTCTCGCATTAATACGGCGATTTAAAAAAGGCACGATCACGCACAAAACCTCTTTCATGGAAAAAAATAAGAGCGGCGCACAGTGGTTCAGAAATTGTTTGTTGTCACCGTTTTTTAATTTCTATATGGTATTCGATAGTAAACATATTGAAACTAAGGAAAGCAAAAAATTATATCCAAATATTGGAACGTGTTGGTGTGGCGTGCTTCTAAAAACGAATAATGTTTCCCAATTTTGGAAAATACGTAATTTTTGCAAATTTCTGGAGAAAGAAATAGCTATTTCTCAGAAACTACAACAGATATTGTGTTCATTGTTTTTTGTTAGGTAGGTAGGATTTTTGCCTTTAAGAGCTGTTTTAATAAACTACCGTAGCGTTAACACGAAATGAGCTTTTTTATTTTCCTTCAGGTACTAAATTTTATTGAAATTCCATGTTTAGTGGACTAGAACTTTAAGGAAACAGCTTGGAAAAATTTTCCGTTTTCACAGAATGATGACCGATAGTGTCCTCATTCAGCCAAATATGTACTTTTGTACCCGCCCCGTTCCGTCCGTTTAACACTTTTTTAATTTTTATACCCTCCACCATAAGATTGGGGTTATATTATGTTTGTCATTCCGTTTGTAACTACTCGAAATAATCATTGTAGACCCCACAAACTATATATATTCTTGATCAGCGTGCAATTCTACATAGATATAGCCATGTCCGTCCCTCTGTCTGTCCGTCTGTGGAAATAACTCTAGCGTCCGGACGGATTGAAGTAGGTGGATGAAATTTTGGTAAAATCTATTATATGTACGTAGGACTTTTGGTACTGAAAGCGGGCTATGTAGGTCCACGTTTTGGCATAGCCCCCTTATAACACCCCGTATATAGTACGCGTCACTTTACGATATTTTGAATGTATTAGTCCCATTTGACCACAGAATCGGTTGTAACCTTGCCTTGCCCACATTAATCCACCGAAATGGCTGAAATTTGGTATTTGGTCTTCATTTTGGGTATTAAACGTTCCATAGAACTTACCTCCCGATTTTCGGTGTTTTGAAGGTTGTGGCCTCAATATTACCCAGAAATGGATGATATTTGGTATTTAGTCTTCGTTGGGGGTATAAAACTTTCTCACAGAAATTTGTAGGTACATGTCTACGCTATACTACCCCCATAGAACAGTACCTCCTGATTTTCGGTATTTTGAAGGTTGTGACCTCAATATCCCATCGAAATGACTGAAATTTGGTAGTTAGTCTTCGTTAAGGGTATACAACTTTCCACCTGAAATTTATCGGTATAGGTCAACGCCCTCATATAGCCCCCTTAGGACGATATCTCCCAATTTTCGGAATTTTTGGAATTCATTTCAATACAGTTCGTGGTGGAGTGTATAAAAAGTTCGGCCCGGCCGAACTTAACGCTTTTCTTGCTTGTTTTGAAATTACAGTAGAACTTCGATAATTCGTAATTCAAGGGACCAGCCAATTTTTACGAATTATCGAGGATTACGATTTATCGAGATTACGAATTAACGAGGTTAAAATAAAATAATACGAATTATCGAGGTTTTTTCATTTATTGAAAAACTTATATAAAAATTCAGAAACAAAAAAAAACTGTTATTCATATAGCTTAAATAAGTACACTTGATTTAAAAACTAAAATAAATGAATAAATAAATGAAAAAGCCTGTGATATGAGGTTGTAATAACAACCAACATTTGAAACCATTCGTTAAATATTTCAGTTGTCATCCAAGCTTTTTTATTGTACCGGTATTCTACTGGGAAAGTTCTTATGTTCTTTAAGCATCTGGTAAGCATTTATAAAATAATAATGGACCCGAAACTGGAATATTAGACCCTCGGCATTGTCCAAACCATACAACTAAAGCCTTTTCTACATCGGGATATTCATGACAAAACATCTTCAAAACAAAAAAAAAACTAACGGTAAAAGCCATTGACAGCTCTTAGTGATTGTGTAATTTCGCCAGAATTATTGATGCTGTGCATTTGGTGCGTGAACATTTGTAATAAAAAGATGTTAACAACAAAATTATAAAATTTTTATGAAATTACAAAATGTTTTGAGGTGAAAAAATTACGAGTTATCGAGGGGACCAAAATGCGTGTAATTTTTACGAAATATCGCGATTTTTTCAAGGGACCGGCAGTTTGTTACGAATTATCGAAGATTACGAATTATCGAGGTACGAATTATCGAAGTTCTACTGTATATGGGTAAAAATGTGTGTTTTTCCATACCGTTTCCCACATAAATTATACACGGTGCTCTTAAACCAATTTTAAATGGAAGGTGCTTACACCTGGGAAGTTTTTGCGGATTCTGAAACTACAATGTTCTAAGATGAGAAAAATCAAAAAACAAAATAAAATAAAAGTCGCCGGAGTGCTTTTTAAATAAACCGCGATTCATGTTGACATTTTTAGGTGTTTTTAGGTTTTCACGATTTTGCTTGTAGACCACAAGTCTTATTGAAATGGGACTAAAGAAAATGTTATAGCTATGAAAATTATCTACAAGATTTACATTTATGATAGATAGATTTTACCGTTATTGAGATATAGAACTTCAAATTGGGACAATGCCCTGACTGTATCGCCTCCTTATAAAATGTCTAAAGAAAATGTTGTAGCTGTGAAAATTCTCTACAGGACTGACCGTTATGACTTGTTCCTGGGTTTTATCATTTTTTAGATATAGAAGTTCAGGTCACATTTGTTAGGTTCTTATAGCTGTGAAAATTCTCTACAATTTTGGCTTGCGTAATTTTTTCCTAGGTTGTACCATTTTTTTTTTGGGATATATAAGTTTAAGTTTGGAAATTGCAGAAAATTTTTTTTAAAAAGTTTAAAATTTTTTATTGAATTCATTTCAATTTTCATTTTTAAGCATTTTTATACCTTACACCACTATGTGGAAAGGGTATTATAAGTTTGTTTTGGAAAAAATTCATGTAACACCGCGAAATATTCGTCGGAGACCCCCAATGTGGTATACCAATCTTCATATATCGGCGAGATAAAGCGATTTTGAGATGTGTGTCCGTCCGTCCGTCTGTCCATTATAAATTGTAATCAAACTCCAGGCCGCAATTATGGACCGATCGTCACGAAATTTTGCATGGAGTTCGGGATCAGACCAGAATAGACACCTATTCTTATTAGTGATGATCGTGAAATATTTAGCGGGTAAAATGGACCGAAAACATAATTTTTATTCGATTTTGTAGCAGCCCTGTTGGTCGCAATAATAGCCCTATCGCCTCGAAAATTAGAACAAGGTAACAGTATATGACAAAGAAGATGCTTGCAATTTGAAATGGTGATCGAATGATGTTTGAAGGGTTAAATGGACCATAACTTTTGTGTGAAAATTGTGAAGATTTTTAATATTCCGGTTATATCTTTATTCCTGGAAGACACATTCCGCCCACGTAAATAATATTTGGAAAGCCAACTCTTGCCCTTTCCATTGATGTCAATTATATTGATTTACGCGGTCAGATAACAGAGTTACAGCCTAATAAATCTAGTTTTTTGCTTGTAGTGTAATCATAAGCACAATAGAGGCCGCAATTATAGCTCAATAGTCACGAAATTTTGCACGAGGTAAGGGTGTAGGTCGAAGAAGATGCCTAAAATTTTGGATGATGATCTGATATTATTTAGCCGGTGAAATGGACCCTTACTTTTGTATGAAAAATAAAAACATTTTATTTTTGGTCCATATTTGAATTCCTGGAGGGCATAAACCGGCAAAGTTGCTAATATGTGGAAAAATAACTGCTGACCTTTCCTCTGAAGAAAATTGCAATAATATGGGTGCTTGATAACGGGCCTTCTGTATAATATA
Organism: Musca autumnalis; assembly: GCF_047663935.1. Lineage (NCBI taxonomy): Eukaryota > Metazoa > Arthropoda > Insecta > Diptera > Muscidae > Musca > Musca autumnalis. The sequence continues at coordinate 23,724,783 of NW_027411755.1, read as the reverse complement.
TAATGAGTTTTGTGAAGAAAACCACATCTTCCTCGCCTGCTACAAATTGTATCTATCATGACAGAGAAATTCCCAGTTTTTGCAAATTGCGAGGAGCCCTAGCGTATTTCTTGTCCAATTGTCCAAAATTTAAAGATGTAGCAGAAGGGGCTAAACAACGCCAATTTTCCAATTTAATAATATTTATTAGAAAGATCTAGTGGAGTTGGGCTTCTCCTTTCCAAAAATGCCAAGGAAGCACTTGCTAGGTGGAAACGCCATACGGATCGTATAATATCAGCAAGATTTCGTACGCGCGCTAGATACCTTAGTGATATGCCCCAACTGAGAACGCTTTTTACAGCAAGAGTGCTTTTTACAGCCAGCTCACAAATGTTTTAGATGCAACCCACAGAGGAGATATAAAGATCTTAATGGGCGATTTCAACGCCCAAGTAGGACCAGATAATGGAAATTTGGAATGTGTAATGGGCAAACACGGCATAGGAAGAATGAACGAAAATGGTACACTTTTGGCAGAAACATGCGCCAGCAACGCTCTTGTGATAGGTGGTACACTATTCCTTCACAAGAGAATTCACAAAGTCACATGGATATCTCCGGATTGTTTAACGGAAAATCAGATAGACCACATCGCCATCAGTAAAACATGGAGAGGGTCACTTCTAGATGTGTGTGTAAAAAGAGGAGCAGATGTAGGTAGCGACCACCATCTACTGATAGGAACACTCAGGTTTAAGGTAGCTGCAATTAGAACAGAAAGAACAAAAAAACCCAGACCACGATATGATGTTGCCAAACTACAAGAGGAGACCGTGCGAAACAGATACTCAAGGAAACTCGATTCAAAATATGCCGAATTACTAGCCGTCGAAAGTTCTAACGTAAATGATTACTGGGAAAAGGCTAAGTCCACAATTTTAGAAACAGCCGCCGAATATCTAACTGCCACGAGAGCACCCAGGAAATGCTGGATATAAGACGATACGTGGATGCTCATCGAACAGCGGAAGAACATAAAGTCTCAACTAAATGCAGCCAGAACAAGATCGATAAAACTTACCTTAAACAGGCACTGCAATGAGTTGGATAAGAAAGTTAAAAAAAGTGCCAGAAACGACAAAAGACATTGGGCAGAAAATATGGCAATACAAGCGGAAACTTCAGCATCATCCAACAAAACAAAAGAAATGTACCAAACAATAAAGAAGCTCAGTGGAAAAAAGACAAAATTTTCAAAAGGTAAACCTTTAGTTGGCCCAGATGGAACATCACACACAAACAGCCAATCTCAACTCGATATATGGGTACATCACTATACCAACATTATGTCCATAAACCAAAGTGTTTGGAATTCAAATATCTGCAACTGTGCGCATCACGAGACAAGAGACGACATAAGCACAGCACCTCCTTCCATAGACGAAATATGTCATGCCATATCATCTTTAAAAAATAGTAAATCAGCAGGCATTGACGAAATCGCACCTGAAATGTTAAAAGCAAACCCATTCACAAGTGCACTGATCTTACATCCAGTCGTCAACAAATTTTGGAGTACTGGGGAATTGCCATCCGACCTAAGGGGAGGACTGGTAATAAATGTGCCAAAAAAAGGCAATCTTTCTCAATACTCAAACTACAGGGGCATAACTCTTTTGAGCATGGCAAATAAAACAATTACATATATTTTAAACGACCGAATTTCATCAGCAATTGCACCCGAAATAAGAAAGCAGCAAGCTGGCTTTCGACAAAACTATTCCTGTGTGGATCACATAAATACTCTAAGAATCATCATAGAGCAATCTATAGAACTAAGATCATCATTGTATCTAACGTTCATAGACTTTCAAAAAGCATTCGACACTATATCCCACAATGCCATATGGGCGTCCTTAGTATGCAAAGGTGTTCCAACAAAAATAATCGACCTTATTAAAGCTCTCTATGATGACTCACACTGCAGAATTTTGCACGACGGCTTAACTAGCCAGAGAATTAAAATATGTGCAGGAGTAAGACAAGGATGCGTATTATCGCCGCTGCTTTTTAACATTGTTCTAGATACGGTGATGGCTGCTGCGACGCGGGAGCTTGGCGGCATCATTTGCGGTTTAAACGGCAGATTGACTGATTTAGACTACGCTGATGATATATGCCTTTTGTCGCATCAGAACTCAAACATGCAACATCAAATCAATTAAGTTCAGGAGAATGCGCAGAGAGCTGGCCTTCATATAAATGTATCCAAGACTAAATGCATGCGCATCAATGCTGGAAACGCAACACCATTAACCTTGGACAACACCCCATTGGAAGAAGTAGAAGAATTTATCTATCTCAGCAGTATGTTAACGTCGACAGGAGGCTCTGAAGTAGATATAAATAGCCGCATGCGAAAGGCAAAACAAGCATTCGGAGCACTCAACAATATATGGAGATCATCGCAAATCAGACGTAGTACAAAAATACGACTATTCAACTCAAATGTAAAATCTGTCCTATTGTACGGATGCGAAACATGGAACATGCCCTCAATAATAGCGAACTCACTCCAGGCATTCGTCAATAGATTCTTTAGAAGAATTTTGAGAATACATTGGCCTAATGTGATTACAAACCAATCTCTTTATGAAAGGTGCAACCAAAATCCAATAGTCAAGGAAATCAAACTAAGAAAATGGATATGGATCGGTCATACACTGAGAAAACAAGAAGGAAATATTGCCAAAGAAGCCCTTACGTGGAACCCGCAAGGTAGCCGCCGTAGAGGTAGACCTTTGCTAACGTGGAGACGGCAAGTTTTAGAAGAACTGAGGAAGGCGAATAAATCATGGAATGAAATTAAAATTTTAGCTTTAAATAGAAATAATTGGAAAAATTTTGTTGTGGCCAAATGTTCCACCTAGGAACCTGGATATTAATAATAATAATTAGAAATGTATAATACAGTACGGTGCAAAATAATAGCAGTGCGGAACGACTATCTACGAAAATTGCAATAATACTGCTATAAATCCTTAAAGGAATTTAATTATCTGCATCAGGCGAATGCTTATAAAGTTCCAGACCTCACGGGCTAAAATATTTTACAAAAATATGCAACTATTAAGAAACAACATTGAAGTTTTCTGCTCAGGAATTTTTTTTGTGTGCAAAATAATAGTAGTACAAGTAAGCCAAGTAAAATGAACATGTCAAAAGCTATTTATTTATAACTTTTTACATTTTTAAAGTATTTTGGAATGAAAATAAGACGAAATACTGACAATATGTGTACAAATATGGATCACCACTGCCTTTAGGGCATCACTGCAGCCCAGATGGTCATAAACATAGTGGAAGATATCGGTGGTATTTTCTCAAAAATTATTTGAATGGTCGAAAACCATCGTACGTATCCTCAAAGCAACTAATATCCATAGTACGGATACTATTTTTGGAATTTAATGTAAAAATAATCTAATAAAGCGAAGGAAATAAAACCAAATCTTTTGGAAACGTGCTAAAAACCCACTTTTATGGATTGGCATATAGTTGTTCCACAAACATCCCAGTAGGGACAATGGAGCCTTCTCTCATATCAATGATTGCACTCCGATTAATATTAGCTCAATGACATGTAGACACAGAATTTTATGCAACCCCTATTTTTGTCAAATTTTGGGACTGGGTATATTTTTGGCTTCTGATTAAATTCCAATCGAAATATATCACGTATGCAAAAATATGCAAAATGTGTAAATTATGCATAAGCAAATATTATTTTTTGCATATGCAAAATTTATTCATTTTACATATTTTCGTATGCTATAAATATTTCAATAATATCTTCTAAAACGTTTATTTATTTACTTATTTATCGGTCTAGACCGATAAATTTCAAGTGGAAAGTTTAGTATCCCCAACGAAGAATTAATACCAAATTTCAGCCATTTCGGAGGGATATTGAGACCATAACCTTCAAAATACAGGAAATCGGTACGTACTGTTCTATGGGAGCTATATGAAGACGTGGACCTATACCGACAAATTTCAAGTCGAAAGTTTTATAATCCCAACGAAGACTTAATACAACACTTCAGCCATTTGAGTGGGATATTGAGGCCACAACCTTCAAAATGTCGAAAATCGAGAGGTACCATTCTATGGGAGCTATATGTAGACGCGGACCTACACAGACAAATTTCAGGTAGAAGACTTAATACAAAATGTCAGCCACTTCAGTGGGATATTGAAGCCACAACCTTCAAAATACCGGATATCTGGAGGTACTGTTCTATGGGAGCTATATGAAGACGTGGACCTATACCGATAAATTTCAGGTCGAAAGTTTTATACACCCAACGAAGACATAATACAAAATTTCAGTCAATTCGGTGGGATATTTAGGCCACAAATCCTTGCATATGGTTTTGCATATGTTCATTTTATGCAAATATGTCAAAATATGCACAAAAATAGGTCCAAAATAGGTAAAACGAGTTTTTGTCTAATCACATTACCTCTACTATATTCCTAACCATATATGCATTTGCATAGGATTCCGCTGTCTGATGATATGGGATCTACTGTTTATCGCCGAGTCCGAACGGCGTGTCCTAAGACACCACTTGTAGAGAAGTTTTTCAAGACTGAGATACTCAGGACATGTCGCCAACATTACTGACCGGTTCAGAAATCGGTTTTAATGTCGGAATATCCGGTTCAAAAATTGAGATAACCGGATCTGTCCTCAACAAAAATTTGTTATTAACGTGTTCTTCATTACAGGCGCTTTTTGTGGTAAATATTTCAGAAGCACCCTAGATGTCTACATTATCAATAACCTCTTGGTAAGTCTACATTAGGGTTATGACTTTTTGACATTTTTTCTCAAAAATGATTTCCTGTAGCAGGGATGAATGAACTTTTGCCTAATAATCACTACGCTATCGTTTATTCCATTGAAATATAAAAAAAGTTCACGCACAAATCGATTTTATAAATATAATTTTTTGAAAAAATTTATGAAATGAAAAAATTTTTTTTCAAAAATTATTTTTTGTTGCCCGTATGAATAAATATAAGCATACTAATAACTATCATAATGTTTATTTCATGCAAATGTTGAAAAAGGTCATGCACAAACCACTTTGAACAATTTTTAAATTGTTCAAAGTTTTTTGTTAAAAAATTATATCTTTAAATAAAAGCGTTTACGACATTTTTACGATTCTCAGAATTGAAGAAAATTAGTGAGAAATAAATGTTATGTCAGTTTAATTATCTCATGTGACTCTAAAGTTTATTTTCAATTGTATATCTGCTTACAGTGACTTTTAAAAATTTTCCATAATTTTGATAAATTGAAATTTTAAAATCATTTTGTGCGTGAGGTTTATTCACCGAATCACCTTATAATTATGATTTTATGTAATCTTATGGCAAAACTCATCACGCTATGATACAGGTATATGAGGTTGTAACAAAGTCATAACCCTAGTCTACATACCAATCAATAAGCAATGTCGAATATACAGAAAAGCCAAAAATACTTTTTTTCTGAACCAAGACCGAGTAAACATCAAAAGGACAACGAAAACGGGAAAATATTGATTAGTTGCCAAAGAGAACCGTACCTAAAATCTTTTGAGCAACATTTTTGTTGAATATTTGGATGTTGATAAATATCATCTTGTGGTACTTCTACTACGTTTCAAGAAATAAAGGACGAAAAGGATATGAAAGGAATTGATTAGAAGAATAAAATATCCTGCAAAAAAATTCGCCAATCGATTTGACTGAAGAAATGTATTCTCAAAACGAAGCTACAATAACGCCAAAGAGAGATATGAAGCTATTTTACCAAATATTATATGGAAAAAATCAAAAAATTCATCACTCCATATCTCAGAAACTTGACCTATGGCCTTTGGGTTCTTAATATACTAATCAAGGGCTTTCATTCACAAATAGAAATTTTCAGGGTTTTGCCGGGAAGCGGCAAGTCTTATCGAAATGCAACTAAGGAAAACAACGTTTTCTTAAGTCCCATTTCGATAGGACTTGTCATTCCCACACAAAATCGTGATAACGTAAAAAACCTAAAAATGTGAACTCTGACCGCAATTTATTTGAAAAACCCTCATCTACGAACATTGTAGTTTCAGAATCCGCAGAAACTTCCCAGGTGTAAGCACCTTTCATTTAAACCCCACATAATTATTCACTAATAATACCTAATAAAACCCTTGTCTATTGACCACTTGTGCCCAAAAGCGTTTTATACTTATCATAACTTGTAAACGTTTGAAAACGGACTAAAAAAACGTAAATTTTGATTTCTGAAAAATAAGTCAAAAAGTATAAATCGCCTTTGCGGGCAGGATATGTGCCCTCAACCTGTGTGAATTTACGACTATAAACAGATCGGATACCGGCTACACATCCAAAATATTTTCCCCCAACAATTATGTATTCAGGGAGTTTTTAGAACGTTGTGGCCCGTTTGGATGACAGTTACTGCGCCACAAGCCATTTTACTTGGTTACCTTAGTACCAGGGTTTCGGAGTCGAGGTATTTTTGGCTCGACTCCGACTCCGACTCCAGGCGAGTTTTTTTCACGACTCCGACTCCGACTCAGACTCCGGGTCGACTCAGAGAGTGAATTCCTATCCCACTAAAAATGAATAAAATGTGCACAATTTTTTAACTTCCTATATTTTGGCGTATATAGGCTAATGTGTTAGTTTTTCCTTACATATTCCTTAGAAAGGACATTCGTTCGAATACATTCGAAGATATCAATATTGAATCTTACATTGAAAAATAGCAAAGTTGGAATGTTTTTGTCCGTTTTCCTTTTTTGAACGAGTATATTCTGGACGGAATTCTTCCGCGTGAGCAAATCTTTAATCCTTCAAAATATGTGAAAATGATGGGGCAATACAAATCGTAAGGACTACATGCAATAAAAACTATAAGCAATTCACGACCAAGTTTCAACATTTTAGTGTGATTAGCCTTAAATGGAGACCCCCAGTTGTAAAAATTCAATAAAAGCCATTTTTCGTGACTTTTTTCGAGAAAACTACGTAACTTTTTGCCAGATTTTTTTCTTCATCTTAAAAAGAAAAGTATTACGAAGTTTTGAGGTCGTCTACGAAACCTTGTTTTTATTAAAGCATTTTACGGTGCCAACCCTATCTGGAAAACTAATAAACCAATTGTCATATGTTTTTGTGGCCGTGTGGAAAATTGACCACATATTCTATGCTACTTATACTTTCTACTTTTTTCTGAAATTTGTATGTAGGGATCACCCCTTAAACTAAAATTCAGCGCTCACATTTTGAACTTTGGTGTGGAGTGGATAATTTTATTGAAATATTTGAGATATATTGTGTACACCATTCAGCACGTAGGCAGATAGATGTTTTCTGGAATTGAAAAATTAGCAAACGATGAGATTTCGAGCATGAAAATATTCTACAAAAATGTTGCTAGGAAAATTTTATGTAGGGACGGTCGTTTCACTAGGACAAGAAATCGATATTGTCATGTTTTCATTGTCCTTTATCACTTTTACCAGACCTTTCTCATGAAAACTCTATGATTATGTATTTCATTGAATTTCGTATATGCAATTGATTGTGTAGAAAACTCGAATACACATTAACTATATCTGTTCCTGGCGGACAGATCCGGTTATTTCAATGTTTACACCTAAAGCCCTCATTGAGTATATAATGAATCTTAGAAGGAAGATTCGCCGTTTGTCAGACTTCTGAGTTATAGCGGGATGAATCTGTCGTTAACCAACAACGAATTTATGATGCCTAATTCAGAAGCGTAACCATCCGAATTTGATATACAGTTAATAGATTATACGAAATTTACCGAAATACATAAACATAGGTTTTTTTTTTGACAAAGTAAATGGAAAAACTGATAAAGGACAATGAAAACGTGACAATGTCGATTTCTTGGATATGGGAAACCTACATATAATTTTCAGTGGAACATTTTTGTAGAACATTTAATTTTGTTTTACTTTTTGAGTTCAAGAACTAAAAGGACATGGAAGAACTGAGCTAGGAGGACTGCATATTTGACAGAAATGTTCCTCATTCCATTTAACTGAAAACATGTCATCTAAAAATGATGAAACAATATCTCCAAACAGAGATATTAAAATATTTTCTCAAAAAAATCAATCAAAAAAATCATTATGTCATGACTCAGAAATTTAAGCTATGGGATCCTTTAGGGTTCTCAATTGGGGCTTTCATTCCCGAAAGGAATTTTCCTTCCCCAGATCTTAACTAGCATTTTGTGTCACAGGGTATTCAGTAAGATTTCCCATAGAGACCACAATGTCTTTAATAGAAGACAAGGATGACTTCTCATAAAAAACAAGATGAGAATACCAATAGAACTTTGTGAGAAGACCAGCTAGACTTCTGACGAAAGAGGTTAAAGGTCCAATCTTAATTCGATTGTCATAGAACTTTACTTTTGTTTGCAAAAATGTAACGAATCAATTGGATCAACAAAATAGGGATGAATTGACTACACTTCAAAGGATAGTAAATATCCTGTGAATTGTCATTTAACTTCGTCTAATACATAATTAGCATATATATTTTATTATACCTTTCTTTTAAAATAAATAATGATTTTTTAAAAAAAAAGTTCTTGTTCCAAATTTAATATTACATTTCTATATCGTGGAAAAAATTTTGCCCGGAGTCGGAGTCGAGTTATTTTTTTCGACTCAGACTCCGACTCCGACTCCAGCAAAATTGCTCGACTCCGACTCGTAGACTCCGACTCCGACTCCGACTCCGAAACCCTGCTTAGTACATAGAGCTTTATCAGAAAGAATGGACTTGCCCACTAAAAAATGGATTCGCAGTAAACAAGACTACAAATGTCAAAATAGTCCAAAGGATACTCGAACAGACTTTAAACTGCACTTTGTTGAATTTTGTGAGGGACGTACATGAAGATGTTGGCCACACATATTCTCTTGGAATTTGTTGTACGTTTGGAAGTAATTTTATTTGAAGGAGTGGACCGATATAATCCATATTAGGTTCGATATATTTCTGGAAGAAATATTGCGATATGCAAAGTTCAGATCGAATCGATTACTACCATTCTAGCGAAAATGTTTCAACTTTTATAGCGGAAGTACCGATATGACATAAATTTAATTTGGACAAACTATTACGAGATCCAAAACTTGGACGAAATCGGTTGATCCGTTCGACAGTTATCATGCGTTCTAGCCTGCCAGACAACTGAGATACAGACGGACGGGCTGCCTGCCCAACCATATGTGGAGTCTAAAATTTGAATCGTATCAATGGCTGAGGGTACAATTCGACACCTCCAAATAATAGTATGCTAAGTCTAAAAAGTGAGTTTTGCAGGAGAAGCTCTCAAAGTGTGGAAATTTTTTTGAACTTCAGTACTATGCTAAGTCAATATTTGTTTATAACTTCTGTTCGGATTGACCGATCATTACCAAAATTTGACATAATTTAAGTTAAAGGACGTTCGACACCTCCAAATAATAGTTTGCTAATTCTGAACAGTGAGTTTTGCAGGACAAGCTCTAAAAGTTTGGAAATTTCTTTGACCTTCAGTACTATGCTAAGTAAATATTTGTTTATAACTTCTGTTCGGATTGTCCGATTATTACCAAAATTTGACAGAATTTAAGTTAAAGGACGTTAAATATAAAAATGTAAAGAACTTGAAAACATGCTAAGTTGACTTAGCGTACTATTGTTTGGAGGCGTCGAATTATACTTTGTTGATGATAGGGGAAAAATGCAAGTGGGTATGCTACATATAACAGATTTTAGCAGTTTTTGACACACACACATTAATTTTTCTTCATTATTTTCTCCTCTCGTGTAGCAACAAATAACAGTTTGGTGAAGACAGCGAAAAAAATTTCTAATTGGATTCCAATATATAGTCGACGAAGAACCCTTCATACATTTTGTCCAATAGACATTTTTCATGCACTTCCATTCCCACAATACTGAACTCGTAATTATTTTGGATACAGGATGAGTGTAAAGCCTCGAGACCTCAATATAGCTTGAATGTGGCATAACAAATATGGAGTATATTCATTACGGAATTCGTATTTAATAGTGGACTAATGTGACATGAAGAAGTAATTTAGATTTCATTAGAAGTTTCTTCCAGAATCTTACAAAACTTATTATTGATGTACATTTTCTGTACAGAAACTTCAGAAATATATAAGTTTTCACTTGAAATCTCCTAACATAAAAAATCTTTATGACAAAGAAAATACAATCGACTCCGCTTTACTGGAAAATATCGGATAAATGAAATCGATTTCCAGCACCGTTAGATTTTTAGGTCATTTTCTCACTATTTACTCCGCATTAGGGAAACTCCGCATAACTGCAAATATTTTTATCCTATGGATTGGATTACTGAAAAAATTTCACTTATCCGAAGTTTGGATTACTGGAAAAAATTTCACTTATGCGAAGTTCGGATTATTGAAAAAAATTTTAGTTATCCGAACTCCGCTTAAGCGCAAACTTCGCATATCTGAAACGAACATGCTGATTTTTTGTCGTTTCAGTAAAGCGGAGTCGACTGTAATGTACTAATTGGTTACAGTAGCTTAATAAATGTTGTTTGACCAAACCATTTAGGGGGAGAGGAGGCCGGGCAGCCTGCCCCCCCCCCCCTGCGTACATCCCTGCCGTTTGCAACACATCAAAATATTCGCCGGAGACCCTACAACGTTTATATATTCCCGATCAACATAAAAAGTCGATATAACCATGTCCGTCTGTCTGTTGAAATCAAGATATATCTCGCAATTTTTAACATAGTGCTTTATAATTTGGTACAAAAGTTTATATCACTCCTACGATGTTTGGTATTGCAAATGCGCTTAATCGGTCCACGTTTTGATATAGCCCTCATAGAACGGTACCACCTGATTTTCGGTATTTCGAAGGTTTTGATCTCATTATCAAACCGAAATGGCTAAAATTTGGTACGTATTCTTCGTGGGGGTATAAAACTTTCCATAAGAAATTTTTCGGTATAGGTCCACTAATTCATATAGCACCCACAGAACTGTGCTTCCCGATTTTCAGTATTTTGAAGGTTGCAGTCTTAATATCCCACTGAAATGGCTGAAATTTGGTATTTATTCTTCATTGAGGGTATAAAACTTTCCAGCTGAAATTTGTTGGCACCTTCATATAGCCCCTATAGAACGGTACCTCACGATTTTCAGTATTTTGAAAGTTGAGGCCACAACCCTTGAAAATACCGGACGGGGCCGACAATATATGGCCTGTGCATAAGCTTTTCACTGATAAACATTTATTTTAGGGACTATTAGCCGACTATCACCAAATTTAATATGCTTCTTCCTCTCTGGAACCCAAAGCCACCAAAATTTCGTGACGATCCGATATAAATTGCAACCTGTAGCGTGATTACAAAAAAAAAAAAAAAACAACTTGGATGCATTGCGGATTATTACGATATCTCCCCACTTTGACCACCTACGCCAACCAACTTTGCATCATTGTACACCTGGGATTTTATACTTTCATAGCCACGCTTTGCTTTTAAAAGGTCCCCAACAAAAGCTGTGATATTCGTAATAACAATTAAAAACGCAATAATGAAAAGTTGGGTTGTAATAAAGACTATTGTGGTATCTCCTTTGTTCGGCCACCTACGTACGACAAACTACTTAACATCGTCGTAAAGGTGATATTCTCTACTATCATTGTCAGGTTTTGCATTTGGTATACCCTTATAGAAGCGGAGATAATAGTTTTGGAATAAGACGTTTTTTTTTTTGCCCATTCTGACTCCTGACTCCTTATCCGACCATCACCAAAACTAATAGGCTTCAGACATTTCCATAAGATAATGTGGCTAAAACCTTCAAAATACGAAAATCGGCAGGTTCCGTTCTATAAGGGCTATATGAGGACGTTGACCTATACTGATAATTCTCTTCTGGACTATTTTATACCGACATGGAAGACTAAATACCAAATTACAGGCATTTCGGTGGGATATTGAGTCCACAAGCTTCAAAATACCGACAATCAGGAGTACCGTTTTATATGAAGACGTGGACCTACACCGACAAATTTCTCATGGAAAGTTTTATATAACCCAAAGAAGACAATATCTTTAATTACTGCCATTTCGGAACAGAACTGATTTCACAACCTTCAAAATACCGAAAATCGGGAGGTACCATTCTATGTAAGCTATATGAAGATGTGGACCATTTTCAATACCAAACATCCTAGGAGTAATATAAACTTCTATACCAATTTATAAAACTCCATCTTGAAAATTGCGAGCTGTATCTTGATTTCAACAGACGGACTGACGTGGTTATATCCATGCCTATTCTGATCAAGAATATATTTCGATGTGTTACAAACGGAATGAGAAATTTAGTAATACCCTCCATATTATGGTGGAGGGTAACATTAATTTATTAAATAAAATTGTTTTAATAAATGAACATCCAATAGTCTTCTGTGCTACTTCTCATAGAGCCCAGGGGATATTGTTAAGGGATATTTCCCCACGAAAGTTTTTAGCCTACTCCGACCCCTGAATGTGATCTGACCACCACCAAAATCAGTAGGCTTCTTCCTCTCTGGAATCCCCATCTTCCCCAAAAATTTGCAAAGTTTAAAGGATTACAAAATTTAGATGTAATGGAAGGCCTGCGACCAGTACTTCGATGTGTTACAAGCTTTGAGGCCAAAACCAACTCATAAATAACCTCCCTAAAAATATTAGTCGGCTTTGCCCACAGAGATATACCCTCAGCCTGTGCGAATTGGACGTATGAATATATATTTGGATTATAGCTCAAAAGTATTGTGGAAGATGTACCTGAAAGAATGGACCAAAATAGTCCATTTTGGAAGTGGATGTTATTTTAGGAGTTATTCTTTTTCGATAGATATCGCGACCATTATTCTTTTCAGTTAGCCACCGCATAACTTAGGGGTCTTGGACAACTACGAGTATATTAGAACGCATGGACTTGCCTACGAAAAACATAATATCACAATAAACAGAACCACAAGTAGCAGCTTAGGTAAAAATTTCAAAAGGATCCTCGAACAGACCTTAATATGTACATAAACACAAATGTAAAAGATTAAGGGGGAGATACCCTAAGGAGATGTTTAACTCAATTTCGACTAAATGTTAGGAGATCCAAAGTTTGGCCCAATTCGGTTGTTCCTTTCAAGATAGTCGTGCGCAACATTTTAGTTAAAATATTTTTTTGCACTTTTGAGGTGGATGTACCAAAAGGAGTGGACCGATAAAGCCCTTCTTCGAATAAAAAGTAAGATTGGATAAAATATTACGAAGGCCAAATTTTGGATCAAATCGGATCACTTCGAGAGTCATCGTGCGCTCCAATCACTACAATAGTGACATAGGGGTTTTCCACAACCACCTATTTTTCAGTGTCGCATTTTCAGTGTCGCGCAGTCTTACATAAGAGAATTTTAATTGCTCCAAAAATTGACAATGTTCCTCTTCTTTTAAATTAAATTACATTATTTTAAATTAAAACAAATTCATTAAATTATTGGCAATTAAGACACAATAAATGCCCAACGACTTGTTGTCTCTTGAAAACATCTGTTCAAAACTGTTATAATGCCATGATTTAATTTAAACTCTAATGGAATTGTGCAATCGCCTATGGATTAATTTAACAAATATATGACTCTATAAATAATTTATTGTTTATGCATTTGCACACAATTTGTTGACATTTTAAGCTGCTTAGTTGGAGCAATAATAACTTGGTAGATAATTAAATTAAAACAAACGTTTCAAATAATTTTTAAATACAACTATTAAATTTGGAAATAAATTAAAAATTAAAAAATATAAACAATTTAAACGCATATTGGTCTGAAATTGGTTGAAAAAATATTCTTATAAAAATCCACGTTTATTGATGGGATGGTGGGTGAAAAAAATATTTTTTAAAAAATCCACGTTTTGTGGCGTATTGTTGGCTGAAAAAATATTTTTTTAAAAATCCACGTTTTGTGGCGTATTGTTGGCTGAAAAAATATTCTTTAAAAAATCCACGTTTTGTGGCGTATTGTTGGCTGAAAAAATATTCTTTAAAAAATCCACGTTTTGTGGCGTATTTTTGGCTGAAAAAATATTCTTTAAAAAAATCCATGTTTTACGGGGTTGACAAAATATTCTTTAAAAAATCCATGTTTACTGTTGTGATGTTGGTTGAAAAAATAATCTTTAAAAAATCCATGTTTACTGTTGTGATGTTGGTTGAAAAAATAATCTTTAAAAAATCCACGTTTTGTGGTGCGATGTTGGTTGAAAAAATATTCTTTAAAAAATCCACGTTTTGTGGCGTATTTTTGGCTGAAAAAATATTCTTTAAAAAATCCACGTTTTGTGGTGTGATGTTTGTTGAAAAAATATTCTTTAAAAAATCCACGTTTTGTGGTGTGATGTTGGTTGAAAAAATATTCTTTAAAAAATCCACGTTTTGTGGTGTGATGTTGGTTGAAAAAATATTCTTTAAAAAATCCACGTTTTGTGGAATGATGTTGGTTAAAAAAAGATTCTTTAAAAAATCCACGTTTTGTGGTGTGATGTTGGTTGAAAAAATATTCTTTAAAAAATCCACGTTTTGTGGTGTGATGTTGGTTGAAAAAAATATTCTTTAAAAAATCCACGTTTTGTGGTGTGATGTTGGTTGAAAAAATATTCTTTAAAAAATCCACGTTTTGTGGTGTGATGTTGGTTGAAAAAATATTCTTTAAAAAATCCACGTTTTGTGGTGTGATGTTGGTTGAAAAAAATATTCTTTAAAAAATCCACGTTTTGTGGTGTAATGTTGGTTGAAAAAATATTCTTTAAAAAATCCACGTTTTGTGGTGTGATGTTTGTTGAAAAAATATTCTTTAAAAAATCCACGTTTTGTGGTGTGATGTTGGTTGAAAAAATATTCTTTAAAAAATCCACGTTTTGTGGTGTGATGTTGGTTGAAAAAATATTCTTTAAAAAATCCACGTTTTGTGGAATGATGTTGGTTGAAAAAATATTCTTTAAAAACTTTCATTTCTCCTTATGTTACATTATGCAGTCCCAAACTCACTTAATTTGTAACCACTTTAGCCGATTATGAATACAGTAAATTACCCTGAGAATCATGCTTAAGATTTCAATTCCCCAAAATCCTTTTGTTAGCTCATCAACAATTGAAATTATATGACAAACATTTGCATTTTTTTTTTTTTTTTTTTTTTTTTTTTTGGTGAATACCTTTTGCAAATGGTTGTTCAATTTTTACATTTCGCTTAAGTTTGTAGCATATGTCTGAATACTTTTGTTTCAAGATGTTATGCAAATGCATTTCATCCGTTTCCTCATTCTCAAAACACACACATACGTACATTTGAATGTATGTTGACATAAAAGAAAAAATAAATTCAAATTTTTAAATGCATTCCCTCTTCCCAGTCTGTGAGAATTGAGAATAATATCATCAACTCCAGGCATTACAGGCACGAAGGATACCCAAATATTACCAACAGTACGTTATGTGACAGTTGAATAATTTCCTTCAATGGAACAGCAAACGCTTAAGTGCATTTATGTTTGAAAGCAAAGTTGGTAATTTTTGTGGGGTGTGTAAGCGCTTTTGGGTAGAGAAGTTATTTTTTGTGTTTGTTTATCGTTTGCCGTTTTGTTAAAAAATAAAACATGAAAAACCAAAAACAAATCAACAAATTGAATAACAATTTTAAAGTCAAGAGCATTACAAACCAAACGAAGCCAAACAGTCACAACAGCACCAGGAACAACATCAGCAACTGAAACAAAGCCCTGTTTCGAAATAAAACAAAAAGAAATAATGGAAGAAAGTAAAAAGTTAAAAAATTAATTGAAATGGAAGAGAGAAACGACAAGAGTTGACAAATCAACAAAACAAAAGTGAAGATTGTCAGGGTGTGAGTTTGATGACGGAAACATGGCTTGAAAGAAATGTACACTAAGCCCAAGGCAGGAGGATGTCGACAGCACTGCAAGAACAACGACAATAACAGCAACAAAAACTGTGGCCACTTAATTATCACTCATGCATTAACACATACACCCCAGCCACCAACGCGTACCGGATTTGCATTTGTCCAACAGGATGCAGCAGGACATTCATTCGCAGCTAAATGCATAGCTGCGGTATGACGGTGAAGTATTAGCGCGCAAATGGTGTTTGAGGAAAATCAAGGGTAGCTTAGGAAGGTAGGGAATAATTTTTCATATAACACTCTGACATAGAATTTAAAAAAATATTTTTTTAATTTTTCACAAGAAATATTTTTTTTTTCAAGTATCCCTCAAGGCGTGGATTTTAAAAAAAAATATTTTTTCAATGACTAAGAAGACGTGGATTTTTTAAAAAATATTTTTTCAATGACTAAGAAGACGTGGATTTTTTAAAAAATATTTTTTCAATGACTAAGAAGACGTGGATTTTTTAAAAAATATTTTTTCAATGACTAAGAAGACGTCGATTTTTTAAAAAATATTTTTTCAATGACTAAGAAGACGACGATTTTTTAAAAAATATTTTTTCAATGACTAAGAAGACGTGGATTTTTTAAAAAATATTTTTTCAATGACTAAGAAGACGTGGATTTTTAAAAAAAAAATATTTTTTCAATGACTAAGAAGACGTGGATTTTTTAAAAAATATTTTTTCAATGACTAAGAAGACGTGGATTTTTTAAAAAGTATTTTTTCAATGACTGAGAAGACGTGGATTTTTAAAAAATATTTTTTCCATGACTAAGAAGACGTGGATTTTTTTAAAAAATATTTTTTCAATGACTAAGAAGACGTGGATTTTTTAAAAAATATTTTTTCAATGACTAAGAAGACGTGGATTTTTTAAAAAATATTTTTTCAATGACTAAGAAGACGTGGATTTTTTAAAAAATATTTTTTCAATGACTAAGAAGACATGGATTTTTTAAAAAATATTTTTTCAATGACTGAGAAGACGTGGATTTTTTAAAGAATGTTTTTTCAATGACTAAGAAGACGTGGATTTTTTAAAAAATATTTTTTCAATGACTAAGAAGACGTGGATTTTTTAAAGAATGTTTTTTCAATGACTAAGAAGACGTGGATTTTTTAAAAAATATTTTTTCAATGACTAAGAAGACGTGGATTTTTTAAAAAATATTTTTTCAATGACTAAGAAGACGTGGATTTTTTAAAAAATACTTTTTCAATGACTAAGAAGACGTGGATTTTTTAAAAAATATTTTTTCAATGACTAAGAAGACGTGGATTTTTTAAAAAATATTTTTTCAATGACTAAGAAGACGTGGATTTTTTAATAAATATTTTCTCAATGGCTAAGAAGTCGTGGATTTTTTAAAAAATATTTTCTCAATGGCTAAGAAGTCGTGGATTTTTTAAAACATATTTTCTCAATGGCTAAGAAGACGTGGATTTTTTAAAAAATATTTTTTCAATGACTAAGAAGACGTGGATTTTTTAAAAAATATTTTCTCAATGGCTAAGAAGACGTGGATTTTTTAAAAAATATTTTCTCAATGGCTAGGAAGACGTGGAATTTTTAAAAAATATTTTGTTAATGGCTAAGAAGGTGGGGATTTTTTAAAAAATATTTTCTCAATGGCTAAGAAGTCGTGGATTTTTTAAAACATATTTTCTCAATGGCTAAGAAGACGTGGATTTTTTAAAACATATTTTCTCAATGGCTAAGAAGACGTGGATTTTGTAAAACATATTTTCTCAATGGCTAAGAAGACGTGGATTTTTTAAAACATATTTTCTCAATGGCTAAGAAGACGTGGATTTTTTAAAACATATTTTCTCAATGGCTAAGAAGACGTGGATTTTTTTAAACATATTTTCTCAATGGCTAAGAAGACGTGGATTTTTTAAAACATATTTTCTCAATGGCTAAGAAGACGTGGATTTTTTAAAACATATTTTCTCAATGGCTAAGAAGACGTGGATTTTTTAAAACATATTTTCTCAATGGCTAAGAAAACGTGGATTTTTTAAAACATATTTTCTCAATGGCTAAGAAGACGTGGATTTTTTTAAACATATTTTCTCAATGGCTAAGAAGACGTGGATTTTTTTTAACATATTTTCTCAATGGCTAAGAAGACGTGGATTTTTTTAAACATATTTTCTCAATGGCTAAGAAGACGTGGATTTTTTTAAACATATTTTCTCAATGGCTAAGAAGACGTGGATTTTTTAAAACATATTTTCTCAATGGCTAAGAAGACGTGGATTTTTTAAAACATATTTTCTCAATGGCTAAGAAGACGTGGATTTTTTAAAACATATTTTCTCAATGGCTAAGAAGACGTGGATTTTTTAAAACATATTTTCTCAATGGCTAAGAAGACGTGGATTTTTTAAAACATATTTGCTCAATGGCTAAGAAGACGTGGATTTTTTAAAACATATTTTCTCAATGACTAAGAAGACGTGGATTTTTTAAAAAATATTTTTTCAATGACTAAGAAGACGTGGATTTTTTAAAAAATATTTTTTCAATGACTAAGAAGACGTGGATTTTTTAAAAAATATTTTTTCAATGACTAAGAAGACGTGGATTTTTTAAAAAATATTTTTTCAATGACTAAGAAGACGTGGATTTTTTAAAAAATATTTTTTCAATGACTAAGAAGACGTGGATTTTTTAAAAAATATTTTTTCAATGACTAAGAAGACGTGGATTTTTTAAAAAATATTTTTTCAATGACTAAGAAGACGTGGATTTTTTAAAAAATATTTTTCCAATGACTAAGAAGACGTGGATTTTTTAAAAAATATTTTTCAATGACTAAGAAGACGTGGATTTTTTAAAAAATATTTTTTCAATGACTAAGAAGACGTGGATTTTTTAAAAAATATTTTTTCAATGACTAAGAAGACGTGGATTTTTTAAAAAATATTTTTTCAATGACTAAGAAGACGTGGATTTTTAAAAAATATTTTTTCAATGACTAAGAAGACGTGGATTTTTTAAAAAATATTTTTTCAATGACTAAGAAGACGTGGATTTTTTAAAAAATATTTTTTCAATGACTAAGAAGACGTGGATTTTTTAAAAAATATTTTTTCAATGACTAAGAAGACGTGGATTTTTTAAAAAATATTTTTTCAATGACTAAGAAGACGTGGATTTTTTAAAAAATATTTTTTCAATGACTAAGAAGACGTGGATTTTTTAAAAAATATTTTTTCAATGACTAAGAAGACGTGGATTTTTTAAAAAATATTTTTTCAATGACTAAGAAGACGTGGATTTTTTAAAAAAATATTTTTTCAATGACTATGAAGACGTGGATTTTTTAAAAAATATTTTTTCAATGACTAAGAAGACGTGGATTTTTTAAAAAATATTTTTTCAATGACTAAGAAGACGTGGATTTTTTAAAAAATATTTTTTCAATGACTAAGAAGACGTGGATTTTTTAAAAAATATTTTTTCAATGACTAAGAAGACGTGGATTTTTTAAAAAATATTTTTTTCAATGACTAAGAAGACGTGGATTTTTTAAAAAATATTTTTTCAATGACTAAGAAGACGTGGATTTTTTAAAAAATATTGTTTCAATGACTAAGAATACGTGGATTTTTTAAAAAATATTTTTTCAATGACTAAGAAGACGTGGATTTTTTAAAAAATATTTTTTCAATGACTAAGAAGACGTGGATTCTTTAAAAAATATTTTTTCAATGACTAAGAAGACGTGGATTTTTTAAAAAATATTTTTTTCAATGACTAAGAAGACGTGGATTTTTTAAAAAATATTTTTTCAATGACTAAGAAGACGTGGATTCTTTAAAAAATATTTTTTCAATGACTAAGAAGACGTGGATTTTTTAAAAAATATTTTTTCAATGACTAAGAAGACGTGGATTTTTTAAAAAATATTTTTTCAATGACTAAGAAGACGTGGATTTTTTAAAAAATATTTTTTCAATGACTAAGAAGACGTGGATTTTTTAAAAAATATTTTTTCAATGACTAAGAAGACGTGGATTTTTTAAAAAATATTTTTTCAATGACTAAGAAGACGTGGATTTTTTAAAAAATATTTTTTTCAATGACTAAGAAGACGTGGATTTTTTAAAAAATATTTTTTCAATGACTAAGAAGACGTGGATTTTTTAAAAAATATTTTTTCAATGACTAAGAAGACGTGGATTTTTTAAAAAATATTTTTTCAATGACTAAAAAGACGTGGATTTTTTAAAAAATATTTTTTTCAATGACTAAGAAGACGTGGATTTTTTAAAAAATATTTTTTCAATGACTAAGAAGACGTGGATTCTTTAAAAAATATTTTTTCAATGACTAAGAAGACGTGGATTCTTTAAAAAATATTTTTTCAATGACTAAGAAGACGTGGATTTTTTAAAAAATATTTTTTCAATGACTAAGAAGACGTGGATTCTTTAAAAAATATTTTTTCAATGACTAAGAAGACGTGGATTTTTTAAAAAATATTTTTTCAATGACTAAAAAGACGTGGATTTTTTAAAAAATATTTTTTCAATGACTAAGAAGACGTGGATTTTTTAAAAAATATTTTTTTCAATGACTAAGAAGACGTGGATTTTTTAAAAAATATTTTTTCAATGACTAAGAAGACGTGGATTTTTTAAAAAATATTTTTTCAATGACTAAGAAGACGTGGATTTTTTAAAAAATATTTTTTTCAATGACTAAGAAGACGTGGATTTTTTAAAAAATATTTTTTCATTGACTAAGAAGACGTGGATTCTTTAAAAAATATTTTTTCAATGACTAAGAAGACGTGGATTTTTTAAAAAATATTTTTTCAATGACTAAGAAGACGTGGATTTTTTAAAAAATATTTTTTCAATGACTAAGAAGACGTGAATTTTTTAAAAAATATTTTTTCAATGACTAAGAAGACGTGGATTTTTTAAAAAATATTTTTTCAATGACTAAAAAGACGTGGATTTTTTAAAAAATATTTTTTCAATGACTAAGAAGACGTGGATTTTTTAAAAAATATTTTTTTCAATGACTAAGAAGACGTGGATTTTTTAAAAAATATTTTTTTCAATGACTAAGAAGACGTGGATTTTTTAAAAAATATTTTTTTTAAATGACTAAGAAGACGTGGATTTTTTAAAAAATATTTTTTCAATGACTAAGAAGACGTGAATTTTTTAAAAAATATTTTTTCAATGACTAAGAAGACGTGGATTTTTTAAAAAATATTTTTTTCAATGACTAAGAAGACGTGGATTTTTTAAAAAATATTTTTTCAATGACTAAGAAGACGTGGATTTTTTAAAAAATATTTTTTTCAATGACTAAGAAGACGTGGATTTTTTAAAAAATATTTTTTCAATGACTAAGAAGACGTGGATTCTTTAAAAAATATTTTTTCAGTGACTAAGAAGACGTGGATTTTTTAAAAAATATTTTTTCAATGACTAAGAAGACGTGGATTTTTTAAAAAATATTTTTTCAATGACTAAGAAGACGTGGATTTTTTAAAAAATATTTTTTCAATGACTAAGAAGACGTGGATTTTTTAAAAAATATTTTTTCAATGACTAAGAAGACGTGGATTTTTTAAAAAATATTTTTTCAATGACTAAGAAGACGTGGATTTTTTAAAAAATATTTTTTCAATGACTAAGAAGACGTGGATTTTTTAAAAAATATTTTTTCAATGACTAAGAAGACGTGGATTTTTTAAAAAATATTTTTTCAATGACTAAGAAGACGTGGATTTTTTAAAAAATATTTTTTCAATGACTAAGAAGACGTGGATTTTTTAAAAAATATTTTTTCAATGACTAAGAAGACGTGGATTTTTTAAAAAATATTTTTTCAATGACTAAGAAGACGTGGATTTTTTAAAAAATATTTTTTCAATGACTAAGAAGACGTGGATTTTTTAAAAAATATTTTTTCAATGACTAAGAAGACGTGGATTTTTTAAAAAATATTTTTTCAATGACTAAGAAGACGTGGATTTTTTAAAAAATATTTTTTCAATGACTAAGAAGACGTGGATTTTTTAAAAAATATTTTTTCAATGACTAAGAAGACGTGGATTTTTTAAAAAATATTTTTTCAATGACTAAGAAGACGTGGATTTTTTAAAAAATATTTTTTCAATGACTAAGAAGACGTGGATTTTTTAAAAAATATTTTTTCAATGACTAAGAAGACGTGGATTTTTTAAAAAATATTTTTTCAATGACTAAGAAGACGTGGATTTTTTAAAAAATATTTTTTCAATGACTAAGAAGACGTGGATTTTTTAAAAAATATTTTTTCAATGACTAAGAAGACGTGGATTTTTTAAAAAATATTTTTTCAATGACTAAGAAGACGTGGATTTTTTAAAAAATATTTTTTCAATGACTAAGAAGACGTGGATTTTTTAAAAAAATATTTTTTCAATGACTATGAAGACGTGGATTTTTTAAAAAATATTTTTTCAATGACTAAGAAGACGTGGATTTTTTAAAAAATATTTTTTCAATGACTAAGAAGACGTGGATTTTTTAAAAAATATTTTTTCAATGACTAAGAAGACGTGGATTTTTTAAAAAATATTTTTTCAATGACTAAGAAGACGTGGATTTTTTAAAAAATATTTTTTTCAATGACTAAGAAGACGTGGATTTTTTAAAAAATATTTTTTCAATGACTAAGAAGACGTGGATTTTTTAAAAAATATTGTTTCAATGACTAAGAATACGTGGATTTTTTAAAAAATATTTTTTCAATGACTAAGAAGACGTGGATTTTTTAAAAAATATTTTTTCAATGACTAAGAAGACGTGGATTCTTTAAAAAATATTTTTTCAATGACTAAGAAGACGTGGATTTTTTAAAAAATATTTTTTTCAATGACTAAGAAGACGTGGATTTTTTAAAAAATATTTTTTCAATGACTAAGAAGACGTGGATTCTTTAAAAAATATTTTTTCAATGACTAAGAAGACGTGGATTTTTTAAAAAATATTTTTTTCAATGACTAAGAAGACGTGGATTTTTTAAAAAATATTTTTTCAATGACTAAGAAGACGTGGATTTTTTAAAAAATATTTTTTCAATGACTAAGAAGACGTGGATTTTTTAAAAAATATTTTTTCAATGACTAAGAAGACGTGGATTTTTTAAAAAATATTTTTTCAATGACTAAGAAGACGTGGATTTTTTAAAAAATATTTTTTTCAATGACTAAGAAGACGTGGATTTTTTAAAAAATATTTTTTCAATGACTAAGAAGACGTGGATTTTTTAAAAAATATTTTTTCAATGACTAAGAAGACGTGGATTTTTTAAAAAATATTTTTTCAATGACTAAAAAGACGTGGATTTTTTAAAAAATATTTTTTCAATGACTAAGAAGACGTGGATTTTTTAAAAAATATTTTTTTCAATGACTAAGAAGACGTGGATTTTTTAAAAAATATTTTTTCAATGACTAAGAAGACGTGGATTTTTTAAAAAATATTTTTTCAATGACTAAGAAGACGTGGATTTTTTAAAAAATATTTTTTCAATGACTAAAAAGACGTGGATTTTTTAAAAAATATTTTTTTCAATGACTAAGAAGACGTGGATTTTTTAAAAAATATTTTTTCAATGACTAAAAAGACGTGGATTTTTTAAAAAATATTTTTTCAATGACTAAGAAGACGTGGATTTTTTAAAAAATATTTTTTTCAATGACTAAGAAGACGTGGATTTTTTAAAAAATATTTTTTCAATGACTAAGAAGACGTGGATTTTTTAAAAAATATTTTTTCAATGACTAAGAAGACGTGGAGTTTTTAAAAAATATTTTTTTCAATGACTAAGAAGACGTGGATTTTTTAAAAAATATTTTTTCATTGACTAAGAAGACGTGGATTCTTTAAAAAATATTTTTTCAATGACTAAGAAGACGTGGATTTTTTAAAAAATATTTTTTCAATGACTAAGAAGACGTGGATTTTTTAAAAAATATTTTTTCAATGACTAAGAAGACGTGAATTTTTTAAAAAATATTTTTTCAATGACTAAGAAGACGTGGATTTTTTAAAAAATATTTTTTCAATGACTAAAAAGACGTGGATTTTTTAAAAAATATTTTTTCAATGACTAAGAAGACGTGGATTTTTTAAAAAATATTTTTTTCAATGACTAAGAAGACGTGGATTTTTTAAAAAATATTTTTTTCAATGACTAAGAAGACGTGGATTTTTTAAAAAATATTTTTTTTAAATGACTAAGAAGACGTGGATTTTTTAAAAAATATTTTTTCAATGACTAAGAAGACGTGAATTTTTTAAAAAATATTTTTTCAATGACTAAGAAGACGTGGATTTTTTAAAAAATATTTTTTTCAATGACTAAGAAGACGTGGATTTTTTAAAAAATATTTTTTCAATGACTAAGAAGACGTGGATTTTTTAAAAAATATTTTTTTCAATGACTAAGAAGACGTGGATTTTTTAAAAAATATTTTTTCAATGACTAAGAAGACGTGGATTCTTTAAAAAATATTTTTTCAATGACTAAGAAGACGTGGATTTTTTAAAAAATATTTTTTCAATGACTAAGAAGACGTGGATTTTTTAAAAAATATTTTTTCAATGACTAAGAAGACGTGGATTTTTTAAAAAATATTTTTTCAATGACTAAGAAGACGTGGATTTTTTAAAAAATATTTTTTCAATGACTAAGAAGACGTGGATTTTTTAAAAAATATTTTTTCAATGACTAAGAAGACGTGGATTTTTTAAAAAATATTTTTTCAATGACTAAGAAGACGTGGATTTTTTAAAAAATATTTTTTCAATGACTAAGAAGACGTGGATTTTTTAAAAAATATTTTTTCAATGACTAAGAAGACGTGGATTTTTTAAAAAATATTTTTTCAATGACTAAGAAGACGTGGATTTTTTAAAAAATATTTTTTCAATGACTAAGAAGACGTGGATTTTTTAAAAAATATTTTTTCAATGACTAAGAAGACGTGGATTTTTTAAAAAATATTTTTTCAATGACTAAGAAGACGTGGATTTTTTAAAAAATATTTTTTCAATGACTAAGAAGACGTGGATTTTTTAAAAAATATTTTTTCAATGACTAAGAAGACGTGGATTTTTTAAAAAATATTTTTTCAATGACTAAGAAGACGTGGATTTTTTAAAAAATATTTTTTCAATGACTAAGAAGACGTGGATTTTTTAAAAAATATTTTTTCAATGACTAAGAAGACGTGGATTTTTTAAAAAATATTTTTTCAATGACTAAGAAGACGTGGATTTTTTAAAAAATATTTTTTCAATGACTAAGAAGACGTGGATTTTTTAAAAAATATTTTTTCAATGACTAAGAAGACGTGGATTTTTTAAAAAATATTTTTTCAATGACTAAGAAGACGTGGATTTTTTAAAAAATATTTTTTCAATGACTAAGAAGACGTGGATTTTTTAAAAAATATTTTTTCAATGACTAAGAAGACGTGGATTTTTTAAAAAATATTTTTTCAATGACTAAGAAGAAGTGGATTTTTTAAAAAATATTTTTTCAAGCTGACCAACAAGACGTGGATGTTTAAAAAATATATTTTTTCAAGCTGACCAACAAGACGTGGATGTTTAAAAAATATATTTTTTCAAGCTGACCAACAAGACGTGGATGTTTTAAAAATATTTTTTCAATCTGACCAACAACAATAAGAGAACCTCATTTTTATACCCCCTTCCGTCAAAATAGCAAATCCACTTCTCTTGCAGTCTAGAATAGAATGGGATCAAAACGTCAAAAGGCTCGAAGGATGTAAAGAAAGGATAAAACGTTGCAATAGAACTTTAGAAAAGTGCCTCAAACAAGCAACATGATTTGCCTAAAGCAGACCACGTAGGTAACAATATATAAGAACGTCAACGGCAACAAAAACAATGACACCGAAGCTGGGGCAGGCATAGAAATAATGGGTGGGGGAGACATTTAAAAAGTACACAAATGCAACAAGAACAACATAAAGGATTCTCTGTGGTTATGGAAGAGCAATATAACCACATACATACATGCTGCAACGTCCAGACTTGGTCATATTATGAAAGGAGTGGAAAGTGGGGGGTGGACGACAAAGCATACAAAAAAAGTTGGAGAGGTTGTTGCAAACAGCCACCAAACTTTGGTTTGAAAGCATGTCAGAGTGTGGGCTATAGAGAAAAGTGAATGCATACGTTAAACTATGTGTGTGTGCATGTTACTGTGTGTATCTGTATGTCATAAAGTACAAAGCAAATGTCCTGTATGTAAATCCTGCTATAAATGTGGCTATGCCTTTTACAGAACAGCCACAACACTCAGGTTTTTTTCTCCTCCTTGTATTCGAAGTTTTTTTTCTTTCTTTACTTTACAATTCTGCTAATCTTACGTATAAACATACGCACATAGACACACGTTCACACACCGATATACATACGTATGTACATGTGTACATTCTCACACGTCCAACCTTGTGTATAACCGGGAATGGCATTTATATGAGATACATTCCGTGATATGCTGCTGCTGTTGCTGTTTCTGTTGTATGTACCGGGAAACGGAAGTGGTACTTAACTAATGTGTTTGTTAAGTAACAATAACAACAACAATTGCACTCCGGTGTTTTTTAGTGTGTGCCTATGTGTGTTTGCGTGTGTGTGTTTTTCTGCTCTTCATGCATTTAATGTGGGCACGACGAGTGTTTGTATGAGAAGAGTATTATGAGAGAATGAAGTGTTTTGTTTATTGTGCCGGCAACTTTTCCCATTTTTGTTGTTGTTGTTGTTTTTGTTATTGCCCACACTCATGTCGGAGTGAGTGGATATTTCTTTCTTTTTCTTCTTTATTCCTCCTGAATACATCTCACAAAACGTTAAAAAATGTTTATCCTTAAATAAGTGGCTACTTATTTTAAAAGAAGAAGTGAGCTTTTTAATGTGTTAAGTAGTGAAATTAAAAAGGATAATCTGCGGAATTAAAAGGAATGAAAATTATGTGATTTAATTTCTAATGTAATGCGAATGTAATGTGGGACAAGCAAGAAATAAACATGGCGAGACATTAAGTATGTAATAGGAAGGAAGATTGTGGACACTGGAAATTTTCTACAGGATTTTGGATTGAGATGAAACAAGTAAAATAGTATCAGTCGGCTTAACCTACGGACAAATCGAATGTATTTAGGATCTTTTCAGAATTTTGTGGCCCTTTTTGGACATTTGAGCTTGCCGACAAAAATGTGGATTAGGACTTAAGCTCAAAAGTGTTGCGGAGTAGGTACTTAAAGGAATGGACCGACTTTGTCCATTATAGCAGTGGATCTTATTTTGGGAATTATAACTTTTCGATAAATATCGGGCCCACTAGTCATTTCAGTGGGTAATAGCGGAAATTTGGATCATGGACTTGTCCACGGAAAACATAATATGGCTGTAAGCAGGGCCATAACGAACATCATCGGTATACATTTCCAAGGATCTTCGAACAGACCCTAAACTGCACTTGAACAAAAATGTTGAGATTTTGTGGGGAGGTACCCTAAGAATAGGACCGATATGGGCCATTTTAGAAGTTAAAAATAAAAAATGTTACCGTCGTAATTGAGAGAGCTGTTCCTAAACTGAACTTTTCCGAAATTTTGTGTGGGAAGTACCCGAAGAAGTGGACCGATAGAGTCCATATTGGAATTTCATCTATGTCTGAGAAATTTTACGATGCGTAAAGTATGGACCAAAGCGGTTACTACCTTTAAAAGTTATCGTTCGCACAATTTTTCCGAACATTTTCGAACTTTTGTGGGGGAGGTACCTAAAGGAGTGGAGCGATATGGCTTATGTTCGAACTTAAACTAACTTTGAACAAAATATTATGAAGGCCAATTTTTGGACCGAATCGTCAGATCCGTTCGAGAGTTATCTTGCGCTCCAATCACTACACAGGATGTCACAGGGTTTTTTTGCACCTTTAAGGCTATTTTCTCAGGAAGTATGGACTTGCCCCTGATGAAACTTGTACCGTCGCATGGGGGGCTGCAAATATAACCCGCTACAACAAAAATCAAAGCAATTCGAGAGCAGGGCCTAAACTGAACTTTTCCGAAATTTTGTGTGGGAAGTACCCGAAGAAGTGGACCGATTGAGTCTATATTGGAACCTCATCTAAGTTTGGTAGAATTTTCAAGATGTGCAAAGTATGGACCAAATCGGTTACTCCCTTCAAGAGTTATCGTGCGTAAATTTTCCGAACATTTTCAAACTTTTGTGGGGAGGTACCGGAAGTAGTGGACCGGTATAACCCATCTTCGATATTAAACTAAATTTGGACAAAATATTGCGAAAGCCAAATTTTGGATCAAATCGGTTCATCCATTTGAGAGTTATCGTGCGAACCAGCCAGACAGACGGACGGACATTGCTAAATCGACTCCAAATTGTCTGAACACATTTCGTCCAAACATACTTGGGGTCTAAAACCATTATTTCGATGAGGCACATTTTGATCGTATGACAGTGTATGTACCCTCGTTAGCATAAATGCTGAGGGTATAAAAACAATCTGTCAGAGAACACAAATGGAAAATTGACTAAAGCATCTGAAGTGATGCAAGATTGGAACCGTTACTAGTTAATTGTGGACAACGGTTAATGTGTTATTGAACCGTGAGAAAAAGGACGGTCGGACAGAACGGACGGTTGTGACAGATCCGAAGAGTTGTGCAGGTAATTTTAGCCCACAATTTTTTTGAGCTCCCCGGTACCGATCGTGTGAAGGTAAGTGTTTTGCGTGGCTTGCGATCTCTTCCAGCCGAAGAGAAACACCGCAACAATTATGTGTTTGTGTTCGTGATTTTTTTTTTTTACCACGGGAGCTGTAGTTTATCTATGAATGCCTACTCAGAACTCCTTTGGTCCGTGCCGTGATAGAGATAAGCCCAGGGCCATGTAACTGAACCTTTTTCCAGATACGCATCCATCATATGTCAACATCGGTGCACTTAACAGGGTGCTCTGGTCTTAGTCGCAGCCAGGAGAACTGTGATAGGTATGTTTATGCTTGCTGCGACAGAACATCTATCAGCGTGTCTCCAAATTCGGCGTTCAATTTTCTGTCGTCGTCGGAATACAAGACCTCCCCACAGTCTCCCCAACAACAAGAAATGCAGCATCTTACACCACAAGTTGTTATTCAGCGCCCCGGAAATGCATGATTCCAAAGTCAGCAAAATAGTAGACTTTATGAGTCGAAAAACATCATGGTTGCCGTCACCCAAGAAACAAAGCTCACCGTCACCTGTATCTAGCAATGTTGCGATGTCTACAAAAGAATCGCACAAGAAGCAGATAGGGTGACTTGCCTTCCTTATATACCAGCCAGTCCAGAATAGACCTATCTCACTTAAGTTGACTCTAGTGAGCCATAAATGGAGTGTATTAGGATCGCAATAAAGAGAGCAGGGCTGTTGAATAGCTGTGCCTTGTGTTATATGTCCGGTATTAGTCCGCTTTTTGCTGGGCATTAACCATCTAGTGCTAGGAGACTTCAATGCTAATCATAAGCATTGGTATTCCATCCTAGGTAATGACCAGAGGGGTAAAGCGTTGGCAGAACAAATGAAGAGCTCTACATTTTGCACGGTGAATGAAGACGCTTCTCGCCAGACACGACCATTGTGGCATCCGGTCTGATAAATGACATGCGCAGGCAATCATCATCTTTCAATCATCGTCTCCGTAAACAGACCACCCGACTTCATAAACTCGGGCTGCCGTTTATAGAATTTAGGTACGACCACAATTAATGATGAACGATGTTGCAGATGTCATCTGAAATGCGAAATCATTCAAAGCGTTTGGCCCACACGGAATCTCAATGGTAATACTTAAGCAACTGGATTTAACAAGAGTTCCCAATCTATCGTTAGGCACCCATATTATACTAGAAGCCTAGAAAGTTGGCAGGGTGGTCCCCCTACTGAAGCCAGACAAGAATACTAGCGAAGATTCTAGAGGCACTACTCCTCTCAGTATCCTAGTTGCCCAACATCAGCATGTATTCCGGAAAATTCACAGTAGCTCAGCACCATTATACGCCATATTCACACATTTCAATCGAGGGCTCCACCAGAGCAGGTCGTGCAAGCGAACAGTTATAGTTGCTCTTGACCTGTCGAAGGCTTTCGATACTGTCAAGAGAAGACCTCTCTCCAGCCGTGTTTGGACGTTGAATAATCAACTCTACATATGTGTGAACGGCAGTCATTTGTAGAAATAAAGAAGTCCAAAACCTGTAGAGCAAAACAGAGAGTTCCCCAGGGCGGGTTTATATATCAAGAACTGCATAACTTTTACCCTTTGAAACGAATGATTGTACGATATTGGCATCCGGTCCTATCATAACTCACATACATATCTGAGGAATATGGAAATATTTGCCACTTGATCCAAACAGCCACCATGTTCATTACCTGGACGGCTGAAATAAGGATTCCCCGTGAACATATTGGTCGATGATGTCCAGATTCTGACCACTAACTTTCACAAGTTATGTGGTGTAACGTTCGATGCCCTGTTTAAGTCGTCCGCGAATTTGTGGTAAGATCAGAGGTAGGAACAAGGTACTCAAGTCGCTGACCGACAGCACTTGGGGGCTGCCAAAAAAAACTTGTGGACTTCCAATCAAGCAAAGGGCGGGACTGTGGTAAGCTATGCGACGCCAATGTGGTACGCAAATGTTAGCGCTATGCAGTGTAAGCACATTCAAACCGCCAGAATTCAGACATTAGGACTGCAACAGTGTGCATTCTCATTACACCAGTGGAAACGAAGATTTAACCGTAGAGCCAATTTTTTCGTAGAGCCAATAATACGTGGATTTTTTAAAGAATATTTTTTCGTAGAGCCAACAATGCGTGGATTTTTTAATGAATATTTTTTCAAGTGCCCAACAATACATGGATTTTTTAAAGAATATTTTTTCAAGTGCCCAACAATACGTGGATTTTTTAAAGAATATTTTTTCAAGTGCCCAACAATACATGGATTTTTTAAAGAATATTTTTTCAAGTGCCCAACAATACGTAGATTTTTCAAAGAATATTTTTTCAAGCTCTCCAAGAAGAAAAAATATATAAAAAAATATTTTTCCTGGCCAACAAGACGTGAATTTTTTAAAAAATATTTTGTCAAGTATCCCAAAAGACGTGGATTTTTTAAAAAATATTTTGTCAAGTATCCCAAAAGACATGGATTTTTTAAAAAATATTTTGTGAAGTATCCCAAAAGACGTGGATTTTTTAAAAAAATATTTTTTCAATGACTAAAAAGACGTGGATTTTTTAAAAAATATTTTTCAATGACTAAGAAGACGTGGATTTTTTAAAAAATATTTTTTCAATGACTAAGAAGACGTTGATTTTTTAAAAAATATTTTTTCAATGACTAAGAAGTCGTGGATTTTTTAAAAAATATTTTTTCAATGACTAAGAAGACGTGGATTTTTAAAAAAAAAAAATGTTCAATGACTAAGAAGACGTGGATTTTTTAAAAACTATTTTTTCAATGACTAAGAAGTCGTGGATTTTTTAAAAAATATTTTTCAATGACTAAGAAGACGTGGATTTTTTAAAAAATATTTTTCAATGACTAAGAAGACGTGGATTTTTTAAAAAATATTTTTTCAATGACTAAGAAGACGTGGATTTTTTAAAAAATATTTTTTCAATGACTAAGAAAAAGTGGATTTTTTAAAAAATATGTTTTCAATGACTAAGAAGAAGTGGATTTTTTAAAAAATATTTTTTCAATGACTTAGAAGAAGTGGATTTTTTAAAAAATATTTTTTCAATGACTAAGAAGACGTGGATTTTTTAAAAAATATTTTTTCAATGACTAAGAAAAAGTGGATTTTTTAAAAAATATGTTTTCAATGACTAAGAAGAAGTGGATTTTTTAAAAAATATTTTTTCAATGACTTAGAAGAAGTGGATTTTTTAAAAAATATTTTTTCAATGACTAAGAAGACGTGGATTTTTTAAAAAATATTTTTTCAATGACTAAGAAGACGTTGATTTTTTAAAAAATATTTTTTCAATGACTAAGAAGACGTTGATTTTTAAAAAAAAAAATTTCAATGACTAAGAAGACGTGGATTTTTTAAAAACTATTTTTTCAATGACTAAGAAGTCGTGGATTTTTTAAAAAATATTTTTCAATGACTAAGAAGACGTGGATTTTTTAAAAAATATTTTTCAATGACTAAGAAGACGTGGATTTTTTAAAAAATATTTTTTCAATGACTAAGAAGACGTGGATTTTTTAAAAAATATTTTTTCAATGACTAAGAAGACGTGGATTTTTTAAAAAATATTTTTTCAATGACTAAGAAGACGTGGATTTTTTAAAAAATATTTTTTCAATGACTAAGAAAAAGTGGATTTTTTAAAAAATATTTTTTCAATGACTAAGAAAAAGTGGATTTTTTAAAAAATATTTTTTCAATGACTAAGAAAAAGTAGATTTTTTAAAAAATATTTTTTCAATGGCTAAGAAAAATTGGATTTTTTAAAAAAATATTTTTTCAATGACTAAGAAGACGTGGATTTTTTAAAAAATATTTTTTCAATGACTAAGAAGACGTGGATTTTTTTAAAAATATTTTTCAATAACTAAGAAGACGTGGATTTTTTAAAAAATATTTTTCAATGACTAAGAAGACGTGGATTTTTTAAAAAATATTTTTTCAATGACTAAGAAAAAGTGGATTTTTTAAAAAATATTTTTTCAATGACTAAGAAAAAGTGGATTTTTTAAATAAATATTTTTTCAATGACTAAGAAAAAGTAGATTTTTTAAAAAATATTTTTTCAATGGCTAAGAAAAATTGGATTTTTTAAAAAAATATTTTTTCAATGACTAAGAAGACGTTGATTTTTTAAAAAATATTTTTTCAATGTCTAAGAAAAAGTGGATTTTTTAACAAATATTTTTTCAATGACTAAGAAGAAGTGGATTTTTTAAAAAATATTTTTTCAATGACTAACAAGACGTGGATTTTTTAAAAAATATTTTTTCAATGACTAAGAAGACGTGGATTTTTTAAAAAATATTTTTCAATGACTAAGAAGACGTGGATTTTTTAAAAAATATTTTTTCAATGACTAAGAAGACGTAGATTTTTTAAAAAATATTTTTTCAATGACTAAGAAGACGTGGATTTTTAAAAAAATATTTTTTCAATGACTAAGAAGACGTGGATTTTTTAAAAAATATTTTTTTCAATGACTAAGAAGACGTGGATTTTTTAAAAAATATTTTTTCAATGACTATTTTTTCAACTAGCGTGGATTTTATATGAAATATTTTTTTAACTAGCGTGGATTTTATATGAAATATTTTTTTAACTAGCGTGGATTTTATATGAAATATTTTTTTAACTAGCGTGGATTTTATATGAAATATTTTTTTAACTAGCGTGGATTTTATATGAAGTATTTTTCAACATTTTTTTCAAAGTGGATTTTTTTATAAAATATTTTTTCAACCAATGTGGATTTTTATAAAATATTTTTTAAACATATTTCTTTATAATATATTTTTAACCAACGTGAATTTTTTTGTAGTATATTTTTTCAACCAACATGGATTTTTTATAAAATACTTTTTCAACCAACGGGGAAATTTTTATAATTTTTTTTTCAACTAACGTGGATTTTTAATAAAATATTTTTTCAACCAACGTGGATTTTTATAAAATATTTTTTCAACCAGCGTGAATTTTTTATAAAATATTTTTTCAACTAGCGTAGATTTTTAATAAAATATTTTCTCAACTAGCGTAGATTTTTAATAAAATATTTTTTCAACCAACGTGGATTTTTTTATAAAATATTTTTTCAACCAACGTGGATTTTTTTATAAAATATTTTTTCAACCAACGTGGATTTTTTTATAAAATATTTTTATACCCTCAGCATTTATGCTAACGAGGGTATATACACTTTCATACGGGCAAAATGTGCCTCATCGAAATAATGGTTTTAGACCCCAAGTATGTTTGGACGAAATGTGTTTAGACAATTTGGAGTCGATTGAGCAATATCCGTCCGTCTGTCTGTCTGGCAGGAGCGCACGGTAACTCTCGAAAGGATCAACCGATTCGGTCCAAAATTTGGCTTTCGCAATATATCGGTACACTCCTTCCGGTACCTCCCCCGCAAAAGTTCAGAAATGTTCGCAAAATTTGTGCGCACGATTTGGTCCATACTTTGAACATCGTGAAATTTCTTCCAGACTTAGATGAGGTTCCAATTGGACTCAATCGGTTCACTTCTTCGGGTACCTCCCACACAAAATTTCGGAAAAGTTCAGTTTAGGACCTGCTCTCGAATCGCTTTGATTTTTGTTGTTGCAACTTGTATTGACTGCCCCCATACGACGGTACAAGTTTCATTAGGGGCAAGTCCATACTTCCTGATAAAATAGCCTGAAAGTTGCAAAAAAAAACAACCTATGACACCGTGTGTAGTGCTTGGAGCCCAAGCTAACTCTCGAACGGATCTGCCGATTCGGTCCAAAATGTGGCCTTCGTAATATTTTGTCGAAACATAGTTTAAGTTCGAAGATAAACTATAACCGTCCACTCCTTCAGGTACCTCCCTCACAAAAGCTCAAAAATGTTCGGAAAAATTGTGCGCACGATAACTCTTGAAGGGAGTGACCGATGTAATCCATACCCTGCACATCCTAATATATCTACCAGATATAAGGGTACCTCCCCCACAAAAGTTCAACACTTGTGTCTTAGTGCAGTTATTTCCAAATCCACATTTTTGTCGTCAAGTTCAAATGTTCAAAAACGGCCACAAAATTCGGAAGAGACCCTAAATATAATCAATCTGTCCGTAGATGAAAGTTTCACTTCACATTGGCTAAGGGAATATATCTTTCGGCAAAGCCGACTGACACTTTTTTACTTGTTTATAAAATATGTTTGTCACTTCTTTTTCTATATTTATAATTTCCATAATGGCATATCGCCAAAATATATAAAATATAATAAATCTTCCGCATGGGAATTAACGTAAGCATCTATAGTTGTGTTCCTTTACTTACTTGAGGTAACAATTTGTTACCATTTTAACCTGCAAAGCGTTTCTTAACCCCAAAAAGTGGTAAAACTGGAAGCTATTTTTAAGAGAGTGAGAGAGGAGAGATCGAGCGAAAATGTCTTTCTCTCCTTCCACAGGCTACCAGACAAATTTCTTCAGTTGAAAATGGTAGAACTGATTTTTCGACATTTGTTTGACGATTATTTGAAAATGAAGAAAAAAATGAACAGAAAAAGAAAACTGTGAAACAAAAGAAGAAAATTGAAATTGTATGTTTCTTTTTGACATTGCTACCACATCTACCCTTTTTTCTTTCCCCTACTTTTCTGGTAAAACTGTTCATGAGAGAGCAATTTTGACAAATTTTAACAGTTTTTCTTTTACCACTTTTACCATTCAAAAAGTAAAGGAACAAACCTTATTATATAAGCTTAATTAACGTTCCATCGCACGTGTAAATATAATTTTCTTTCACCCTTGCTGTAAGTAGATTGGCAACTGCATTACTCGTATTATTTGTTTTTATGGCAATGACTACAATCCGTGCGTGTGGTCAAGACATAAACCACTTGGAATTGTTATACTATAAAATTCTTGTAGTGAAGGCACCAATAAATCCAACGATGTTATTGTGAATGAAGCTTTATTTACTGGTTATATTGTAAGGGTATTGCCATTTCTGAAGAACTAATTCCCAATATATTTTGGAAAGGTTTTAAAAAACATTGATGTTGCCAAATATAGTAAACGTTAGGGTTTATGTTTCTACTAAATAAATTTAATGGGTTTCAATTTTAGTACATATTTCACATTTCCTCGGATTGGCAAAAAATGCGACCTGTAGAAATTTTTATGCCACACATTGAAACTTTTAATATTTTAATTACCATTTTATAAAAAAGGGAACAAACTTTTAATATTTTAATTCCGATTTTATGGAATGCGAACAGATTTGCAAGAGGTCAGATACGTCATTGCAACCGTACTAAAATTATGTCTTGTTTAATTTCGGAGTGAAAAAATATGTTTTTATTTATCTTAATTGAAAATTTTATTAAAACTTCTCCACTTTCAGGTAAATAGGCTTATTAGGTATCATTATAACACTGTGATTGGAAAATTCAATGTCCTTGCACGTCTGTGTCGACTGTAAAAATTTGAATTTCGTTAGCAATGTGACAAGACCGATTTTTGTTTGCATGCGGCCAAAACGCAAGCCAATGCAATTTCTTGGGCCATCACCGAAACCCAAGAATGATTGGGGATGACGTTTCGATACTTCGGAGGTATTAAAACGTTCCGGCTTAAATTCATGGGGATTTTCATAGATATCCGGGTCATGGTGGATGCATTTGATGGGTATGAATATGTTCGTGTTCTTCTCGATGGTAATTTCTGTACCAGGCACCTTATAATCTTCGAGGGCAACACGTTGCAAATAGGCCACGGCTGGATACATGCGAAGAGTTTCTGTAATATAAGAGGATGGTTGTACGTATGTAGGGTAGCGTTTGTTTAACTTACCCGTTATTGCCTGATCCAAATATTTCATATCCATTAAAGCTTCATAGCTTAACTCATTATTATGCTGCTTGAGTGTTTCCGTAATATGCTTCCTCAATTTCTCTTGTACTTCCTCATTCCTGGCCAATTCGAATAACAGATGACTCATGGCTGTCGATGAGGTCTCAAATCCAGCAATGAAAAATATAAAAAATTGTGCCGCTATCTGATCATTGTCCAAATTCAATTCTCCCGATTTCCTCAGCTCTACCAAAACATCTACGAAGTCGTTGCGCATCAGGCCGCTCTTTTCACGTTCCAAAAAACCCTCACTCACCACACGCCTAAAGAAATCCTCTATAACTTGGGGAAAGCGTTTGGTACCAAAGAATTTCATAAACTCAACATAAGTTGTTTTGAAGAGATACGATTTTATGCCGAAATCGGTTCTACCCAATATAAGCTTGCCGATTTGACGAAATTCCTCCTCGGGATTTTTAAGGCTGTGACACTGAAAGCCAAACAGACAATTACTGATGACATCCACCGTATAGCGGCCATTCAAATCGTGGACATTGAGAGTTTCACTTTCCTCTAAGCTGCGCTCATAGGTTTCGGCAAATTCATCAGCCACCTGCTTAA
Source organism: Musca autumnalis (assembly GCF_047663935.1). Lineage (NCBI taxonomy): Eukaryota > Metazoa > Arthropoda > Insecta > Diptera > Muscidae > Musca > Musca autumnalis. The sequence goes on along the minus strand of NW_027411755.1, from coordinate 23,687,373 downwards.
TGCTGGGAAATATAAATTGCAGTTTACCCGATGTAAAAGCTGGAGAGAGTTTAGCTCTCAATGGTTTCCACAATGGTGCCTCCAGGTTGAAAAGATGTTGGGCTATAATATCTTTTTCATTTTTGTATAACATGCGACTGGCGAAAAAGTTGAAATCTTTAATCAACACAGACTTTACCAGATCCAAATCCAAGATCACAGCCACCGGTTTGGTGTAAATGTAAAATCCGGCCAATTTGGCACTAGATTTAAAGCTGTCATAAACCTCCTTAAGAATCTCACGATGGCTTATGCTCTTCAATTTACCCAAATGCCCCACTAGGAAATGGGGTTTCAGCTGCTTCACACCTTGCAGATCCCAGTAGTTATATTTCACTTTTAGGTAACTCAGCAAGGAGGACAGTAAGGTCCACACTATGATCATCCAAAAATTCATTTTGTTATGAATTTCCTTTGGATTTTTTCTTGTTGAGAGATTAACAGTCCAACTTCTTGCTTTGAAATTTGTGTAGATAGTAATCGCCAGCCAATGGAAATTACATTCATGTAAGACTGCTTAGTTATGCTCACCATAAAGTCACTTATCAATTGTTTACCATTACTATATCCATGAAGTTCTGATAAGATATGTTGTTCGATGGAGATTTTTTTCGTTGATACGAATTTTGGTATAGGAAAGTTCTGAAAGATAGCATTCACCACATTGGACTCAAAACAATAGGAAATCTTCTTAGAAATATCAACGTTTGTATTTAAGTCCCGTAATGGATAACGTGTTAAAAAGTGTTTTTACTATCGACATATCTCGTTGCTTGATTTAACGTAGACTTTCTGTCATTCAAAAGATTCAACTCAGGATGATAAATTTTAAAATAAAATACTTGTTAATATTTTTATTTTAAACAAAAAAACAAGTTTATTTCTCAGTAGCTGTAATAAGACTGAACTTAAAAACCAGCCTTTATGCTAACGAGGCTGTATACACGTTTATACAACCAAAAATGTGCCTCATCGAAATAACGGGTTTAGACCCCAAGTATGTCTGAACGAAATTCGTTTCAGACAATTTGGAGTCGACTTCAGGGCACTGACGTTAGATCAGGTCAGCAAGTTGAATGAGTGGATGAGAAGCGTCAATGACGTACTCCTTGGCAGACGCCGTCAGGTGAAGCCAATTAAGGTCAAATGGTGGACCCGTGAGCTGGGTCTGATGCGGAGGGTATTTGCGCGCCTGAGGAATCGTTTCCAAATGGAAGACGAACCAATGCGGAAGATCTGGCTCAGTGTAAAGTGAGTTCCTTACTGCTCTTAGGACGTACAAGGACGAACTATCTAGGAGTAAAGAAGACGATTGGAGAAGATTTATACAGGACAATTGGGATGATCCCTGGGGAAAGATATACCGTGTGTGCCGACATGGTGGGTCTAAGCGTCAGGTTGACCTACAGGCGTTGCGTCTCCACGTCGACAGCCTCGGACTGGGCGGGAAAAGTAGGGATTTTGCTGGGGTCTTTCTTCCCAAGGTCGGAGACTCATTTACCTTCCCCGCTTGTGTGGGAGTTGGGTGAGCCTCCGGACTTGGAGCGTAACGAAGATGCGGACAGTATCTGCCGGATTAGAAGTAGAAAATCGCCAGGTATCGACGGTATGACCGGAAGGCTGTATAAAGCCATCTGGAAGGTCATGCCTGAGTATATTGAGTCCGTTCTTGGTGGTTGCATTAACCAGGGGTACTTCCCGCGTGCGTGGATGGAAGCTCGCGTCGTGGTGCTCCTCAAGTCGCCTGATCGGGTAAGGAGTAATCCTCGCTCGTATCGGGGCATAATGCCTTCTCCCAGTGCTTGGAAAAGTGCTGGAGAGGATTATGGTGGCAAGGCTTGGTGAGTGCCGCGGCGTGAGTCCTTCAACGCATCAGTTCGGCTTTGTCGAGGGTAGAAGCGTGGATGCATGTGCAGAACAGTCTGAGCGGGTCAAATGCCAAAAATGTCTTAGGCATATTTGTTGACTTTAAGGGTACATTTGGCTTCCTTTCGTGGGATAGCGTGCTCGCTAAGCTGTCTGTGATCAGGTGTCGTGAGTTTATTCTCTGGTCAAGTTATTTCAGTGGACAAAGAGCTTGTTTCGTGGGAGCCAATGAGACGGTCGGGTCAGATGTGGTGCGAGGCGCCCCTCAGGGGTCTATCTGTGGTCCATTTATTTGGAACCTCATGATGGATTCTCTGCTGCGGGAGTTAGCGACCACTATCAAGATCTGTGCGTATGCTGATGATCTCCTCATTATGATTGATGGTGAGACTCGTGTCGAACTGGAACGTCGTACTGAGGAGGCCATGGGCATCGTGGGGGTCTGGAGTGACCGACTGGGTGTTGAGGTGTCTAAGGAGAAGACTGAGCTAATGCTGCTGAAAGGCAAATTAGCACACAGTCGACCTCCCCACGTTCGATTTGGTGACCACGGCATACGGTATGTCAAGCAGGTCAAGTACCTTGGGATAACGATGGCCGAGAGAATCAATTTCCTGCCGCACTTTGATCGTTTGAAGGACAAGTTAACTGCTGTAGCTGGTATGGTTAGAAGGGTCTTGCGGACTGACTGGGGTTTGAGCCAACGTTCCATGCGCACCATATATGGTGGACTCTTTGTTACCTGTGCAACATATGGTGCACCTGTATGGTGTGCCGCAGCAGAATCTGCTGTTGGGCGTAGGAAGCTCTTGTCGTGTCAACGAGTGGTCATGTTAGCATGTCTGCCAGTGTGTCGCACTGTGTCTACGGACGCAATGCAGGTGCTACTTGGCGCCCTGCCCTTTGACCTGGAAGCGAGATGTAGGACTGTTCTGTACAAGCTGAAGCGTTGCTTGCAACTGTCTGAGGATGATTGGCTCGGGCCTTCTGATCTGGTGGATGGGGATGTTAGGCGGCGCAGTGCAACCCTTCGGGAGCGTGATGCTCTTAGGTGGCGGACTAGGTGGACGGACAGTGACAAAGAGAGGGTGACGTACGAATTTATTCGTGACGCTACGTTCGTACTGGACCGCCCAGACTTTGGCTTTAGCATGAGTCTGGAATTCTTACTGACGGGGCATGGCTCTCTAAATGCATTTTTATATGCAAGTGGCCTCTCCGGGACTGATTTGTGTGGGTGTGGGATGACTGAGGACTGGCGGCATATACTGACGGAATGCCGGTACTATGATGACATTAGAAATTTAGTCAATATGGGTATCACGTATGGAGGGGCGGGTAGGGATTTCAGTAGGACACGTGAAGTGTTTGTTAGGAGAAGGACTAGACTTAGTGGATGTAATTCCTCCACATAGTCATCTCTACAACTGTATAACGCTTTTATTTTGCACAAAGTGCATACACTTTTTATGCGCATCCGATTTCACTATAAACCGTGAAAAAATACATCGATCTTTTCGCACAGTATTTGGGATAAATCGGATACTGTTCCCATGTCACTAAATCTTTTAAGCCGCTGTTTTCGCAAAACGCGAGTGTTGTGTCAGTTTCTTCATTGAAATGGAAACGATCCACATAGAACGCGAATTAGTCCGCGATATTTTCAAAAACATTTGTCGCAAATTTTTCAATTTTTCCAGTAGCTGTTTCCGTCGTTCTAGTGGATGGATTTTCACGATCTGTGATTTATATGATGCGGACCGCCGAAAAACTAAAATATCGCGGGGTACCAGCACACACAAAAGGATATTGTAAATACCGTACCCAAAAAATAGGTTTTTTAGAAAAAATATCGCACTAAATTTTAGCCTTTGGCAGTAGATTACTGTGATGCTGTGTGGGCTACATAGTCAATATACATTTCAAATTATGCCTAATCGCGAGTACTTTAATCCCATGATTGGTTTTTTGAAATACCCGAGTGCGCGTCCATGTTAAATAAAAAATACCAAAAACACCTGCAATCAAAAATGTACAATTGTGAAGCTTTGTACACAATATGTCAACCTTGTAAAAATCCTTTATTCTATGATCGACACGCCCTTCGAACCATAAAAAGAACGCCCCATATCATTGACCTAAAAAAAGAGTCGCACAGCAAACTTTGATATGAAGGAAGCCTTTGCGAGAATGGTCGTGGGAAACAGCAATTTAAATAATCTCCGCAAATTAGTCAGGAAGAATTGATTGGCTTGACCAGCTGCCATATAAAATGTATTGGTTTTTCGAGATTTTGGCGCATCGTCGTTAATATTGTTCCAAAGAGATAACTAATGATACAACTATAAATATAAGCAGTATTTATTTCCTTTTTGTTTGCTCTCTGTCACGTCTATGCCCCACGAACTCGATTTCTCATAGTCCCGGGAATTCCCGGGTTCCCAAGAATGAGAAATTTTTGTTCCTGATTTCCCGGGAATGGAAAAAAATCGGGAATTCCCAAACTATAGTAAAAAAGCTGGAATTCATATGGAAAATGGTATGAAAAAAACACACATTTTTATCCATGTAATTTCAACGGAACTTGTACAAAAGTATATATGGCCTGAAAGAAGAGACTCTCCGGTATCTTCCTGTGAAAACAGAACATTGTTCCATGTGCTTACACAAAAGTTCTAGTCCACTAAATTTGGAATTTCATAAAATTTAGTACCTGTGGAAAAGTAAAATATCTCATGTTGTGTAAACGCTACGGTAATTTGTTAAAAGGATTAAAGGCCACAATCCTATCTACCTTACAAAAAACAATGAACACACTATCTGTTATTGATTCCGAGAAATAGCTACTTCTTTCTCCAGATATTTGCAAAAATTACGTATTTCCCAAAAATGGGGAAAATGTTCGTCTTTAGGGGCACCCCACTCCTTCCAATATTTGGACATAATTTTTTGGTTTCTTTACTTTCAATATGTTTACTATCGAATCCCATATAGATATTAAATATCTTTGACAAAGCAAAATTTTGATTTTTGGCCAGGACAATCCATTTCTGAACCATCTTGCAGCGCAGACGAAATACCAAATTTTAGCCATTTCAGTTGAGGTCACAACCTTCAAAATATCGAAAACCGGGAGGTATCGCTTATGGGGGCTATATGAGGACGTGGACCTATACCGATAAATTTCAGATGGGATGTTTAAAACGCCCAATGAAAACTAAATACCAAATTTCAGCCATACCGAAAATCGGGAGGTACCTTTCAATGGGGGCTATATCATGACGTGGACATATACCGACAAAATTTAGATGGACAAAATCTAAAAATGTGCAACTAGATATTTTTAAAACTAGCATCGGATGTCCTTGTGGTTGCCAAAACGTCTAATGACAACTATAAAAATGCACACAAAGAACAAAAACTTCTTATATTCGTCATATGCTGAGAATATTAAACTGACGACAAAGCTGGCCTGTACTTATTTTATTAATAATTTCGGGAGTTCACATTAATGCACTTGTTGTTCTCATTTAATTATCATAATTTCGAGTTTTATTTAGAAAAATCTCCTAACTCTCCTCACAACTTCTCTACCTTCAAGTAAATCGGCTTACTAGGAATCAGGACCATACTGTGATTGGAAAATTCAATCTCCTTGCATGTCTGTGGCGACTGTGAAAATTTGAATTTCGTCAGCAATGTGACAAGGCCGATTTTTATTTGAATGCGACCGAAACGCATGCCAATGCAATTTCTGGGACCATCACCGAAACCCAAGAATGATTGGGGATGACGTTTTGTTATTTCGGAGGGATTAAAACGTTCCGGCTTAAATTCATGGGGATTTTCATAGATTTCCGGGTCATAGTGTATGCATTTGATGGGTATGAATATATCGGTGTTTTTCTCTATGGTAATTTCTGTACCCGGCACCTTATAATCCTCGAGGGCGACACGTTGCAAATAGGCAAAAGCTGGATACATGCGAAGAGTTTCTGTAATATAAGAGAGTGGATATTTAGTCTAAATTATAGAGAGGTGGAGTGTTGTCTAACTTACCTGTTATGGCCTGATCCAAATATTTCATATCCATCAAAGCTTCATAGCTTAACTCATTGTTATGTTTCTTGAGAGTTTCAACAATGTGTTTCCTCAATTTCTCCTGGACTTCCTCATTCTTGGCCAATTCGAATAGCAGATGACTCATGGCTGTCGATGATGTCTCAAATCCAGCAAGGAAAAATATAAAGAATTGTGCCGCTATCTGATCATTGTCCAAATTCAATTCTCCCGATTTCCTCAGCTCAATTAAAACATCTACGAAGTCGTTGCGCACTAAGCCGCTCTTTTCACGTTCCAAAAACCCCTCACGTACCACACGTTTGAAGAAATCCTCTATAAATTGAGGAAAGCGTTTGGTACCGAAAAATTTCATAAACTCAACATAAGTTGTCTTGAAGAGATACGATTTTATGCCGAAGTCAGTTCTACCCAATATAAGCTTGCTGATTTGACGAAATTCATCCTCGGGATTTTTGAGGCTGTGACATTGAAAGCCAAAAAGACAATTGCTTATGACATCCACCGTAAAACGGGCATTTAAATCGTGCACATTGAGAGATTCACTTTCTTCTATGCTGCGCTCATAGGTCTGGCCAAATTCTTCGGCCACCATTTTAATGCTGGGTAAAATAAATTGTGTTTTACCCGATGTAAAGGCTGGGGTTAACTTACTTCTCAATGGTTTCCACAATGGTGCCTCCAGGTTGAAAAGATGTTGGGCTATAATATCTTTTTCATTTTTGTATGACATGCGACTCGCAAAAAAGTTGAAATCTTTAATCAACACAGACTTTACCAGATCCAAATCCAAAATCACAGCCACCGGTTTGGTATAGATGTAGAACCCGGCCAATTTGGCACTTGATTTGAAGCTATCATAGACCTCCTTAAGAATCTCACGATGGCTTATGCTCTTCAATTTACCCAAATGTCCCACCAGAAAATGGGGTTTCAGCTGCTTCACACTTTGCAGATCCCAGTAGTTATATTTCACTTTTAGGTAACTCAGCAAGGAGGACAGTAATGTCCATACAATGATCATCCAAAAATTCATTTTGTAATGAATTTTCTGGAGATTTTCTTAGAGGAACTAACTTTATACCTTGAAACGTGTGTAGAAACTAATCGCCAGCAAATTTAAACTACATTTACGTCAGTCTGCTTAGTTATGCTCACCATAAATCCGCCTATCTATTGTCTATCTTTATATCCATGTAGTTTCTGATAAGATATGGTATTCGGTGGAGATTTTTCGTAGATGCTGATAAGAAATTTTGGTGTAGAAAGAAATTCAGTAAGATACCATTCGCCTTGGCCTAAAAATGATAGAAGAAAATGTTCTTAGAAATGTCAACGTTCAAAAATTGTAATTGTAAATAATAATTATAATATTGAAAAAAAAAACGATTATTGAAAAATTTTTTTCTTTAAAAATCGAGGATTATTGAATTTTTTTCTTAAAAGATCGACGATTATTGACATTTTTTCCTTAAAGATCGACGATTATTGAAAAAAAAAATTCTTTAAAAATCGACGATTTTTGAAAATATTAAAAAAATCTTATATTAAGGAAAACAAATTTTAAAAAATCCTATGTTAAGGAAAAAATACTTTTAAAAAATTCAAGATTATTAAAAAATAATTTTTTAAACAATCCACGATTATTAAAAAATATATTTAAAAAAAAAAACACGATTATTAAAAAATATATTAAAAAAAAACACGATTATTAAAAAATATATTTTAAAAAATCCACGATTATTAAAAAATATATTTTAAAAAATCCACAATTATTAAAAAATATATTTAAAAAAATCCACGATTATTAAAAAATATATTTTAAAAAATCCACTATTATTAAAAAATATATTTTAAAAAATCCACTATTATTAAAAAATATATTTTAAAAAATCCACGATTATTAAAAAATATATTTTAAAAAATCCACGATTAATTAAAAAATATATTTTAAAAAATCCACGATTATTAAAAAATATATTTTAAAAAATCCACAATTTTTAAAAATCCACGATTATTAAAAAATATATTTTAAAAAATCCACGATTATTAAAAAATATATTTTAAAAAACCACGATTATTAAAGAAATATTATTTAAATTCCAATTTCAAAATATTTTTTTAAAAATTAAAGATGATTGAAATTTTCTGTTTTTAATTTTCTGTCCTTAAGCCGAACAAATGAAACAAAAATATTTTTTTTAATTAACGATTATTAAAAAATATTTTTTTAATCACCATTATTGATAAAGTATTTTTTATTTAAATATCGACGAATATTGGAAAAAATTCAAAAATCCACGTGTTTTACCAAAACCATTTTTTAATCCACGATTATTGAAAAAATATTTTTAAAAAAATTCACGATTATTACAAAAAATAATTTAAAAAAAATCCTCGATTATAAAAAAAAAAAATAAAAAAACATCAACGATTATTAAAAAAGAAAATATTTAAAAAATCGATCCAAAAGTTGGCTTTCGTAATATTTTGTCCAAACTTAGTTTAATTTCGAAGATGGGCTATATCGGTCCACTTCTTCCGGTACCTCCCCCACAAAAGTTCAAAAATGTTCCGACAAATTGTGCGCACGATAACTTTTGAAGGGAGTGACCGATGTAATCCATACTTTGCACATCCTAATATATCTACCAGATATAGATCAGGTTCGAATATGGACTATTTGTCTACTTCTTCTGGTACCTCTCACACACAATTTCGGATAAATTCACTTTAAGACCTGCTCTCGAATCACTTTGATTTTTGTTGAAGCGATTTGCATTCGCTACCTCCATATTTCTTAGGCAAACAGCCCGGTGTAAAAAATCCCTATGTCGCCATATGTGGCTGCCGGAGAGCACGATAACTCTCGAACTGTTCAACCGATTTCGTCCAAACTTAGTTTCATGGGCTATTACCTCTCTACAACTTCCGGTACTTCTCCCCAATATTTAAAAAAATTCACTAAAATGCTGAATGGGGCAACCAATTTGGTCCAAATTTTGGATCTCCTAATATTTTGTCAAAATTTAGTTTAACTTCTAAAATGGCCCATATCGGTCCTCCCTAAGGGTACCTCCCCCACAAAGGTTCAACATTTGTGTCTTAGTGCAGTTAATTCCTAATCCACTTTTTTGTCGGCAAGTTCAAATGTCCAAAAAGTGCCACAAAATTCTGAAGAGACCTTAAATATATTCGATCTGTCCGTAGGTGAAAGTTTCACTTCACATTGGCTGAGGGTATATATCTGTCGAAAAAGACTGACACTATTTTACTTGTTAATCCACAATTATTTATATAAATATTTTAAAAATAAAACAGCAATTATTATCCACGATTATTACAAAAAAAAAAAGAAAATCCTCGATTATTTAAAAAAAAAAATTAAAAACTTAGGAGGGTTGGCGTTTTTTATTTGTGACGATGACTTCTATTTTGTTTTTCAAAATAGTCAGGCTTAATTAAGCCATCCCAAATAAAAAACGCCAACCCTCCTAATTGTGAGACCGGGCACCGTCGAAAGTTTGGTTTATTGCTGTTGTTAGCAATACCAACAAACTAGTTAGACTAGAGACTCAACAAACGCATAGCAGTGGAAAAGATTTGGTTTTGTTTACTAGTGCTGTTCGAGTTTAGGTCGTGCCAAAGAAATTCTCGATCAGAGTGTTGCTTTGGATACGTATCTATTTGAGCGAGCAATTGACACTTGGGCATAAAAAGTTTCTTGTTGAAAAACAAGAAACAAGAAACAAGGGACCCGATGAAGATCTGTGGCGAGATCTGAAACTATAGTCTTCCCTGCTTACCCCTTGCTTAACATCGCCAATTATTTCCCACTTATAAATTGAAGTTATTTTAATAAAATATTAAAACAACGACTATGGGATTAAGCCTCACTATTTTGAAAAACAAAAATTAAAAACATCAACGATTATTACAAAAAATAATTTGAGAAGAAGGTCCACGATTATTGAAAGAAAATTAAAAAATCCACGATTATTGAAAAAAATTTTTTTTTTATGAAATCCACTATTATTGAATACAATTTATTGAAAGATCCAGGTTTATGACAACTTTTATTGAAAATGATTTCTATAAAAATTCAAGGTTTATTAAAAATATTTTTTTTAAATCCATGTTAATTGAAAAAGTTTATTTTTAAAACATCCACTTTTCCTGATTGTTTTTTTTTTATAAAAAATCCACTTTTATTGAAAATTTTTTTTTAAAAAATGCAATTTTATTGAAGAAGATTTTCTTTTTAAATCCACTATTATTGAAAACAATTTAAGAAGTCCTGGATTAATGAAAACATTTTTTTAAAAGTTCTACGATTATTGAAAATAAAAAATTCTTTAACAATTCACGATTATTGAAAAAATATTTTTAAAAAAAAGATTTTTTTAAAAAATTCACAATGATTGAAAAAAAAAATTTAAAAATCCTAGATTATTGAAAAAAAATATTTTTTAAAAAACTACGTATTGAAAAAACATGGTTATTGAAAATATTGATTAAAAATCCGCTATGTTTGAAAAAAAAACTTTAAAAATTCTAGATATATGTACAAATACTTTTTAAAAAAACCACGTCTTGAAAAAATATTTTTTTTAAAAAAACCACGATTATTGAAAATATTGATTAAAAATCCACTCTGATTGAAAGAAAAACTTAAAAATCCACTATAATTGGAAAAAATTTAAAAATCCACGATTATTGAAATATAATTTCTTTGAAAATCTACCATTATTGAAAAAAAAAAATTAAAAAATCCACGATTATTGAAAAAATATTTTTTTAAAAAAATTCACGATTATTAAAAAAATATTTTTTTTTTAAAAAATCCACAATTATTGAAAAAAATATTTTTTTAAAAAAATCCACGATTATTGAAAAAATATTTTTTTTAAAAAAATCCACAATTATTGAAAAAAATATTTTTTTAAAAAATTCACAATTATTAAAAAAATATGTTTTAAAAATCCCCGATTATTTATAAAATATTTTTTTAAATACACATTTATTATTTGAAAAAACTCAATAAATATTTAAAAAAAACACGATTATAGAAAAAAATATTTTTTTACAAAATCAACGATTACAGAAAAAATATTTTTCCACCATTATTGAAAAAATATTTGTTAAGAAGTCCACGATTATAGGAAAAATATTTTTTAAAAAACCCACCACTATTGAAGAATTTTTTTTTTTAAATCCTCAATTATTAAAAAATAGGTTTTAAAAATGCCGATTATTTATAAAATATTTTTTTAAATCCATGATTATTTAAATAATAATTTAAAAAAAAAAACAACGATTATAGAAAAAATATTTTTTTAAAAGAAAATCAACGATTACAGAAAAAAAACTTTTTTAAAAAATCCACAATTATTTAATATAATATTTTTTCAAAAATCAGCCATTATAGAAAAATATATATGGGGATTTCTAAGTGAAATCGTACACTTTTTCAAGATGAGTTTTTGATTTCCTTTCGGTTTGTTTTACTGACCGTCTTGAAAAAGTTTATTTCTGTAAAGACTTTATGCAAAGAAATGCTCATTCATAACTTCTCTAATATTGGTCCAATTTGAAAAAATCTTTTTTTTTTTTGTATTTTTTCCTGTTTTATCACCTATTTAATAATAAATTAAAAAAAAAATTGCACAGTGATCTTGGATGAAATTTTCGCGATTTTAAATTTAAAATCAATTTTTATCAATGATTGTACTGTTCGATTTTCTTGAACATTTTTTTTGTATTAAACTACGATTAATTACAACAGTTTTAAGTCTTCGACGAGATAGTACGATACTACGACTCTTGACAATCCACCATTATTGAAAAAAATATTTTTGTTTAAATCCACGACTATTGAAAAAAATATTTTTTTGAAAATAGCCGATTGTTTATAAAATATTTTTTTAAATGCACGATTATTTAAATAAATATTCTTTTTTAAATAAAAACAGAGATAATCAAAAAAATATTTTTTTTTTTTTAAAAATCAACGATTCCAAAAAAAATATTTTTTAAAATATCCACAATTATCAAAAATCAACGATTATAGAAAAAAATATTTCTTAAAATTTAGCCGATAGCCTTAGATTTTTTATTTAATTAATTTTTTATTATAATAAATATTTGAAATAAATAAATAAATAAATAAATATTTTTTTTAAAAATCAACGATTAGTGAAAAATATTCTGAAAAAACCACGCTTATTGAAAATAATATTTCTAAAAAATACAAAATAGTGTGTTAAAAAAATACACGATTATAAAAAATATTTAAAATCAAATAAATCGACGATCCTCAATTTTCTTCTAAATTTAAAACCCCTGCCTCACCCCTTGGCGAACAATGCCAAACTTTTCCCGCTAAAAAATTAGTTGTTTTAAAATAATAAAACAACAACAATGGGGTTAAGCCAGACTATTTTGGAAAAACAAAATTGTATCAGCTATCGCAATAAAAACGACGCCACCAATGTTCTACCTTTTATTAATTGAAGCTTCTATTTAGCTTCAGTAGAAACTGAAAAAATAACCCTGAATTACTGCAAAATCTATTTTAAATGCTTAAACAGCAATAAAATCGACAATATAAATAAATACCTTTTGATGATCTTCACAGAGTCGGCAGTTGTTTCTGGTTATACAAGAATAAGGAAACTGATGAGAATCTGTGCTTGCATCCGAAACTAAAGTTTTCTCTGCCCCGGATCAGAAATCAATTGGATTACACACTGATAAAATTTTATTATTATTTTTTTTTTTAATTATTTCAAACAACAAAATTTGAATTTTATTTCATATAAATACATAACAAGTATATACTGCAGTCCAAAAATTCTACTCCAGCCAATAACCTGTCTTAAATTATCCGAAGCATTTTATATCTTACATATTTATAAGTGTTATATTTATATTTTTGTTTGTTTTTTATGAAAAGTAAAATTGAAATAAAGTTTATTATTTTATCTACATTATTTTATTTTATTTTATCTACATTTTTATGTTTTTTTCTACATAAATCGACTTACTTTTACGATTAGAGATCGCTATGATTTGTTTTTATTATTTGTATATAAATAAATAAGACGTAATAAACGGAGTGAGTTAATTTCTTTCTGGTTGGGATTTAAACATTTAATTACTTTTGACAAACACACATCAACTGTTGCGTGTGGACGTGTGAAATTTTGAAGTAACCACGTACTACTGACACGTTCAGAAACAAAATAAATAAATGCATTCAAAAGCTGATCCGGTTTTACACACATTGAATAAATATCACTTGGAAAGAAGCAAATAAAAAACATGATCTGCGCTGTAGAATTTGTTAGCGGGCATTGACGTTTGTGATGCAATTTATAAATAAATTTGAACATTCTGTAAAAAGTATTTTGAGAATTTTTTTTTAAGTTCTGCGATTTAATGTGGATGTTTAAATTTTGAAAACATTCAATTGTTAATTATTCAAATATTTTCTTATAAAAAATATCAAAATAAAAAAATATATGTTTACAAGTTTTAGTATACTTTAAACTTTTGTACAGTTTTAAGCCACATTTTCCAAACATACTGGCTACATTAACCAAACGTACACAAACATGTTCTTCGGTGTGTTCACGGTAATATTGCTGAATAGGTGTACAGCGACACCTAAAATGCATGAATTTTAACAAATATGGTGCTGAATCTGCTTCTACCTACTTTTACAAAAGTTGTCAACGTTTTATGAGAAATGGTCCAAACAGACCTCTTCATTGAACCCAAAGAGGATTAACATGTTCCACAAAAATGTTCCTCGGAGTGTTTTCGGTAATATTATTGAAATTACTGTACACCTAGAATGCATGGTCTTCAAGAAATCTGACTTTGAAGCTTCTCCAAACTACTTTAAAGAAGTTTTCATGGTTTAATGAGAAATTGTTCAAAAACACACCTTCATTGACCCGCTAGAGGGTTAACATGCTCCACAAAAATGTTCCTTGAAGTGTTATCGGTAATATTACTGAAGTTACTGTACACCTAAAATCCATGGACTTCAATGAACGACGCTCTGAATTTGATCCAACCTACTTTTAAAAGTTTTCAATGTTTTATGAGGAAGGTTCCAAAAAGACGGCTTCAGTGAGCCCATAGAGGGTTAACATGTTCCACAAAACTGTTCCTCGGAGTGTTTTTGATAATATTTGTAAAGTTACTGTACACCTAAAATGCTTGGATTTCAAGAAATCTGGCTCTGAATCTGCCCCAAACTTCTTTTAAAGAAGTTTTTAACATTTTATGATAAATTGTCCAAAAATACCCTCTTGTTGACCCGCTAGAGGGTTAGTACTGGTCACGCAAATGTTCCACGGAGTGTTCTCGGTAATATTGCTGAAGTTACTGTACACCTAAAATGCATGGATTTCAAGAAATCTGGCTCTGGATCTTCTCCAAACTAATTTAGAAAAGTTGTGAAATTTTAATGAGAAATGGCCCAAAAAGACGCCTTCTGTGAGCCAATTGAGGGTTAACATGTACCACAAAACTGTTCCTTGGAGTGCTTTTGATAATATTGCTAAAGTTACTGTACACCTAAAATGCATGGATTTCAAGAAATCTGGCTCAGAATCAGCTCCAAACTAATTTAGAGAAGTTGTGAACTTTTAATGAGACATGACCCAAAAAGACGCCTTCAGTGAGCCTATTGAGGGTTAACGTGTACCACAAAACTGTTCCTCGGAGTGTTTTTCATTATATTGCCAAAGTTACTGTACACCTATAATTCTTGGATTTTAAGAAATCTGGCTCGGAATCTGCTCCAACGTTCTTTTAAAGAAGTTTTTAACGTTTTATGATAAATGGTCCAAAATGCCCTCTTGTTGACCCGCTAGAGGGTTAGCGCTGGTCACGCAAATGTTCCTCGGAGTGTTTTCGGTAATACTTCTGAAGTTACTGTACACCTAAAATGCATGGAATTCAAGAAATCTGGCTCTGAATCGTCTCCAAACTAATTTTGAGAAGTTGTGAACTTTTAGTGAGAAATTGGCCCAAAATTCCACAAAAATTATACCTAGAGTGCTGTCAGTGATATTGCGAAGATTTAATGTACCTAAAATGCAAGAATCACAAGGATTCTGGCGCAGAATCTACTACAAAAGTTGTGTTCCTTACCTTCCTTACCTGAGGTTACCATTTTTTACCATTTTAACCTGCAAAGCGTTCCTTAACCCCAAAAAGTGGTAAAACTGAAAGCAATTTTTAAGAGAGTGAGAGAGGAGAGAGGGCAAAAATGCCTCTCACTTCTACCACAGGCTACCAGACAAATTTCTTCAGGTAAAAAAATGGTAGAACTGATTTTTCGACATTTGTTTGACGATTATTTGACAATGAAGAAAAAAATGAACAAAAACAGAAGAAAATGTCGAACGCTGACAAAACAAAATTAAAGACTGTGAAATAAAATAAGAAAATTGAATTTTTATGTTTCTTTTTGACATTGCTACCAGTTCTACCATTTTATCGTTCCTTTACTTTTCTGGTAAAACTATTCATGAGAGAGCAATTTTGACAGTTTTCTCTTTTACCACTTTTACCATTAAGAAAGTAAAGGAACAAAGCTATTGTGTACACTGTACAGTACTCTATTTTATGTATAGTTGCCGAAGAAGCCACTCACCTCATTAAGAGTTAGTCCATATTTACATTAGGCAATTTTCCTTGCGGCAATTGTCAGTTTCTAGGTGAGAGAGGGTATTGAGAGGCAAAGGGTTACCATATGCCTCACCTCTCTCTCCATCAAACTGACAATTGCCGCAAGGAAAATGGCCTAATGTAAATTGGGACTTTAGGGGTGAGTACATAAGCTGCCTTGCCTGCTTCTGATAAAAGAATAAAAAAGAAAAGGGCAACCTAGTTCGAAATTTGCTCGGCCCTCTTTATTTTTTTATTTTTATTATGTCAGAAATGAAGCAGGAAAGCAAGGTAATCAGGCAAGGCAGCTTATGTACGCAGGCCTTTACTAGGCTAATGCGTAAAGCAAGAACTACTTTTTTGTGATCGCTGTTTACGCCTGGTTTGTCGTCTCTACAATGCAATGATAACATAAACAAGTAAGAACGGCGTTAAGTTCGGCCAGGCCGAACTTGTTATACCCTCCACCACGAGTTGTATTAAAGTAAAATGGAACAATTAGTTTCCTTTCGTTTATGAAGAAGTCTTAATCCAATGTGTTCTTCGGTGGCACGGCAGTGCCGCAGTTTTTCGGTAGTTTACACACATACGACCCGAATGCAAAGAAAGGGCGTACGAAAGAGAGATAATGTTTTGATTTGTTTTTGTTTTGCGTGCATTAAAACACACTAACACACAGTCTTAAATTGTCAATAGTATGACTACATTCACATTTTGGTCTGTTCTCTTCTTGGTCACCCATGGTCTAAATACCAAATTTCAGCAAGATCGGTAGAACAGTGTGTCTAACCTTCAAAATACCGAAATTCGTGAGGCAATATCGAAACGTCCATCTATACCTGCAAATTTCTGGCGGAAAGTTTTTAGACTCAAAGAAGACTAAATACCAAACTTCCGATTATCCGGTAAAACCTTCAAAATACCGAAAATAAAGAGCTACGCTTCTATGGGGAACATAGAAACCCGCGGACCTATACTGATGATTCCGAAAGGTTTTTACCTCCAAAAAAGACTAAACACCAAATTTCAGCCATTTCTGTGGGTTGCTGTGGCCAAAACCTTTAAAATACCGAAAATCGGGAGGTACCGTGCAATGGGGGCTATATCGAAACGTGGACCTATACCTATTACAATCAGAAAGGCGAAATACCAAATTTCAGAAATTTCGGTGGAATATTCAGGCCACAACCTTAAAAATTCCGGAAATAGGGAGGTACCGTTCTATGGGGGCTATATGAAGACGTGGACCTGTACCGACAAATCTCTGGGGTTAGGTTTTATATCCATAACGAAGTCAAAATATTAAATTTCAGCCACTTCGGTGGAATATTGAGGCCAAAATCTTCAAAATACTGAAAATCGGGAGGTACCGTTCTATGCGGCTATATTAAAGCGTGGACCTGTACCAACAAATTTCAGGGAGGAAAGTTTTATACCTACAACGAAGACTTAATACCAAATTTTGGCCATTTCGGTGGAATATTGAGGCCAAAACCTTCAAAATACCGAAAATCGGGAACTACCGTTCTATGGGGGCTATATGAAGGCGTGGAGATATACTGACAAATGTTTTAGGAAATGTTGTATACTGTACGGCTGAAGAATAATAAGGCGGCAGGAGCAGATGGCCTACCAGCCGAGCTGTTCAAAACCGGAGGCGACACGCTGATAAGGTGTATGCATCAGCTAGTTAGCACCATCTGGCAGGAAGAACGCGTACCCGACGATTGGAACGTGAGCATCCTATGTCCAGTCCACAAGAAGGGTGATAAGACTGTGTGCTCCAATTACAGTGGCATAAGTCTGCTCCCTATTGCATATAAGTTAGTATCTGGCATATTGTGTGAGAGACTAAAGCCTATGGTCAATGAAATTATTGCACCCTATCAGTGCTGCTTTAGACCTGGCAAATCCACCATTGACCAGATATTTACCTTGAGACAAATCCTGAAAAAGACCCAAGAAATGCAGATCGACACCTTCCATCTTTTCGTCGATTATAAAGCAGCATTCGACAGCCCTATACGTTCAAAGGTGTTCCAAGCCATGTCTGCTTTTGGTATTCCTGCAAAGCTCATTCGGCTTTATAGAATGACATTAACTTAGACGAGATCCTCAGTTAAAATAGGAAAGAACTTCTCCGAAGAGTTTATTACCAAAAGAGGTTTCAGACAAGGAGACGGCCTGTCGTGTGATCTATTCAACATCCTGCTGGAAAAGGTCATACGAGACGCGAAGGTCAAAAGAAATTGCACAATTTACACCAATAGCCACATGTTACTTGCTTATGCTGATGACATAGACATCATGGGACGATCAGTAAACGAAGTAACTGATACCTGTAGGAAGGTCGAAGCAGAATCTGCGAAAGTGGGTCTGGCGGTAAACGGCGAAAAGACCAAATTGATGGTGTCGACGCGCAAAGCGCCCATAGAGCTCGGACCAACTGTTGAAGTTGGCTCCTATAATTTTAAGGTAGTTAAAGACTTCGTCTACCTCGGCACTGCCATAAACACAACAAACAACATTAGTTGTGAAATAAGAAGAAGAATTGTATTGGCCAACAGATGCTACTATGGTTTAAATAATCAATTTAAAAACAAAGCCACATCTCGTCAAACAAAAATAACACTATACAAAACGCTGATTCTGCCCGTGCTAATGTATGGCTCCGAAGCATGGGTACTTGCACAAGCAGATAAGGCAGTGCTTGGTGTGTTAGAGAGGAAAATTTTTCGAAAGATCTACGGGCCGATTTTTCGAAAGATCTACGGGCCGATAAGCTATACAAAGACATGAATATAGTTAAACGTATCGAGATGCAATGATTGCGTTGGCTAGGCCATATCATAAGAATGAACGATGATGAACCGGCTAAAAAGGCGTATAAATACATGCCACATGGCGGCGCACGCAGAATCGGGAGGCCTAAGCTTCGATGGAGCATACAAATGGATGAAGAAATGAAAAGGCGCGGTATTCCAAAAAGTCAAGCGAAAAACAGAGAGGAATGGAGATCTTTTCTTAGTTCGGTCTATGAAACAAATGTTCTGTAATGGGCCAACTAAGTAAGTAAGTGTATGTGCTTGTTTTTGTGGCCTTTGGGTTTGCATTTATATTTCATACAAAAAAAAAAAAACAAATACCAAACAAATGTTTGTTTGCACCCAATCGTATATTTGTTTGCACCCAAACAAATGTTTGTTTGCACCCTAACATATATTTGTTTGCACCCAAACATATGTTATGTTGGAGACTATTGCCTGTTTTCCTCCGTGTAGCATGATTGGTGCACCAATATGGAGGGTATAATTAAATTTCTCATTCCGTTTATAACGCATTGATATATTCATCGGAGACCCTGTAAAGTGTATATATTCTTGATCAGGGTAAAATTCTAAGTCGATATAACCGTGTCCGTCTGTCCGTCCGTCAAATCAAGATACAGCTCGCCATTTTTATACCCTACACCACTATGTGGGGAGGGTATTATAAGTTGGTTTTGGCCAAAAAGTTTGTAACGCATCGAAATAATGGTCGTAGACCCATACTTATATATACCAAAATGAATGTCTCGACGAGCTGAGTCGATCTGGCTATGTGTGTCCGTCCGTCAGTCCGTCCGTCCGTCCGTCTGTCCGTCTGTCCGTCTGTCCATCTAAACCTTGTAATCACGCTACAGGTCGCAATTTTGATCGGATCGTCACGAAATTTTGGATGTTGATGGGGGTCCCGGAGGGGAAGAAGCCTATTGATTTTGGTGATGGTCCGATAATATTTAGGGGTCGGAATGGGCAAAAATCTTATGTGGATAAAAAGACAACGTTTTTTTCCAAAGCAAATATCTCAGCTTCTATACGGGGTATACCAACAGCAAAACCTGATAATAAAAGTAGAAAATATCGCCTTTCTAATGATGTAAAGTAGGTTCTCGTAGGTGATCAAACAACGAAGATATCACAATAGTCGCAAATAAAACCCAAATTTTCACTTTCGCAATTTTAATTATAATGACGAATATCACAGCTTTGGTTAGGGACTTTCCAAAAGCAAAGCCTGGCTGTGAAAGTAGAAGATCCCATCTTTACAATGATGTGAACTAGGTCGGCGTAGGTGACCAAATAACGGAGATATCGCAATAGTAGGTAATACATCCCATTTTTCCACTTTTTTGGAAATCACGCTACAGGTCTCAATTTTGATCGGATCGTCACGAAATTTTGAGAGTTAATGGGGGTCACACAGATGAAGAAGCCTATTGATTATGGTGATGGTCGGATAATATTTAGGGGTCGTAATGGACAAAAAACTTATTTGGAGAAAAAGACAACGTTTTTTTTCAAAGCGAATATCTCAGCTTCAATATGGGGTATACCAAAAGCAGAACCTGACCATGAAAGTAGAAAATATCACCTTTGCAACGATGTTACGAAGGTTGTCGTAGGTTGTCAAACAACGAAGATATCGCAAAAGCCGCTAATAGAACACAACTTTTCATTTTTGCGATTTTAATAATAATGACGAATATCACAGCTTTGGTTCCGGACCTTCCAAAAGCAAAGTCTGACAATGAAAGTAAAAAATCCCATCATTACAATGATGTAAAGCAGGTTGGCGTAGATATCCAAATAACGGAGATATCGCAATAGTCGGTAATACATCCCATTTTTCACTTTTTTGGAAATCCCGCTACAGGTCGCAATTTTAATTGGATCGTCACGAAATTTTGGGTGTTATTGGGGGTCCCACAGAGGAAAAAACCTTTTGATTTTTGGCAAGGAAAGTAGAAAATATCACCTTTACAACGATATGAAGTAGGTTGTCATAGGTGGTCAAACAAGAGAGATATCGCAATAGTCGGTAATGCATCCCTTTTTCCATTTTTGTGCAATCACACTACGAAATTTTGATCGGATCCTCACGAAATTTTGGGAGTTGATGGGGGTCTAACACAGAAAGAAGCCTATTGATGGTTGGGATACATCCCACTTTTCCATTTTTTATTTGGGTTGTACTGTCGATGCACTTAAATGCGTTTCAAAAAAATTGACCTGTGTTAATGTAGACATTCAGAGCAAAGGCGCTAATCTATCCCAACTTTAATATTTTGAATTTTATTAGTCAAAAGCTTATGAACAGGGGTAGTGGTGTAGGGTATCACATAGTCGGCCCCGACCCGACTATAGCCTTGGCTCACTTGTTACTTATAGGATGTTTGGTATTGCAAATGGGCTATATCGGTCCACGTTTTGTTATAGCACCTATAGAACGGTACCTCCCGATTTTCAGTATTTTGAAGGTTTTAACCTCATTATCACACCGAAATGGCTGCAATTTGGTACTTAGTCTTCGTTGGGGGTATAAAACTTTCCCCCAGAAATTTGTCGGTATATGTCCACGCCTTCATATAGCCCACATAGAACAGTACCTCCTGATTTTCGGCACTTTGAAGGTTGTAGCCACAATAATCCATCGAATCTGCTGAAACTTGGTAGTTTTTAGTTATGAAATTTGTTGGTAAAGGTCTACGCCTTTTTATAGCCGCCATAGAACGTACCTTCCGATTTCGGTATTTTTATGGTTGTGGCCTCAATATTCCTCTGAAATGTCTGAAATTTGGTATTTAGTCTTCATTTGGGGTATTAAAGGTTCATTATGAAATTTGTCGGCATAGGTCCATGCCTTAGTATAGCCCCCATGGAACGCTACCTCCCTATTTCCGGTATTTTGAAGGTTGTGTCCTCAATATTCCAACGAAATTGCTGAAATTTGGTATTTGGTCTTCATTTGGGGTATTAAACGTTCCATATGAAATTTGTTGGTATAGGCCAACGCCTTCATATAGCCCCCATAGAACGGTATCACCCGATTTTCGGGTTTTAGCCTCATTATCACACCGAAATGGCTGAAATTTAGTACTTAGTGTTCGTTGGGGGTATAAAACTTTCTCCCAGAAATTTGTCGCTCCACGCCTTCGTATAGCCCCCATAGAACGGTACCACCTGATTTTCGGTATTTTGAAGGTTGTGGCCACAGCAACCCACCGAAATGGCTGACATTTTGTTATTTAGCCTTTGTTTGGGGTAAAAGCCTTTCTGACTGAAATTCGTCGGTATAGATTCACGTTTTGATACAGCCCTCATAGAACTGTACCGCCCGATTTTCGTAATTCTAAAGGTTGTGACGATGGTTGCCACCGTGGTGCAATGGTATGTACGCCCGCCTTGCGCGCTGAAGGTCGTGGGTTCGATTCCCCGGATAAACAGTAGGTCCCATAACATTGAGCTAATATGAATCGGGGTGCACTCATTGATATGAGAGAAGTCTCCCTTGTCCCTTCATGGATGTTTGTGGAACAATTATTATTAAAGGTTGTGACGTCAATATCCCACCGAAAAACTGAAATTTGTTATTTAGTCTTCTATGGGTTTATACAAATATTCCAGAAGTGAATTATCAGTATAGGTTCCCATATCCCCCATAGAAGCGAACCTCTTGATTTTCGGTATTTTTAAGGTTTTACCGTAATATCGGAAATTTGCTATTTAGTCTTCTTTGTGTCTAAAAACTTTACGCCAGAAATTTGTAGGTATAGATCGACGTTTTCATATAGCACCCATGGTATTTTGAAGGTTAGCCACATCGTTTTACCGAACTTTCTGAAATTTAGTATTTAGCCTTCTTCATAAACGAAAAGAAATT
Source organism: Musca autumnalis (assembly GCF_047663935.1). Taxonomy (NCBI): domain Eukaryota; kingdom Metazoa; phylum Arthropoda; class Insecta; order Diptera; family Muscidae; genus Musca; species Musca autumnalis. The sequence goes on along the minus strand of NW_027411755.1, from coordinate 23,664,999 downwards.
AATTGTTCCATTTTACTTCAATACAACTCGTGGTGGAGGGTATAACAAGTTCGGCCTGGCCGAACTTAACGCCGTTATTACTTGTTTAAATTATTTTGTTGTTTTTATACCCTATACCACAATGTGGTAAAAATTCATGTAACACCGCGAAATATTCGTCGGAGACCCCCAATGTGGTATACCAATCATCATATCTCGACGAGATAAAGCGATTTTGAGATGTGAGTCCGTCCGTCCGTCTGTCCATTATAAATTGTAAACACGCTCCAGGCCGCAATTATGGACCGATCGTCACGAAATTTTGTATGGAGGTCGGGTTCAGATCAGAAAAGATCCCTATTCTTATTGGTGATGATCGTGAGATATTTAGCGGGTGAAATGGACCAAAAACATAATATTTATCCAATTTTCTAGCGGCTCTGTAGGTCTCAATAAATGTCCGATCAACGCGTAATTTTAAATAAGGTAAGAGTATATCACAAAGTACAAGCTTGCAATTTGAGATGGCGATCGGATAATATTTAGAGGGTTAAATGGACCAAAACTTTTGTGTGAAAATTGTGAACATTTTTAATATACAGCTTATATCTTAATTCCTGGAAGTGACATTCCGGACAAGTGAGATATACTTGAAAGTGGAACGCTTGACCTTTCAATTGATGCCAATTATGTTGGTGTGCATGATCAGATAACAGAGTTACAGCCTAATATATTCCATTATTTGTTTGTAGTGTAATAATAAACTCGCTAGAAGTCGCAATTATACATCAATAGTCACGAAATTTTGCACCGGGTAAGAGTATAGGTCGAAAAAGATGCCTACAAGTTTGAAAGATGATCTGATATTCTTTAGCGGGTGAAATGGACCATTACTTTTGTATGAAAAATATAAAGATTTTATTTTTGGTCTATATTTTAATTCCTTGAGGACATATATATTTCGCAAAGTAGCCTACATATGGAAAAAAACTACAGACCTTTCCTCTGATGGAAATTGCAATAAAGTGTTTGCTAGATAACGGGCCTACTGCCTTATAATGGGTTCTGTGTATAGAACCAGGGACGTACGCAGGGGGTGGGGGCACGGGGGGCCCGGGCCCCCCCCGAAATGGTTTGGCCGAACAAAATTTGTTAAGCTGCTGTAACTAGTTATTATATTTTTTTCTCATAAAAATGTTTGTATGTTTGCAGATTTCAAATTAAAGCTTATATTTTCTTAAGTTTCTGAACAGAAAATGTACATCATTAACAAGTTTTGTAAGAAAATATTTAAAAAATTTTTGTTAGTATGCTGTTTTTGAGAGAAACTTCCAATGAAATCTGAATTACTTCTTCAAGTCATATCATTCCACTATCAAATGCGAATTCTTAATGAATGTACTCCAAGTTTATGTCATATTCGAACTATATATAGCTCTCGAGGCTTAAAACTCATCCTGTAACAACAAAAATAACGAGTTCAGTATTGTGGGAATGGAAGTATATGAAAAAATGTCTATTGGATACAATGTATGAAGGGTCGGTCCTTCGTGGACTACATCTTGAAAACCAATTAGAAATTAGTTTTACTGCCATCGCCAAAATTTTGTTATTCTATTTTAGACAAATTTGCTGCTAAACAGTATGAGAAAATAATGAAGACAAATGAATTTTTTTTTTTTCCTAATCATCACCGAAGTATAATTGTAGCCTCAGACTTTAAGGTTACGAGATTATATACAATATATATATATATATACAATACAAATATGTAGGTCTCATCAAAATAATGATTTTATACTCCACATAAATATGTTTGGACAAAATCCGTTTCAGACATGATGGAAGTACTTACCACCGTAATGTTTTGTCCAAATTAAATTTAAGTCATTTTCACTAAAATGGTCGAAGGGACTAACCGATTCGGTCCAAAATCGAACCTAATATGGACTATCTTGGTCCACTCGCAAAATTACTTCCAAAAGTACATCTAGTTCCAAATGAATATGTTTGGACAACATCTTCAGGTCACTCATACAAGTCTAACATAACCGCAGTTTAAAGACTGTTTGAGGATCCTTTGGACATTTTGTAGTCTTGTTTACAGCGATATCCTATTTTTCGTGGACAAGTTCATGCTTCCTGACAAAGCTCTAACTGCTACGGTAACCAACTAAAATAGCTTATGGGCGCGGTAACTATCGAGAGGAGCGTCTCATAAAATAAGATCCATTTCTAAAATTATTTAGCTTATTATAACCGAATAATTAAGTGGATCGATTGTTATTTGTCAAAACTATATAGAACTAAGTCCATCAAAGTGTTTGTCAAAGTGTCGAGTCCAATTAAAAAAAATTATAATGCTTCTTCTTTAACATTATAATAAAAGTAAAAAATAATCCTGAATCAGACTCTATCTCTTCCGGTAAATAACACTGTGCAGCATTTTTAAGGTATTCTTGTGCAAAAAATTTGAAGTGAGGATTTTTGAAAGTACAGACCCAAAGTACAAAAGCCCTAGTTGCGTTTTGTTGAGTCAGATCCAGCTTGGATTTTATGGCCCCCTCTAAACATTGCTAATTATCGACTTTTTAAAGCAACTCGGGGCTATATCTCTGAAACCAATGCAAATCTTCTTCTGACCTCTGAAGCAAATTTGTAGATAAGGGTCAGAATAAAATATTTGGAGAAATATTGAACTGGAAAAACTACATTTATTACCTCAAATTTTATAATATATCTAAAAATTCCATAATTTGTATAGATTTCACACCATAAATATCCTACTCTGTAATTTTTTAAATTGTATCTGTTTAGGTGATAGCTCAGAAAGGCCGCAGAGAATAGTTGTTGTTTGTGGAGATGGGAATGTGGTGATACAAACCCGAGTGTTACCGATAAATATAAGAGGAGAAAATAAAACACAAAGGGTATTTAGTTTGTATAAATAATAATATTGGTGTGGGTGATTTATTAAGGCGAAAAGTGCTGATGACTTTACCTGGTGTGGGTGAGACGCGTTACAATTCGCGTGTATAAACAAGGATGTTTAGGTGAGAAACCGACTTATAAAAATGTACATACGTCTGTACAGGTGAAGAGATGACTTATAAGTGTTTTTTGTATAAAAACCGAAAGTGAATCAAGGCTGAGGCAATCACTGCTTATTGGAAAGATCTCACTACGATCCGAACTGAGCGAATACAGTTCCAGGGAGAAATTGCAGAGAAATTCCACTACCAAGAGAGTACTCTCTACGATCCGCGCTGAGCGAACATAGTCTCTGAGAAGATTTGTAGGGCAATGATTGGAAATATCACCCTACGGTCCGCCGTAAGCGAACATAGTTTCTCAGAGGGTTTGTAGAGAACACTTAAGGAAGGGAGACCTCTCTGCGATCCGAACTAGGCGAACAAAGACTCCCTGGAGATTTGTAGTGAAAATACCAATAGAGAGTTTCTAACTTAAACAGTATCCTAAATATTATGAATTCTTTCTATTGAATTTATATACTTTGTACCAATATTTATATATATAAAATTGAAATTAGTTTGTACGTTTGTTTGTTTGTGCCCTATAGACTCGAAAACGCGTTGATCTGGAGATATAGCATCAAAACCGGAGGTACCTAAAAAAATGTAGATTTTGTATGCAAATATCTTTAGAACTGTTACAGATACAATCTCCAAATTTTGTATGCGTGACGGAATTTGATGTAGAAAAAGATTTACCAAATTATATTCAAATCGGTTCAGATTTGGATATAGCTCCCACATACATATGTATATGTTCGGCCGATTTCCTTATTTTATGTACCAGCGTTTACTCAGCGACAGAACAACTAATGAGAGAATGTGTATTTGCTTTTGGCAGTGAACAGCTGTTCCTAGTTTTTGACACTTCATAAGTAAAAATGAGAAAGTTAAGCAGATTGTGGTTGGATTGCCCATCACATAATTATGAAAATATTACCATATATCAAGTTTTTGTGATTTGTTGTTGTTTTATATGGTGAACAGAATCAAAATTGGCAATATACATTATCGCCTTTAAAATAATGTGTGCTCCACAAAAATTATTTAGTGCCACCCAAAATAAAATGTTGCCCACCACCAGTTAAAAAATATTTTTTCTCTGCGTGTAGACATAAATGTGCCAACTCATATCGAAATCGGTTCAGATTTGGATATTGCTCCTATCTATATTTTAGGTCGATTGTCTGAATTTGATGCTCTAAATACGCTATATTTGTCCAATGTCGCTGAAATTTGGGATGTCTGACGGAATTTGTTCCAAAAATAAATGTGCCAAATTATATCGAGACGGTTCAGATTTGGACACACTAGATATGTCCAATTTCACTGAAATTTGGAAAACGTGACGCAATTCGTTCTAGAAATAAATGGGACAAATTATATCGAAATCGGTTCAGGTTAGAATATAGCTCCCATATATATTTTTGGCTGATTTTCATTATTTTATGCACAAAATGTAAATGTGAGACGGGATTTGTCTAAAAATAAATTTGACGAATTATATCGAGAGCGGTTCATATAGGAATATAGCTACCCATATATATTTTCGGTCGATTTCATGTTTTTGTTACGTGTGTTCAATTTCAATGAAATGTTGAAGACTTAGCAGCCAGTAAAAGTCATTATTATTTACAGAAGTACTTATAGTTGGTTGCCACCGTGGTGCAATGGTATGCACACCCGCCTTGCACGCTAAAGGTCGTGGGTTCGATTTCCCGGCCAGTCAACATCAAAACACTTTTCAACGGTGGCAAAATACCCCTTAGTAATGGTGGCGACATTGAGTATTTCAGTCTTGTACAACTTCTCTACAAGTGGTGTCTTAGACACGCCGTTCGGACTCGGCGATAAACAGTAGGTCCCATGTCATTGAGCTAATATGAATCGGGGTGCACTCATTGATATGAGAGAAGTCTCCCCTGTCCCGCCTGGGATGTTTGTGGAACAATTATAATTATTATTATAGTCGGGAAGGAATTGACCAAGGCTACAGCTATTAAGTATCATGTCTTTGAGAGACTTCTTAAGATTTATGTTTTATTATTCGTTAAATTATTAAAAACGTTAAAATAATTATGGCATTCCATTATATATTATCATAGTCGGGGCAGCAAATCGCACAGGGTTCAGCTAGTTTCATATAAAATTCGAAAAATCGAAATTTTTTGGGCTCATTTTAAAGTACATGTAGAATAGAATATGTGCCTAAATTTTCAGTCCATCGGACAAAAATTTACCGAGATATTAGCTATCGAAGGGAAACATTTATTGTGTTCTGTATGTAGCATAGAATCTAAAAACGTCTTTTCCTCGAAATGGCACTTTTGAAAGCGGTGCCCACTGTAGCTCGAAAACGGATGCTCCGGTCTTTATTTGTTTTTGTGGGACTATTATACACATAAATCATGTACTTACCGAGAGAGTCTTTAAAAAACTGCTGACGGAGTCCGAAAAATATCAATTTTTTACCGTGTGTTTTTTATTAAATCGAAATTTTGATTTTAACTGTTCAAAATTTTTAAAAGTTGATTTTTTAATTCCGTTTCAATAATGAACAAGATTATTAGGTTCGTAATGATCCCACAAAATTATATACTGATCGGTTTATTCTTTTTTAAACAACAGTGGGTACCGCAAACTGCTTTAGTAAAACAGTGCTTTATAGTCGGGCATTTGTCAGAAAGATTATTTAAAAGAAAAAAAATAGATTTCTTATAAAAAAATGCATGAAAATGCTTTTCTGATACTTATAAGTGGCCATAACCCCTTAAAATAGCTTTACGTAACGCTTCACAACATTTGAATTTTTCATGATTTTTGGTCAAGTTGGGCCCCCCCCGAAATGAAATCCTGCGTACGTCCCTGTATAGAACCACATTTTTATCCCATGTTACATATTGCCTCTCCAAAGTTTATGTAACACCACGAAATATTCGTCCTAGACCCCTTATTTGGTAAAGAGATTTAGCGATGTGTGTCCGTCCATTAAAAATTGTAAACAAGCTTAAGGCCGCAATTATGGACCGATTGTAACGATTTTGTTAAGGAGGTTGGGTTCGGGGCAGAATGGAAATGAATAGTTTTTGGTGATGATCGTGAAATGTTCAGGGGATGAAATGTACCAAAAACAAAATTTTAACCAATTTTGTAGCGGCTCTGTAGATCGAAATAATAACCCGCAAAATTTTAAACAAAGTTTAAGTTTATGATGAAGAAGAAGATTAGATAATACTTAGCGGGTTAAATGGAATGAAACTTTTGTGGTAAAAATTTCAATACCGTAGCGGTTAAACAACGGAAGTAGTAATACTACATAAGTGGGTTTCATTACATTTTAGTTTGTGTGAACTAAATTTTCCTTTCCTGCTACAAAAATGTCTTTGTCATGCTAGATAACTTTTTGGTTTTGGTCATAAGTATTATACATTACATCTCTTATATTTAATAATTACATTTTCTTAATCATTGAAAAGAAGTTCCGTAGTGAGCGATTGTCCAGGGATAGTGGTATAGGGTATCCCATGGTCGGCTCCATCCGACTATAGACTTTTCTTACTTGTTTTTCTATAATTTTATTCGAAAGGATGTCTGTTTCATGTACCAAATGGCCGAAGCTGCAATTTGCAATTTTTAGATACACTCCATGAAAGAAGGGAAATTCATGAGTAATGCACAACATGCTATTGCTTCAATCAACATAACGGTACTTTATATATAAACATGTTATGTAAACTTTTTTGTTCACAAAAACAAAGTCTGTTGGCCACTCTTTAATTCCCAAATCAAAACTTTTAATATTTCCAATAACTTGTTTAAATACAGTTCCTTGAACATGTGATCCTTTTTTACGTAAATTTCAATATAAGCTACCCACGAAAAATTGTCTATGTTTGAAGAGCTATAACTTTATAGTAACTCCATGTATCGACAAAAATCTTTCACGATTGTCTTATTTGAAGTGTTTTCAATAAAATAAAACCATAAAATTATAAAAAATCGACAACATATATTTTTATTTTTGTCCACTGAGGCACCATTGTGCGATGCACTTAAATGCGTTTCAACAAAATTAACCTGTATTGATGAACACATTCAGAGCAAAGGCGCTAAGCTATCCCAAATTTAATATTTTGGATTTTTCCAGTCAAAACCTTATGCCAGGGGTAGTGGCGTAGGGTATCACATAGACCCGACTATAGCCTTGGCTCACTTGTTAAGACCTTATGATTAACATAAAACAAATACAAAGTGTTTTGGGCAGTAAACAGCAATTATTTCCTTTAAGTAAGTTTTTATTTTTTGTTTTATTCCTCTTAAGCAAACCTTTTGTAATGTGCAATTATTGTAGTTTCCCTGAAGATGATTGGAGACTCCAATCGAAATATCGGAAATAAAGAAAACTTGAACATCAAGTCTTTTTATTAAAAAAGCCTGTAGCCGAACAATACTAAAACATAAAACAAATATTTATTTACTATTAATAAAAAAGTAATAAAAATATTTTAAAAAACATATTTTATTTAAACTTATTTTTCTCAGAACCATTTTTTGGGGTTAGACCGTTTTGGCACTGAGCGCCTCTTATATAGGAGCTATATCCAAATCTGAACCTATTTCAATATAATTTGGCAAACTTTTTGCTAGTCCGAATTCGTTGACATTTTCCAAATTGCATAAATATTTGACAGAATTTGCGTGTGACAGTACATTATTTTTTCATTAAAGTCTGCTATGTGTTTCTTGTATTTGGAATATTGTATGTACTCGTGCGTCTGTTGTTGCTTTTGTGTTTGGTGTTTTAATGCATTTCAATAAAAGAAACAACCACCACCATTGATCAATGTGTGAGTATGTGCATGTTTTCTGTGGCTTTTGGATTTGCATTTACATATATTTCATCCTCACAAATATTTGTTTGAACCCAAACAAATGTTTATTTGCACCCAATCATATATTTTTTTGTACCCAAACATATATTTGCTTGCACCCAATCATATATTTGTTTGAACTCAAACATATATTTTTTGCACCCTAACATATATATGTTTGCACCCAAACATATATTTGTTTGCATCCAATTATATATTTTTTTGCACCCAAACATATGTTATGTTAGAGACTATTGCAAACATAGATATGTTTTCTTTTAAATATGTTTGGGACATACGTATGTTAGAGAGGCCTGTTTTCCTCCGTGTAGCGTGATTGGTGCACCAATATGGAGGGTATAATTAAATTTCTCATTCCGTTTGTAACGCATCGAAATATTCATCGGAGACCCTATAAAGTATTCTTGATCAGGGTAAAACTCTAAGTCGATATAACCATGACTGTCTGTCCGTTTGTTGAAATCAAGATACAGCTCGCAATTTTTAAGATAGAGCTTTGTAATTTGGTTTTTATTATTCCTAGGATGTTTGGTATTGCAAATGGGCTATATCGGTCCACGTTTTCATATAGGCTCCATAGAACGGTACCACCCGATTTTCGTTTTAGCCTCATTATCACACCGAAATGGCTGAAATTTGGTACTTAGTCTTCGTTGGCGGTATAAAACTTTCCCCAAGAAATTTGTCGGTATAGCCCTTCAATAGCCCCCATAGAACGGTATCTCCCGATTTTCGGTTTTTTGAAGGTAGTAGCCACAATAATCCACCGAAATTGCTGAAATTTGGTATTTGGTCTTCATTTGGGGCATTAAATGTTCGTTGTCAAATTTGTCGGTATAGGTCCACGCCTTCTTATAGCCCCCATAGAACGTTCGGTGTTTTGATGTTTGTGGCCTTAATATTCCTCAGAAATGGCTGAAATTTGGTATTTGGTCTTCATTTGGGGTATTAAATGTTCAATATGAAATTTGTCGGCATAGGTCCATGCCTTAGTATAGCCCCCATTTAAACGGTACCTCCCTATTTCCGGTATTTTGAAAGTTGTGGCCTCAATATTCCACCGAAATGGCCACAATAATCCATATGCTGAAATTTGGTATTTGGTGTTCATTTGGGGTATTAAACATTCCATATGAACTTTGTTGGTATAGGCCAACGCCTTCATATAGCCCCCATAGAACGGTACCACCCGATTTTCGGTATTTTGAAGGTTTTAGTCTCATTATCACACCGAAATGGCTGAAAATTAGTGTTCGTTGGGGGTATAAAACTTTCTCCCAGAAATTTGTCGCGCCCTCATATAGCCCCCATAGAACACGGTACCTCCCGATTTTCGGTATTTTGAAGGTTGTGGCCACAGCAACCCACCGAAATGGCTGAAATTTTGTTATTTAGTCTTTCTTGGGGGTAAAAGCCTTTCTGACTGAAATTCGTCGGTATAGATCCACGTTTCGATACAGTCCTTATAGAACGGTACCTCCCGATTTTCGTAATTCTGAAGGTTGTGACTTCAATATCCCACCAAAAGACTGAAATTTTTTAATTAGTCTTCCATGGGTTTATAAAAATATTCCAGAAGTGAATTATCAGTATAGGTTACCATATCCCCCATAGAAGCGTACATCTTGATTGTCGATATTTTTAAGGTTTTACCGAAATATCGGAAATTTGGTATTTAGTCTCCTTTGTGTCTAAAAACTTAACGCCAGAAATTTGTAGGTATTGATCGACGTTTTCATATAGCCCCATGGAACGGTACCTCCCGAATTTCGGCATTTTGAAGGTTAGCCACATCGTTTTACCGAACTTGCTGAAATTTGGTATTTAGCCTTCTTTATAAACGAAAAGAAATTAATTGCTCCATTTTACGTCAATACAACTCGTGGTGGAGGGTACAACAAGTTCGGCCTGGCCGAACTTAATTTATTTTGTTGTTGTTTTTTTCTGTGTTTGTTTACTGTGTTGAATGAATCTGTTTGTGGAAATATAATTCGGCCCATGGACTAATTCTTTTTTACTTCTTTTTCTGATAAATATAATCGCTTGTAATAAAAAGTTGTGTTACATAAAAATATAGGTCATTGTCAAGGTTATTAAGATATTGCTTGCTACGAAATAAGAGGGAAGTATATTAATGTTTGTTAATATAGACGACAAAAATTTGTTTACTTTGATTATGAATTCAATTTTAACTTTCATATAAACAACTTTTGAATCATGTTGTTTAACATGTTTCAAGTGCAACAACAATTTCAAAGCAATAACTAATTTGTGTGTGAGTGTGAGAGAGTCATACATAGCAGAGCATTGTGATAAGAAGCTATGTGTCTACTACCTGCTGTGGTTTGACCATAACTTATTGACTTTAAATTGTAGGCACACTGTTGTTGTTGTTTTACTTCGTAAAAAGACAAATTTATTATTTATTTACTTTTATTGGGATAGGTTCGGTTTAGGCCAGGCAGAAGAATTAGAATTTTTAAACAGAAACCATATTTGATGAAATATTTCCAGTAAATTGTGGAATATGATGAATGCTAAGGGCGACCAAAATTTATTATGGGGGCAGCAAATAAAAATGGGGTAATATTAGACCTAAATTTTCAAAAAATCTATGGAAATATGACATTTATGGGAGTAGGTCACCCTTGGCATGGTTATTGATTCATTTCTGCTGACAATTAGCTTCAATACATTTTGTTTAGTTAAATGTGTTAATCAACCTTCAATTGAAACATGTTTTTGTACAACAACAACTTGGAATTTGATTCAAAATAATGCCACTGACATACTATGTACGTACTTGTCAACCAGCACACAACAAATGTGTATCGTTCATGCACTCAGTTTATTTGATGTAGAACATACATTATCTTATCTATGACAACAAAAATAACAACAACAAGAACAATGCGTTCGCAAGTGAGCTCGTAACAAAAGGCTTATAAAACAGTGAGCTCAGCTGGAAATGGGTTTTTTGTATAATTAAATTCAACGAATTTTCTGTACGGAAAATGACTTTTTGGTTTATAATTTTTGGAATATTTTTCTGCACCTTTCTATGTTACCAGAGGACACGGTATAGCTATTGGACCCGACGGAATGTGGAACAGCTGAAACCGCACTTTCTTTTGGGCCACATTCCCAAATTAAAAGGTATGAATCACAAGGAATTTATGCAGGAGGTCTATGACAGCTTCAAGGGGAAGCAGCGACTGGTGGGCGTCTACATTTTTACCAAACCGGTTGCTGTAATCTTAGATTTGGATCTGGTAAAGGCTGTGTTGATAAAAGATTTTAACAATTTCGCCAGTCGCATGACATATAAAAATGAAAAAGACATTCTCTCACAACATTTGTTCAATGTGGAAGCTGAGCTATGGCGGCCATTGCGTACTAAATTCTCCCCCACCTTTACCTCGGGAAAGATAAAATTTATGTTTCCCACAGTAAGGAAATTATGTGCGGATTTTTTGCAAACCTTTGAGGAAGCTGTTGAAAAATCGAATCTCATCAATGTCCATTACTTTAATAGCCTTTTTACCGTGGATGTCATAGGCACCTGCTTTTTTGGCATTGAGTGTAATAGCCTGAAGGATCCAGAGGCAGAATTCTTGAAAGTAAGCTCCAAAATATTTAGTCGCAGCAATTTCAATGTCCGCTGGCATTTGTTTAAACAAACCTATGTGGGCTTTATGAAATTTATGGGCTTTAAACGGTTTCCGCAATTTGTGGAGGATTTCTTTCGCAATGTGGTATGTGAGGGGTTCAAGGCTCGTGAAAAGCAGCAGATTCTGCGCAATGACTTTGTGGATATTTTAATTGACTTAAAGAAATCGGGTGAATTGAATCTTAGCTATGATCAAATATCGGCACAATTGTTTATATTTTTCACAGCCGGTTTTGAAACATCATCGACATCCATGAGTTATGCCCTCTTTGAATTGGCCAAGTATTCAGACACCCAAAACAAGCTGAGGCAAGATATTTGGGAAGTATTACAAAAACACAACCACGTAATGAGCTATGAGGCCCTAATGGACATGAAATATTTGGATTGTGTTTTAACAGGTAAGCCAAAACCCAGCCAACTTTGATTTCTTTCCCAACACCCGTTTCTTATTTGCAGAAACCCTTCGCATGTATCCCCCCTTGCCTTTTCTACAACGTGTTGCCCTAAATGATTACAAAGTACACGGCACAGATGTCATCATAGAAAAGAATACCGAAGTATTTATACCAGCCTATGGCATACATTATGATCCCAATATCTTCGACAATCCAAAGCAGTTCCAACCAGAACGTTTCCTACCCGGTGGTGAATGGGTAAAATCCCATCCCCAATCATTCTTGGGTTTCGGAGATGGTCCCCGAAATTGCATTGCCTTACGTTTTGGCCGCATGATAACAAAATTGGGTCTCATTTCACTTCTTACCAAATTTAAATTTTCACAACCCTCCACAAAGAATTCTGAGGAAATTGAATTTTCCAATCACAGCATGGTATTGGTGCCAAAAGGTGGTGTTTATTTGAAGGTGGAAAAAATATAAACAGAAAAACAATTATTTACAATTTCATTTATTATAAGTTAATAATTCTTAAAAAAATATTCTTTAAAAAATCCACGTTTATTGGTCTAAAGGTCCATTAAAAATATTCTTTAAAAAATCCACGTTTATTGGTCCAAAGGTCCAATAAAAAATATTCTTTAAAAAATCCACGTTTATTGGTCCAAAGGTCCAATAAAAAATATTCTTTAAAAAATCCACGTTTTTTGGTCCAAAGGTCCAATAAAAAATATTCTTTAAAAAATCCACGTTTATTGGTCCAAAGGTCCAATAAAAAATATTCTTTAAAAAATCCACGTTTATTGGTCTAAAGGTCCATTAAAAATATTCTTTAAAAAATCCACGTTTATTGGTCCAAAGGTCCAATAAAAAATATTCTTTAAAAAATCCACGTTTATTGGTCCAAAGGTCCAATAAAAAATATTCTTTAAAAAATCCACGTTTTTTGGTCCAAAGGTCCAATAAAAAATATTCTTTAAAAAATCCACGTTTATTGGTCCAAAGGTCCAATAAAAAATATTCTTTAAAAAATCCACGTTTATTGGTCCAAAGGTACAATTCTTTAAAAAATCCACGTTTATTGGTCCAAAGGTACAATTCTTTAAAAAATCCACGTTTATTGGTCCAAAGGTACAATTCTTTAAAAAATCCACGTTTATTGGTCCAAAGGTACAATTCTTTAAAAAATCCACGTTTATTGGTCCAAAGGTACAATTCTTTAAAAAATCCACGTTTATTGGTCCAAAGGTACAATTCTTTAAAAAATCCACGTTTATTGGTCCAAAGGTACAATTCTTTAAAAAATCCACGTTTATTGGTCCAAAGGTACAATTCTTTAAAAAATCCACGATTATTGGTCTGAAGCTCCATGAAAAAAATATTCTTTAAAAAAATCCAAGATTATTGGCCTGAAACTCCATGAAAAAAATATTCTTTAAAAAATCAACGTTTATTTTTCTGCAGGTCCATGAAAAATATCCTTTAAAAAATCCAGGTTTATTGGTCTGATGAAACATTGAAACAATATTCTTAAAAAATCCACGTTTATTTTTCTGCAGGTCCATGAAAAATATCCTTTAAAAAATCCAGGTTTATTGGTCTGATGAAACATTGAAACAATATTCTTAAAAAATCCACGTTTATTTTTCTGCAGGTCCATGAAAAATATCCTTTAAAAAATCCAGGTTTATTGGTCTGATGAAACATTGAAACAATATTCTTTAAAAAATCCACGTTTATTGTTTAGAAGATCCATGGAAAAAAATCTTTAAAAAATCCACGTTTATTGTTTAGAAGATCCATGGAAAAAAATCTTTAAAAAATCCACGTTTATTGTTTAGAAGATCCATGGAAAAAAATCTTTAAAAAATCCACGTTTACTGGTCTGAGGGTCCATGAAAAAAATTCTTTAAAAAATCCACGTTTACTGGTCTGAGGGTCCATGGAAAAAATTCTTTAAAAAATCCACGTTTACTGGTCTGAGGGTCCATGGAAAAAATTCTTTAAAAAATCCACGTTTACTGGTCTGAGGGTCCATGGAAAAAATTCTTTAAAAAATCCACGTTTACTGGTCTGAGGGTCCATGGAAAAAATTCTTTAAAAAATCCACGTTTACTGGTCTGAGGGTCCATGGAAAAAATTCTTTAAAAAATCCACGTTTACTGGTCTGAGGGTCCATGGAAAAAATTCTTTAAAAAATCCACGTTTACTGGTCTGAGGGTCCATGGAAAAAATTCTTTAAAAAATCCACGTTTACTGGTCTGAGGGTCCATGGAAAAAATTCTTTAAAAAATCCACGTTTACTGGTCTGAGGGTCCATGGAAAAAATTCTTTAAAAAATCCACGTTTACTGGTCTGAGGGTCCATGGAAAAAATTCTTTAAAAAATCCACGTTTACTGGTCTGAGGGTCCATGGAAAAAATTCTTTAAAAAATCCACGTTTACTGGTCTGAGGGTCCATGGAAAAAATTCTTTAAAAAATCCACGTTTACTGGTCTGAGGGTCCATGGAAAAAATTCTTTAAAAAATCCACGTTTACTGGTCTGAGGGTCCATGGAAAAAATTCTTTAAAAAATCCACGTTTACTGGTCTGAGGGTCCATGGAAAAAATTCTTTAAAAAATCCACGTTTACTGGTCTGAGGGTCCATGGAAAAAATTCTTTAAAAAATCCACGTTTACTGGTCTGAGGGTCCATGGAAAAAATTCTTTAAAAAATCCACGTTTACTGGTCTGAGGGTCCATGGAAAAAATTCTTTAAAAAATCCACGTTTACTGCTCTGAGGGTCCATGGAAAAAATTCTTTAAAAAATCCACGTTTACTGGTCTGAGGGTCCATGGAAAAAATTCTTTAAAAAATCCACGTTTACTGGTCTGAGGGTCCATGGAAAAAATTCTTTAAAAAATCCACGTTTACTGGTCTGAGGGTCCATGGAAAAAATTCTTTAAAAAATCCACGTTTACTGGTCTGAGGGTCCATGGAAAAAATTCTTTAAAAAATCCACGTTTACTGGTCTGAGGGTCCATGGAAAAAATTCTTTAAAAAATCCACGTTTACTGGTCTGAGGGTCCATGGAAAAAATTCTTTAAAAAATCCACGTTTACTGCTCTGAGGGTCCATGGAAAAAATTCTTTAAAAAATCCACGTTTACTGGTCTGAGGGTCCATGGAAAAAATTCTTTAAAAAATCCACGTTTACTGGTCTGAGGATCCATGGAAAAAATTCTTTAAAAAATCCACGTTTACTGGTCTGAGGGTCCATGGAAAAAATTCTTTAAAAAAATCCACGTTTACTGGTCTGAGGGTCCATGGAAAAAATTCTTTAAAAAATCCACGTTTACTGGTCTGAGGGTCCAAGGAAAAAAATTCTTTAAAAAATCCACGTTTACTGGTCTGAGGGTCCATGGAAAAAAATCTTTAAAAAATCCACGTTTACTGGTCTGAGGGTCCATGGAAAAAATTCTTTAAAAAATCCACGTTTACTGGTCTGAG
Source organism: Musca autumnalis (assembly GCF_047663935.1). Lineage (NCBI taxonomy): Eukaryota > Metazoa > Arthropoda > Insecta > Diptera > Muscidae > Musca > Musca autumnalis. The sequence continues at coordinate 23,649,538 of NW_027411755.1, read as the reverse complement.
TGTCCATGGAAAAAATTCTTTAAAAAATCCACGTTTACTGGTCTGAGGGTCCATGGAAAAAATTCTTTAAAAAATCCACGTTTACTGGTCTGAGGGTCCATGGAAAAAATTCTTTAAAAAAATCCACGTTTACTGGTCTGAGGGTCCATGGAAAAAATTCTTTAAAAAATCCACGTTTACTGGTCTGAGGGTCCAAGGAAAAAAATTCTTTAAAAAATCCACGTTTACTGGTCGGAGGGTCAATGGAAAAAAATCTTTAAAAAATCCACGTTTACTGGTCTGAGGGTCCATGGAAAAAATTCTTTAAAAAATCCACGTTTACTGGTCTGAGGGTCCATGGAAAAAATTCTTTAAAAAATCCACGTTTACTGGTCTGAGGGTCCATGGAAAAAATTCTTTAAAAAATCCAGGTTTACTGGTCTGAGGGTCCATGGAAAAAATACTTTAAAAAAATCCACGTTTACTGGTCTGAGGGTCCATGGAAAAAATTCTTTAAAAAATCCACGTTTACTGGTCTGAGGGTCCAAGGAAAAAAATTCTTTAAAAAATCCACGTTTACTGGTCTGAGGGTCCATGGAAAAAAATCTTTAAAAAATCCACGTTTACTGGTCTGAGGGTCCATGGAAAAAATTCTTTAAAAAATCCACGTTTACTGGTCTGAGGGTCCATGGAAAAAATTCTTTAAAAAATCCACGTTTATTGGCCTGAGGGCCCATGGAAAAATATTCTTTAAAAAATCCACGTTTATTGGCCTGAGGTCCCATGGAAAAATATTCTTTAAAAAATCCACGTTTATTGGCCTGAGGGCCCATGGAAAAATATTCTTTAAAAAATCCACGTTTATTGGCCTGAGGGCCCATGGAAAAATATTCTTTAAAAAATCCACGTTTATTGGCCTGAGGGCCCATGGAAAAATATTCTTTAAAAAATCCACGTTTATTGGCCTGAGGGCCCATGGAAAAATATTCTTTAAAAAATCCACGTTTATTGGCCTGAGGGCCCATGGAAAAATATTCTTTAAAAAATCCACGTTTATTGGCCTGAGGGCCCATGGAAAAATATTCTTTAAAAAATCCACGTTTATTGGCCTGAGGGCCCATGGAAAAATATTCTTTAAAAAATCCACGTTTATTGGCCTGAGGGCCCATGGAAAAATATTCTTTAAAAAATCCACGTTTATTGGCCTGAGGGCCCATGGAAAAATATTCTTTAAAAAATCCACGTTTATTGGCCTGAGGGCCCATGGAAAAATATTCTTTAAAAAATCCACTTTTATTGGCCTGAGGGCCCATGGAAAAATATTCTTTAAAAAATCCACGTTTATTGGCCTGAGGGTCCATGAAAAAATATTCTTTAAAAAATCCACGTTTATTTGTCAAAAGTCCGTGAAAAAATATTCTTTAAAAATCCACGTTTATTCGTCCAAAGATCCATAAAAAATAATCGTTAAAAATACACGTTTATTTGTCAAAAGTCCATGAAAAAATATTCTTTAAAAAATCCACGTTTATTCGTCCAAAGATCCATAAAAAATAATCGTTAAAAATACACGTTTATTTGTCAAAAGTCCATGAAAAAATATTCTTTAAAAAATCCACGTTTATTCGTCCAAAGATCCATGAAAAATATTCATTAAAAAATTCACGCTTATTTGTCTAAAGGTTCATGAAAAAATATTCTTTAAAAAATCCACGTTTATTCGTCCAAAGATCCATGAAAAATATTCATTAAAAAATTCACGCTTATTTGTCTAAAGGTTCATGAAAAAATATTCTTTAAAAAATCCACGTTTATTGGCCAGAGGGCCCATGGAAAAATATTCTTTAAAAAATCCACGTTTATTGGCCAGAGGGCCCATGGAAAAATATTCTTTAAAAAATCCACGTTTATTGGCCTGAGGGCCCATGGAAAAATATTCTTTAAAAAATCCACGTTTATTGGACTGAGGGCCCATGGAAAAATATTCTTTAAAAAATCCACGTTTATTGGCCTGAGGGCCCATGGAAAAATATTCTTTAAAAAATCCACGTTTATTGGCCTGAGGGTCCATGAAAAAATATTCTTTAAAAAATCCACGTTTATTTGTCAAAAGTCCATGAAAAAATATTCATTAAAAATTCACGTTTATTCGTCCAAAGATCCATAAAAAAATAATCGTTAAAAATACACGTTTATTTGTCAAAAGGTCCATGAAAAAATATTCTTTAAAAAATCCACGTTTATTGGTCTGAAGCTCCATGAAAAAAATATTCTTTAAAAAATCCACGTTTATTGGTCTGAAGCTCCATGAAAAAAATATTCTTTAAAAAAATCCACGTTTATTGGTCTGAAGCTCCATGGAAAAAATATTCTTTAAAAAATCCACATTTATTGGTCTGAAGCTCCATGAAAAAAATATTCTTTAAAAAATCCACGTTTATTGGTCTGAAGCTCCATGAAAAAAATATTCTTTAAAAAATCCACGTTTATTGGTCTAAAGGTCCAATAAAAAATATTCTTTAAAAAATCCACGTTTATTTGTCAAAAGGTCCATGAAAAAATATTCTTTAAAAAATCCACGTTTATTGGTCCAAAGGTCCAATAAAAAATATTCTTTAAAAAATCCACGTTTATTGGTCCAAAGGTCCAATAAAAAATATTCTTTAAAAAATCCACGTTTATTGGTCCAAAGGTCCAATAAAAAATATTCTTTAAAAAATCCACGTTTATTGGTCCAAAGGTCCAATAAAAAATATTCTTTAAAAAATCCACGTTTATTGGCCTGAGGGCCCATGGAAAAATATTCTTTAAAAAATCCACGTTTATTGGTCCAAAGGTCCAATAAAAAATATTCTTTAAAAAATCCACGTTTATTGGCCTGAGGGCCCATGGAAAAATATTCTTTAAAAAATCCACGTTTATTGGCCTGAGGGCCCATGGAAAAATATTCTTTAAAAAATCCACGTTTATTGGCCTGAGGGCCCATGGAAAAATATTCTTTAAAAAATCCACGTTTATTGGCCTGAGGGCCCATGGAAAAATATTCTTTAAAAAATCCACGTTTATTGGCCTGAGGGCCCATGGAAAAATATTCTTTAAAAAATCCACGTTTATTGGCCTGAGGGCCCATGGAAAAATATTCTTTAAAAAATCCACGTTTATTGGCCTGAGGGCCCATGGAAAAATATTCTTTAAAAAATCCACGTTTATTGGCCTGAGGGCCCATGGAAAAATATTCTTTAAAAAATCCACGTTTATTGGCCTGAGGGCCCATGGAAAAATATTCTTTAAAAAATCCACGTTTATTGGCCTGAGGGCCCATGGAAAAATATTCTTTAAAAAATCCACGTTTATTGGCCTGAGGGCCCATGGAAAAATATTCTTTAAAAAATCCACGTTTATTGGCCTGAGGGCCCATGGAAAAATATTCTTTAAAAAATCCACTTTTATTGGCCTGAGGGCCCATGGAAAAATATTCTTTAAAAAATCCACGTTTATTGGCCTGAGGGTCCATGAAAAAATATTCTTTAAAAAATCCACGTTTATTTGTCAAAAGTCCATGAAAAAATATTCTTTAAAAATCCACGTTTATTCGTCCAAAGATCCATAAAAAATAATCGTTAAAAATACACGTTTATTTGTCAAAAGTCCATGAAAAAATATTCTTTAAAAAATCCACGTTTATTCGTCCAAAGATCCATGAAAAATATTCATTAAAAAATTCACGCTTATTTGTCTAAAGGTTCATGAAAAAATATTCTTTAAAAAATCCACGTTTATTCGTCCAAAGATCCATGAAAAATATTCATTAAAAAATTCACGCTTATTTGTCTAAAGGTTCATGAAAAAATATTCTTTAAAAAATCCACGTTTATTGGCCAGAGGGCCCATGGAAAAATATTCTTTAAAAAATCCACGTTTATTGGCCAGAGGGCCCATGGAAAAATATTCTTTAAAAAATCCACGTTTATTGGCCTGAGGGCCCATGGAAAAATATTCTTTAAAAAATCCACGTTTATTGGACTGAGGGCCCATGGAAAAATATTCTTTAAAAAATCCACGTTTATTGGCCAGAGGGCCCATGGAAAAATATTCTTTAAAAAATCCACGTTTATTGGCCAGAGGGCCCATGGAAAAATATTCTTTAAAAAATCCACGTTTATTGGCCTGAGGGCCCATGGAAAAATATTCTTTAAAAAATCCACGTTTATTGGTCTGAAGCTCCATGAAAAAAATATTCTTTAAAAAAATCCACGTTTATTGGTCTGAAGCTCCATGGAAAAAATATTCTTTAAAAAATCCACATTTATTGGTCTGAAGCTCCATGAAAAAAATATTCTTTAAAAAATCCACGTTTATTGGTCTGAAGCTCCATGAAAAAAATATTCTTTAAAAAATCCACGTTTATTGGTCTAAAGGTCCAATAAAAAATATTCTTTAAAAAATCCACGTTTATTGGTCTAAAGGTCCAATAAAAAATATTCTTTAAAAAATCCACGTTTATTGGTCTAAAGGTCCAATAAAAAATATTCTTTAAAAAATCCACGTTTATTTGTCAAAAGGTCCATGAAAAAATATTCTTTAAAAAATCCACGTTTATTGGTCCAAAGGTCCAATAAAAAATATTCTTTAAAAAATCCACGTTTATTGGTCCAAAGGTCCAATAAAAAATATTCTTTAAAAAATCCACGTTTATTGGTCCAAAGGTCCAATAAAAAATATTCTTTAAAAAATCCACGTTTATTGGTCCAAAGGTCCAATAAAAAATATTCTTTAAAAAATCCACGTTTATTGGTCCAAAGGTCCAATAAAAAATATTCTTTAAAAAATCCACGTTTATTGGTCCAAAGGTCCAATAAAAAATATTCTTTAAAAAATCCACGTTTATTGGTCCAAAGGTCCAATAAAAAATATTCTTTAAAAAATCCACGTTTATTGGTCCAAAGGTCCAATAAAAAATATTCTTTAAAAAATCCACGTTTATTGGTCCAAAGGTCCAATAAAAAATATTCTTTAAAAAATCCACGTTTATTGGTCCAAAGGTCCAATAAAAAATATTCTTTAAAAATCCACGTTTATTCGTCCAAAGATCCAATAAAAAATATTCTTTAAAAAATCCACGTTCGTTGGTCTAAAGGTCCAATAAAAAATATTCTTTAAAAAATCCACGTTCATTGGTCTAAAGGTCCAATAAAAAATATTCTTTAAAAAATTGACGTTTATTGGTCTAAAGGTCCAATAAAAAATATTCTTTAAAAAATCCACGTTTATTGGTCTAAAGGTCCAATAAAATATATTCTTTAAAAAATTGACGTTTAGTGGTCTAAAGGTCCAATAAAAAATAATCTTTAAAAATTGACGTTTATTGGTCTAATTGTCCAATAAAAAATATTCTTTAAAAAATCCACGTTTATTGGTCCAAAGGTCCAATAAAAAATATTCTTTAAAAAAAATTATGTTTATTGGTCTAAATCCACGTTTATTGGTCTAAAGGTCCAATAAAAAATATTCTTTACAAAATCCACCTTCATTGGTCTAAAGGTCCAATAGCAAATATTCTTTAAAAAATCCACGTTTATTTGTCGAAAGTCCATGAAAAAATATTCTTTAAAAAATCCACGTTCATTGGTCTAAAGGTCCAATAAAAAATATTCTTTAAAAAATCCACGTTCATTGGTCTAAAGGTCCAATAAAAAATATTCTTTAAAAAAAATCGACGTTCATTGGTCTAAAGGTCCAATAAAAAATATTCTTTAAAAAATTGTTAAAAAATCTACGTTTATTGGTCAGGAAGCCTATAAAAAAATATTCAATAAAAATCACGCTTGTTTGCAAAAGGTCCATGAAAAAATTTTCATTAAAAATCCAATTTATTTGTCAAAAGGTCCATAAAAATATTCATTAAAAATCCACGTTTATTGGTAGGAAATTTAGACATTGCTTGGAATACCTTTGAACAAAGCGGGCTGCCGAAGGCTGCTTTATAATCGACGAAAAGGTGATATGTGTCGATCTGCATCTCTTGGGTCTTCTCTAGGATTTGCCGCAGGGTAAACATCTGGTCAATGGTGGACTTGCCAGGTCTAAAGCCGCATTGGTATGGTCCAATTATTTCGTTGACCATTGGCTTTAGTCGTTCGCACAATATCCCTAACACTATCTTATAGGCAATAGGGAGAAGACTTATGCCCCTATAGTTGGAGCATACAGTCTTATCTCCTTTCTTGTGGACGGGACATAGGATGCTCAGTTTCCAATCGGGTACGCGTTCTTCCTGCCAGATGGTGCTGACTAGCTGATGCATACACCTTATCAGTGCTTCGCCTCTGGTTTTAAACAGCTCGGCTGGTAAGCCATCGGCTCCTGCTGCTTTATTATTCTTCAGCCGGTTGATTGCTGTTTTTACCTCATCTTGGCCGGGCGGTATACATTCTATACCATCTTCTGGGATTGGATCTGTGGTATCATCGTCTTCGCTACTATTGGATACCAGCAGATTGGAGAAATGTTCCTTCCATATCCTGAGCACACTATCTGTATCTGTTAGCAGATTACCTTGCTGGTCTCTACAGGAGGATGTGCCAGTTCCAAAGCCATCAGTTTGATGTTTCACACTTTGATAGAATTTTCGGACTTCATTCTGTCTCCTGTACATCTCGATTTTGTCACACTCCCGCTTTTCCATTTCTCTCTTTTTCTTGCGGAAAAGACGTCTCTCTTCTCTCCTTTTCTCCCGATATCTCTCTCGTGCGCTATGAGTTGCTACTGATTGTAACCGATATGGCTTATCTACAGGTACCTACCCCACAAAAGTTCGAAAATATTCGGAAAAATTTTGCGCACGATAACTCTTGATGGGAGTGACCGATTTGGTCCATACTTTACACATTCTCATAATATCTACCAGATATAGATAAGGTTCGAATATGGACTATATTTGTCCACTCCATCCCGTACCTCCCACACACAATTTTGGATAAGTTCACTTTAAGACCTGCTATTCAATCACTTTGATTTTTGTTGAAGCAACTTACATTCGGTGCCTCAATTACGATGGTAAAAGTTGTTTCAGGGGCAAGTCCATACTTCTTGAGAAAACAGCCCGAAGGGTGTAAAAACCCCCTATGGCACCCCCATGGTCTATGACGGTCCATTCCTTTAAGTACATTTTCCGCAAAATTTTTGAACTTTAATCCTAATCAACATTTTTGTCGGTTCATATAAGACCAAAATTTTGAAACCCCCTAAATACATAAGTTTTTTGTGATAAAAGTGTTTCAATTTGCACAGGCTGAGGGTATATCTCTGTCGGCAAAGCCGACTGATACTTTTTTACTTGTTTTATTTTCTAAACAACACTAATTTGTAAAATAAACAACCGCAAACAAAAAACAACAAAAACAACACATGAAATTTGAGTATTGTTAGGCTATAAGCAAAATTAAACAAACAAAAAAGAAAATAAATAAAATATTAGATTTAATAATAAAAACAAAAACTAAACTGAACATAGAGTAGATTTCAATTATTTGGTGACAAAAAGCGAAAATAACAATGTGTTTTTCATTATAATTTGTTTAGTTTGTAAATCATATAACTGTGTATAATTTTTTGTTGTTGTAAATCAAATAAGGAAGATGAAATAAAATTTATGGAAATAAAAACAAAAATTTCGAATTTTTAATTAACTTATTAAAATTACTGGCATTGTGGGTATGTATGCGGTGGAAAAAAACAATGTTTGTTTTTGTCATGCTCTCAGATATTTCATGTGGAGATAGAAGTGGCGCGTGCATAAAAAATTGGACCGGACATACACGAACACGGTCCAAAATTTTTATGCATTTTCTCGCATTAATACGGCGATTTAAAAAAGGCACGCGTGATCGTGCCTTCCATGGAAAAAATAAGGGCGGCTCACAGTGGTTCAGAATTTTTTGTTGTCACCGTTTTTTTAATTTCTATAGGGTATTCGATAGTAAACATATTAAACCTTTAGAATTTATACGCCTTTTTAGCGGGTTCATCATCGCTCATTCTTATTATATGGCCTAGCCAACGCAATCGTTGCATCTCGATACGTTTAACTACATTCATGTCTTTGTATAGCAGATACAGCTCGTGGTTCATACGACGTCGATATTCACCGTCAACGCAGATCGGTCCGTAGATCTTTCGAACAATTTTTCTCTCAAACACGCCAAGCACTGCCTTATCTGCTTCCGCAAGTACCCAGGCTTCGGAACCATACATCAGCACGGGTAGTATCAGTGTTTTGTAAAGCGTTATTTTTGTTTGACGAGTTGTGGCTTTGTATTTAATGTGCTTACTTAAGCCAAAGTAGCATCTGTTGATCAATACAATTCTATTTCACAATTTTATTTCACAACTCATGTCGTTTGTTGTGTTTACTTCGGTGCCGAGGTATACGAAGTCTTTTACTGCCTCGAAATTATAGGAACCAACTTCAACAGTTGGTCCGATCTCAATGGACGCAGTGCGCGTCGACACCATCATCTTGGTATTCTCGCCGTTTACCGCCAGACCCACTTTAGCAGATTCTCCTTCGACCTTCATAAAGGTATCGGTTACTTCTTTTGCTGATCGTCCCATGATGTCTATATCATCAGCATAAGCAAGTAACATGTGGCTATTGGTGTGGATTGTGCCACTTCTTTTGACGTTTGCCTCTCGTATAACTTTTCTAGCAGGATGTTGAAAAGATCACACGAAAGGCTGTCTCCTTGCCTGAAACCTCTTTTGGTACAAAAGTCTTCGGAAAGGTTCTTTCCTATTTTAACTGAAGATATTGTGTCAGTTAGAGTCATTTTACAAAGCCGAATGAGCTTTGCGGGGATACCAAATTCAGACATTGCTTGGAATACCTTTGAACGTAGCGGGCTGTCGAAGGCTGCTTTATAATCGACAAAAAGGTGGTAGGTGTCGATCAGCATCTCTTGGGTCTTCTCCAGCATTTGCCGCAGGGTAAATATCTGGTCAATGGTGGACTTGCCAGGTCTAAAGCCGCATTGGTATGGTCCAACTATTTCGTTGACCATGGGCTTTAGTCGTTCGCACAATATCCCTCACACTATCTTGTAGGCGATAGGGAGAGGAATTATGCCCCTATAGTTAAAGCATACAGTCTTATCTCCTTTCTTGTGAACGGGACACAGGATGCTCAGGTTCCAATCGTCGGGTACGCGTTCTTCCTGCCAGATGGAGCTAACTAGCTGATGCACACACCTTATCAGCGTGTCGCCTCCGCTTTTAAACAGCTCGGCTGGTAGGCCATCAGCTCCTGCTGCCTTATTATTCTTCAGCCGGTTTATTGCTGCCTTTACCTCATCTTGGCTGAGTGGTATACATTCAATACCATCTTCTGGGATTGGATCTGTGGTATCTTCGTCGACTTCGCTACTATTGGATACCAACAGTTTATTATACCCTACACCACTATGTGGGGAGGGTATTATAAGTTTGTTTTGGCCAAAAAGTTTGTAACGCATCGAAATAATGGTCCTAGACCCATACTTATATATACCAAAATGAATGTCTCGACGAGCTGAGTCGATCTGGCTATGTGTGTCCGTCCGTCAGTCCGTCCGTCCGTCTGTCCATCTAAACCTTGTAATCACGCTACAGGTCGCAATTTTGATCGGATCGTCACCAAATTTTGGGTGTGGATGAGGGTCCCAGAGGGGAAGAAGCCTATTGATTTTGGTGATGGTCGGATAATATTTAGGGGTCGGAATGGGCAAAAAACGTATTTGGGGAAAAAGTCAACCTTTTATTTCAAAGCGAATATCTCCGCATCTATTATGGGTAAATCAAAAGAAAAACCTGCTTATGAAAGTAGAAAATATCACCTTTTCAATGATGTATAGTAGGGTGTCGTCGTCAAACAAAGAAGAAATCGCAATAGCCGCAAATACAACCCATCTTTTTATTTTTGCGACTTGAGTTATAATGACGAATATCACAGCTTTGGTTGGGGATCTTCCAAAAGCAAAGCCTGACTATGAAAGAAGAATATCCCACCTTTACAATGATTCAAAGCGGGTTGGCGTAGGTGGCCAAATAACGGAGATATAGCAATAGTCGGTAATACATTCCATTTTTCAATTATTTTCAAAATCGCGCTACAGGTCGCAATTTTGATCGGATCGTCACGAAATTTTGGGAGTTAATGGGGGTCCCACAGAGGAAGAAGCCTATTGATTTTTATGATGGTCGGATAATATTCAGGGGTCGAAATGGACAATAACTTATTTGGAGAAAATGTCAACGTTTTATTTCAAAGCCAATAGCTCTGTTTCTTTAAGAGGTATATCAAAAGCAAAACCTGGCAAGGAAAGTAGAAAATATCACCTTTTCAACGATGTACAGTAGGCTGTCGTAGGTTGATCGGATCGTCACGAATTTTTTGGGAGTTGATGCGAGTCCCACAAAGGAAGAAGCCTATTAAGTTTGGTGACGGTCGTATAATATTCAGGAGTCGGAATAAGCAAAAAGCTTATGTGGAGAAAAGTCAAAGTTTTTTTCTTATGGGAATATCTCCGCTTCTGGTAGGAGCATTCCAAAAAGAAAACCCGCCAATGGTAAAAGAAAAGATCTCCTTTATATTGATGCAACGTATGTTGGCGTAAGTGAGCAAACAACCGAGATATTGCAAAAGTCAGTAATATATCAATTTTTTTTCATTTTTTGTAATCACGCTGCCGGTTGGAATTTTGATCGGATAGTCACTAGATTTTGGGGGTAGATGCGGGCCCCACAGAGGAAGAAGCCTATTGATTGTAGTGATAGTCGGATGATATTTAGGGGTCGGAATGGGGAAAAACTCATGTGGAGACAAATTCAAAGTTTTATTCTCTGTAAATATATCGGCTTCTAGTAGGGGTTTCCAACGGCAAAGCCTGTCAATAGAAGAAGACAATATTACCTTTAAATAGGTGTAAAGTAGGTTGGCGAAGGTGGCCAAACAAGGGAGATACCACAATGCATCCAATTCTTCCATTTTTTGCAATCACGCTACAGGTCGCAATTTTGATCGGAAGGTCACGAAATTTTGGTTGCTTATGGGGGTCCCGAGAGAAAGAGGCATATTATGTTTGATGGTATTCGGATTATATTCCCTAAAAGAAATGTTTACCAGTGAAAAGCTTATGCACAGGGGTAGTGGTGTAGGGTAACACATGGTCGGCCCCGTCCCGACTATAGCCTTTCCTCACTTGTTTTTCCATATCCTTAGCACACTATCTGTATCAGTTACCAGATTACCTTGCTGGTCTCCACAGAAGGATATGCCAGTTCCAAAGCAATCAGTTTGATGTTTCACTCTTTGCTAGAATTTTCGGACTTCATTCTGTCTCCTGTATATCTCGATTTGTTCACACTCCCGCTTTTCCATCTCTCTATTTTTCCTGCGGAAAAGACGTTTCTCCTCTCTCCTTTTCTCCCGATACCTCTCTTGTGCGCTACACGTTGCTACTGATTGTAAAGTAGACCTATATGCCGCATTTTTCTCTTCGGTAGCAGCACGACACTCCTGGTCATACCATGGATTCCTTGGTGGAGGTCTCTGGTATCCAAGTACTGATTTTGCGGCTGTTTGCATCGAGTGAGCAATGTTTTGCCATTGTCCTGATATGTTATCGGGACGAGGAGTGCTTTGATTAAGCAGTTGGTTCAGTTGAGTGGAATATGCTGTGCCTATCTGTTGTGATTGCAGCTTACCAATGTCCAACTTCCGTGTTGTGTCTGTTCGCACTTTGTTTGCTACGTTTAATCTGGTACGTACCTTTGCTGCAACAAGGTAGTGGTCCGAGTCTATGTTTGCACTTCGGAACGATCGTACATCCAACACGCTTGATGCATGTCTTCCATCTATCACAACGTGATCAATTTGATTTCTTTTTCTTTGATCTGGTGACAGCCGGGTGCCCTTATGAATATCGAGATGCTTAAATCTGGTGCTGCTAACTACCATTTTTTTTTGCCGCTGCGAAGTTTATCAGCCTCATTCAATTGTTCGATGTTTCACTATGGAGACTGAATTTCCCAACTATTGGGCCAAAGATATTCTCCTTTCCAATTTTGGCATTAAAATCGCCTAGTATAATTTTAATGCATGGGTCATAAGTTTCTCCTAAGCGCTCGTAAAATATATCTTTGGTCTGTTCGTCCTTGTCTTCAGTGGGAGCATGAGCGCAAATAAAGCTGAAGTTGAAGAACTTTGCTTTCAATCGAATTGCAGCGAGTCTTTCATTTACTGGGATGAAGCTGGGGGCCAGATGTTTTAACCTCCGACCAACTACAAATCCGCAACCAAACTCATGCTTTATGTCATGGCAGCTATAATACAGTGCGTCACCTTTAAATGTTGTTGTGACGCCTTTCCCGTTCTATCGTATTTCCTGTATGGCAGTAATGGCGGCCTTGTACTTATCAAGTACATCTGCCAATGCGTAAACTGCACCTTCTCTATAAAGAATGCGAACATTCCAGGTGCAGATTCGCAGATCATGGTCCTTAAAACGTTTGAGGGGTTCGTCAACTTTAGAGGGGGTTGTTTTTCTTTTCTTTCGTTTTTTCATAGCAGGCTGTTTTTTCTAGGGGAGGGTTACTAACCCGACGCCAAACTTAAGTTTTTAACGTTCTTATGGGTGAACGCGCGGCACATGTTAGCTCACTACCTTTAACGGGTGTTAAAGGCAGTTCCCCAGGCGACACCACGGGGAGATCAGTGTCCACTTGAGATGAAGGAGGGACCAAGATAAATCCTGGGCTTTGCCATGTTAAAACCGGTCAGGACCGTTCCTTGGTATCTTCCATCCCCTACGTCACCCAAACAAAGCCACATCTCGTCAAACAAAAATAACACTATACAAAACGCTGATACTACCCGTGCTAATGTATGGCTCCGAAGCATGGGTACTTGCGCAAGCAGATAAGGCAGTGCTTGGTGTGTTTGAGAGGAAAATTCTTCGAAAGATGTACGGGCCGATTTGCGTTTACGGTGAGTATCGACGTCGTATGAACCACGAGCTATATCAGCTATGCAAAGACATGAATATAGTTAAACGTATCGAGATGCAACGATTGCGTTGGCTAGGCCATATCATAAGAATGAGCGATGATGAACCCGCTAAAAAGGCGTATGAATACATGCCACATGGCTGTGCACGCAGAATCGGGAGGCCTAAGCTTCGATGGAGCAGACAAGTGGATGAAGAAATGAAAAGGCGCGGTATTCAAAAAAGCGAAGCGAAAAACAGGGAGGATTGGAGATGTTTTCTTATTTCGGTCTATGGAACAAATGTTCTGTAATGGACCAGCTAAGTAAGTAAATCCTTGCTTATTGAACAACTAGTCTTTAAAAAATCTACTTTTATTGTTAAAATATTCCTTAAAAAATACACGTTCATTGATCAAATATTCCTTAATAACCCCCTTTATTATTAAAATATTCGTTAAAGAATCCACGTTAATTACACTGTGCAACAAAATTCAATTTTGTTCAAAATGATGGGAAAAACCGAGTACATTATGAAAGTAGAGCTAAAAATATGAGACACGTGTATCGGCGTTTTTAAAGTTTACGTCGGAAAGTAACCAAAATAGGCGGGGCAAGTTCCGCCCATTTTTAATTTCTTCGAAATATTCGAATTAAGATATCTTGGAATCCTTGCATTTTAAGTATATAGTGTCTTTGGCAACTTTACTCAGGAATCGTATCAAATCCAAATATTCAACAAAATTGTTCGCCATAAAATTTTACTATAGGTCTCAGAATACACCAAATCTGTAACTCTTGTCTAATCGCCAGGAATCTCTAAAAATGAAAAACACGTTTTAGGGTTAAAGTCGGACTTCAGCTGAGTTTATTCAAAATTGTCCCACAAAACATAATTTTAGAGAGACGATGTCAGAGACAAAAATATTCTTCATCAAATTTCACTATGGGTCACCAAAGAAATGAAATGTCTATTTACATTTTATAGCATGAAAATATCAGTATCAATTTTGCTGAAAAAACATGAGAATGTTTCCCAATTATTTTGATGAAATGTTTTTCCTTCTTTTTTCGAGTTGAAACATGGAAGTAATATAAAACTTGGTTATAGGTGAAAAGTGTCAAAGGATGAAAAATTCTACACAAAATTTCACTATGAGTTTCAAAATAAACATTATATCTATTTATACCTTTTCCTTAAAAAATTAGATTCCAAATTTACATATATTAGGATGAAATTATATGTTTTAATTTTGGACTGTTAATTTTACATAATTCCATACTGGATCAAAATCTAGCAAAACCCTTTACTTTTTGGGAATATTGTTAAAGAAAGAAATGTTCCAAAAGAAATTTCATTGTGAGTCTCTGAATAAAAGAAATCTGTAACCATAACGTATAACATTCTTAGCAGCCCTTGTTTTTGGTGTAGGGGTTAGGGCCGTATTTTACAATTTTTAATCAGATTGTCGTTGTGATTAATAAATATAAATATCTTATTGATGGTTTTTCGTTATAAATTCATACAGAAGATGTTGTGAGTTCAATTTAAATAGCTTTACAAACATTTGTGGTGAATATATATTTGAAAAATATGGAAAACTTATATCGGACCTGCCAAAATTGCGTATTTTTGATACTTTTAACTTAAATTACGTATTTAGGATAAGTCATTGGTTGCTTATATTGTATGTGCAAATATATTAGAGGTCTATGGCTATGGTCCAGCGAAAATATAGGTGTCATATAGGCTCTCACATGTACAATTTGGTGTGGTCCAAAAAACTGCAATGATGGGACTCACTCCTACTTTGGTGGCACTTAAGTAATTAACTATAGCAAATAGATATATGGTTTATAGATATATGGTTTATTTTGAAACTCATAGTGAAATTTTGTGTAGAATTTTTCATCCTTTGACACTTTTCACCTATAACCAAGTTTTATATTACTTTCATGTATCAACTCCAAAAAAGAAGGAAAAACTTTTCATCAAAAAAATTTGGAAACATTTTCATGTTTTTTTCAGCAAAATTGATACAGATATTTTCATGCTATAAAATGTAAATAGACATTTCGTTTCTTTGGTGACCCATAGTGAAATTTGATGAAGAATATTTTTGTCTCTGACATCATCTCTCTAAAATTATGTTTTGTGGGACAATTTTGAATAAACTCAGCTGAAGTCCGACTTTAACCCTAAAACGTGTTTTTCATTTTTAGAGATTCCTGGCGATTAGACAAGAGTTACAGATTTGGTGTATTCTGAGACCTATAGTAAAATTTTATGGCGAACAATTTTGTAGAATATTTGGATTTGATACGATCACATTTTTAAGGAGTTTTTGAAAGATTTTCAAAAAAAGGACAAAAAAGGCCCCTTTGATGAACCGCATAAGGGTTAAAATTTTTATCAAAAATATTTCCTACACCCTCCTGAGTAAAGTTGCCAAAGACACTTTATACCTCAAATGCAAGTATTCCAAGATATCTTAATTCGAATATTTCGAAGAAATTAAAAATGGGCGGAATTTGCCCCGCCTATTTTGGTTACTTTCCGACGTAAACTTTAAAAACGCCGATACACGTGTCTCATATTTTTGGCTCTACTTTCATAATCTACTCGATTTTCCTTGTCATTTTTTTTGTTGTCGCACAGTGTTATCAGAATATTCCTTAAATAATCACATTTATTTTTTTTAAAAAATTCCTTAAATAATCACGTTTATTGTTAAAATATTCCGAGGGTTGGCGTTTTTTATTTGGGATGACGACTTCTATTTTGTTTTCAAAATAGTCAGGCTTAATCCCATAGTCGTTGTTTTAATATTTTATTAAAACAACTTTAATTTATTAGTGGGAAAAAATTGGCGATGTTTAAATAAAAAAATCCACGTTTATAACAAATATTCCTTAAAAATCCTTGTTTATTGAAAAATAATCTTTAAAAAATCCACCTTTATTGAAAAAATACCACTTAAAAATCCACGTTTATTGTTAAAATATTCCCTAAAAATTCCACGTTTATTGTTAAAATATTTCTTAAAAAATCCAAGATTATTGTTAAGATATTATTAAAAACTTTAAAAATTCCGTTTATTAAAAAAATATTACTTAACAAACTTCAAGCTTAGAAAAATATTTATAAAAAATATTCAAGTCTTTAGAAAAGATATTCTCTCTCTTAATCATCATGCTTTTCTTTAGCGGTTGTTCCAAGAGTTTGCGTGTAATGATAATTTCTTTATATAGAAATATTTTTCAAATGAAATTATTATCAATTTATTTTAGTTTAGGTAATAATTACAAAATGTATATTATGACATTTTAATTATGACAAATTATATTTTATACCGCACTTTTAGACACAACAGATTAATCAAAAGTCATGTAGGTATGTAAATAGTCATACAGGTATTTTTATTCTGTTCCACTGCCACATATTCAATTTACTTTCGATAAAAGTTCGTTAACTTTAAAAATGAGCGATTATTAGACAAGTTAAAAGTTGGCTGACCTGACGTAAGTAACAGCATGGGCGTGGATGTGGGTGAGGAATGCGAGTGTGTGTGTGTGTGTAAGATAGAAGAAAATATTGTGTAACTACATCAATGATAACTTTGCAGTTATTCCTGGAAAAAGCTTCATGCTGGGGTCGGGGGTCCTCTTTGGGAATCTTCGATTTCATTGCGATTCTTATATTATACCCCCTTGGGAATTGCTTAGTTACGCCTTTGCCTGCCCGAGAAAAATCCAAAATGCATGCATTTTTTGCGGGAAGCAAATAAAAATAAAAATAAACACATTATTCTTAATATATTTTCGTGCTATATAAAATATAGGCATTCCTTTTGTAAAATATGTAGTCAATAAAACACGTTCAAGCCAGAAGGTTGCAGAAAAGTTGAGAGATATTATGTCGGCTTTCCTTTACGTAGTTATAACGCTGTTCAGCGTTTTTATATACTTCCTTCATCGTAAATTCCAACACTGGCAAAGGAAGGGCATTCCAACGCTGCAAGCTCATCCCCTAATGGGTAATTGGAGGCAACTGGAGGATATGCATTTCACAGATCTTATGGATAAACTTTATCAACGTTTTAAGTCCAGCGAATGTGTAGCTGGCTTCTATATCTACACCCAACCAGTGGCTTTGTTGCTTGATTTGGATTTAGTTAAGACGGCTTTAGTAAAGGATTTCAATGATTTCTCGAATCGTTTTGCCTATCAGAACAGCAAGGATCTAACAGCAGATAATCTCTTCTTTTGGGATAGTCACAAATGGCGACCAATGCGTAGTAAATTTTCCACCATCTTTACACCCTCCAAAATTAAGTATATGTTCAACACAATGAATGCTGCAGCCATGCAATTGACCGAGAGTTTTTCCAAGAGCCTAAAGACTTCCGATATTTTAAATATAACCGATTTAAGTGGCCGCTTTACCACCGATGTCATTGCCAATTGTATTATGGGTTGTGAGAGCCGCAGCTTAAACTTTGAACCAAGTGATTTCTATGACATAGCTCCAGTGACCACGGGAGCAACAGATTTTAGTATACGTTGGAAGTTATTTGTGGAAACATACGTTCGTCTAGTTGAGTCCATCGGTATTCATGTTACAATGTTTCCACAAAAATTGGAACATTTCTATATGGATTTGTTAAAGAATAATTTTATTGAGCGTGAACGGCTCAATATCCGACGTCAAGATCTGTTGGATTTGTTGATTGATTTGAGGAAAATTAAAGATGAAAATGGAAATTCTATTCTATCACACGGTGAAATCGCTTCGAACTTGTTTTTGTTCTTTGCGGCAGGTTATGAATCATCAGCCAATACCATAAGTTATTCCCTGTGGGAATTGGCCCGGCATCCAGAGTTACAGGATAAAGTAAGACACGAAATACAATCAGTGCTGGAGGAGTATAACAATGAACTGTCCTATGAGGCCTGCATGAAAATGACATATTTGGATCAGATTATATCAGGTAAGGAGCAAAAAAAAATCCAACCAACCTGGATTTTTTAAAAATATTTTTCCAACAAAACGTGGATTTTTTGAAAATATTTTTCCAACAAAACGTGGATTTTATAAAAATAAATTTTCAACAAATCGTGGATTTTTTAAAAATATTTTTCCAACAATCGTGGAATTTTAAAAATATTTTTATAACGAAACGTGGATTTTTTAAAAATATTTTTTGAAGAAAACATGGATTTTTTAAAATATTTTTACAAAATTATTTTTCCAACAAAACGTGGATTTTTTAAAAATATATTTACAACAAAACGTGGATTTTTTAAAATATATTTACAACAAAACGTGGATTTTTTAAAATATTTTTCCAACAATACGTGGATTTTTCAAAATTATTTTTCCAACAATACGTGGATTTTTCAAAATTATTTTTCCAACAAAACATGGATTTTTTAAAAATATTTTTCCAACAAAACGTGGATTTTTTAAAAATGTTTTTCCAACAAAACGTGGATTTTTTAAAAATATTTTTCCAACAAAACGTGGATTTTTTAAAAATATTTTTCCAACAAAACGTGGATTTTTTAAAAATATTTTTCCAACAAAACGTGGATTTTTTAAAAATATTTTTCCAACAAAACGTGGATTTTTTAAAAATATTTTTCCAACAAAACGTGGATTTTTTAAAAATATTTTTCCAACAAAACGTGGATTTTTTAAAAATATTTTTCCAACAAAACGTGGATTTTTTAAAAATATTTTTCCAACAAAACGTGGATTTTTTAAAAATATTTTTCCAACAAAACGTGGATTTTTTAAAAATATTTTTCCAACAAAACGTGGATTTTTTAAAAATATTTTTCCAACAAAACGTGGAATTTTTAAAAATATTTTTCCAACAAAACGTGGATTTTTTAAAAATATTTTTCCAACAAAACGTGGATTTTTTAAAAATATTTTTCCAACAAAACGTGGATTTTTTAAAAATATTTTTCCAACAAAACGTGGATTTTTTAAAAATATTTTTCCAACAAAACGTGGATTTTTTAAAAATATTTTTCCAACAAAACGTGGATTTTTTAAAAATATTTTTCCAACAAAACGTGGATTTTTTAAAAATATTTTTCCAACAAAACGTGGATTTTTTAAAAATATTTTTCCAACAAAACGTGGATTTTTTAAAAATATTTTTCCAACAAAACGTGGATTTTTTAAAAATATTTTTCCAACAAAACGTGGATTTTTTAAAAATATTTTTCCAACAAAACGTGGATTTTTTAAAAATATTTTTCCAACAAAACGTGGATTTTTTAAAAATATTTTTCCAACAAAACGTGGATTTTTTAAAAATATTTTTCCAACAAAACGTGGATTTTTTAAAAATATTTTTCCAACAAAACGTGGATTTTTTAAAAATATTTTTCCAACAAAACGTGGATTTTTTAAAAATATTTTTCCAACAAAACGTGGATTTTTTAAAAATATTTTTCCAACAAAACGTGGATTTTTTAAAAATATTTTTCCAACAAAACGTGGATTTTTTAAAAATATTTTTCCAACAAAACGTGGATTTTTTAAAAATATTTTTCCAACAAAACGTGGATTTTTTAAAAATATTTTTCCAACAAAACGTGGATTTTTTAAAAATATTTTTCCAACAAAACGTGGATTTTTTAAAAATATTTTTCCAACAAAACGTGGATTTTTTAAAAATATTTTTCCAACAAAACGTGGATTTTTTAAAAATATTTTTCCAACAAAACGTGGATTTTTTAAAAATATTTTTCCAACAAAACGTGGATTTTTTAAAAATATTTTTCCAACAAAACGTGGATTTTTTAAAAATATTTTTCCAACAAAACGTGGATTTTTTAAAAATATTTTTCCAACAAAACGTGGATTTTTTAAAAATATTTTTCCAACAAAACGTGGATTTTTTAAAAATATTTTTCCAACAAAACGTGGATTTTTTAAAAATATTTTTCCAACAAAACGTGGATTTTTTAAAAATATTTTTCCAACAAAACGTGGATTTTTTAAAAATATTTTTCCAACAAAACGTGGATTTTTTAAAAATATTTTTCCAACAAAACGTGGATTTTTTAAAAATATTTTTCCAACAAAACGTGGATTTTTTAAAAATATTTTTCCAACAAAACGTGGATTTTTTAAAAATATTTTTCCAACAAAACGTGGATTTTTTAAAAATTTTTTTTCAACAAAACGTGGATTTTTTAAAAATATTTTTCCAACAAAACGTGGATTTTTTAAAAATTTTTTTTTAACAAAACGTGGATTTTTTAAAAATATTTTTCCAACAAAACGTGGATTTTTTAAAAATATTTTTCCAACAAAACGTGGATTTTTTAAAAATATTTTTCCAACAAAACGTGGATTTTTTAAAAATATTTTTCCAACAAAACGTGGATTTTTTAAAAATATTTTTCCAACAAAACGTGGATTTTTTAAAAATATTTTTCCAACAAAACGTGGATTTTTTAAAAATATTTTTCCAACAAAACGTGGATTTTTTAAAAATATTTTTCCAACAAAACGTGGATTTTTTAAAAATATTTTTCCAACAAAACGTGGATTTTTTAAAAATATTTTTCCAACAAAACGTGGATTTTTTAAAAATATTTTTCCAACAAAACGTGGATTTTTTAAAAATATTTTTCCAACAAAACGTGGATTTTTTAAAAATATTTTTCCAACAAAACGTGGATTTTTTAAAAATATTTTTCCAACAAAACGTGGATTTTTTAAAAATATTTTTCCAACAAAACGTGGATTTTTTAAAAATATTTTTCCAACAAAACGTGGATTTTTTAAAAATATTTTTCCAACAAAACGTGGATTTTTTAAAAATATTTTTCCAACAAAACGTGGATTTTTTAAAAATATTTTTCCAACAAAACGTGGATTTTTTAAAAATATTTTTCCAACAAAACGTGGATTTTTTAAAAATATTTTTCCAACAAAACGTGGATTTTTTAAAAATATTTTTCCAACAAAACGTGGATTTTTTAAAAATATTTTTCCAACAAAACGTGGATTTTTTAAAAATATTTTTCCAACAAAACGTGGATTTTTTAAAAATATTTTTCCAACAAAACGTGGATTTTTTAAAAATATTTTTCCAACAAAACGTGGATTTTTTAAAAATATTTTTCCAACAAAACGTGGATTTTTTAAAAATATTTTTCCAACAAAACGTGGATTTTTTAAAAATATTTTTCCAACAAAACGTGGATTTTTTAAAAATATTTTTCCAACAAAACGTGGATTTTTTAAAAATATTTTTCCAACAAAACGTGGATTTTTTAAAAATATTTTTCCAACAAAACGTGGATTTTTTAAAAATATTTTTCCAACAAAACGTGGATTTTTTAAAAATATTTTTCCAACAAAACGTGGATTTTTTAAAAATATTTTTCCAACAAAACGTGGATTTTTTAAAAATATTTTTCCAACAAAACGTGGATTTTTTAAAAATATTTTTCCAACAAAACGTGGATTTTTTAAAAATATTTTTCCAACAAAACGTGGATTTTTTAAAAATATTTTTCCAACAAAACGTGGATTTTTTAAAAATATTTTTCCAACAAAACGTGGATTTTTTAAAAATATTTTTCCAACAAAACGTGGATTTTTTAAAAATATTTTTCCAACAAAACGTGGATTTTTTAAAAATATTTTTCCAACAAAACGTGGATTTTTTAAAAATATTTTTCCAACAAAACGTGGATTTTTTAAAAATATTTTTCCAACAAAACGTGGATTTTTTAAAAATATTTTTCCAACAAAACGTGGATTTTTTAAAAATATTTTTCCAACAAAACGTGGATTTTTTAAAAATATTTTTCCAACAAAACGTGGATTTTTTAAAAATATTTTTCCAACAAAACGTGGATTTTTTAAAAATATTTTTCCAACAAAACGTGGATTTTTTAAAAATATTTTTCCAACAAAACGTGGATTTTTTAAAAATATTTTTCCAACAAAACGTGGATTTTTTAAAAATATTTTTCCAACAAAACGACGTGGATTTTTTAAAAATATTTTTCCAACAAAACGTGGATTTTTTAAAAATATTTTTCCAACAAAACGTGGATTTTTTAAAAATATTTTTCCAACAAAACGTGGATTTTTTAAAAATATTTTTCCAACAAAACGTGGATTTTTTAAAAATATTTTTCCAACAAAACGTGGATTTTTTAAAAATATTTTTCCAACAAAACGTGGATTTTTTAAAAATATTTTTCCAACAAAACGTGGATTTTTTAAAAATATTTTTCCAACAAAACGTGGATTTTTTAAAAATATTTTTCCAACAAAACGTGGATTTTTTAAAAATATTTTTCCAACAAAACGTGGATTTTTTAAAAATATTTTTCCAACAAAACGTGGATTTTTTAAAAATATTTTTCCAACAAAACGTGGATTTTTTAAAAATATTTTTCCAACAAAACGTGGATTTTTTAAAAATATTTTTCCAACAAAACGTGGATTTTTTAAAAATATTTTTCCAACAAAACGTGGATTTTTTAAAAATATTTTTCCAACAAAACGTGGATTTTTTAAAAATATTTTTCCAACAAAACGTGGATTTTTTAAAAATATTTTTCCAACAAAACGTGGATTTTTTAAAAATATTTTTCCAACAAAACGTGGATTTTTTAAAAATATTTTTCCAACAAAACGTGGATTTTTTAAAAATATTTTTCCAACAAAACGTGGATTTTTTAAAAATATTTTTCCAACAAAACGTGGATTTTTTAAAAATATTTTTCCAACAAAACGTGGATTTTTTAAAAATATTTTTCCAACAAAACGTGGATTTCTTAAAAATATTTTTCCAACAAAACGTGGATTTCTTAAAAATATTTTTCCAACAAAACGTGGATTTCTTAAAAATATTTTTCCAACAAAACGTGGATTTTTTAAAAATATTTTTCCAACAAAACGTGGATTTCTTAAAAATATTTTTCCAACAAAACGTGGATTTCTTAAAAATATTTTTCCAACAAAACGTGGATTTCTTAAAAATATTTTTCCAACAAAACGTGGATTTCTTAAAAATATTTTTCCAACAAAACGTGGATTTCTTAAAAATATTTTTCCAACAAAACGTGGATTTCTTAAAAATATTTTTCCAACAAAACGTGGATTTCTTAAAAATATTTTTCCAACAAAACGTGGATTTCTTAAAAATATTTTTCCAACAAAACGTGGATTTCTTAAAAATATTTTTCCAACAAAACGTGGATTTCTTAAAAATATTTTTCCAACAAAACGTGGATTTCTTAAAAATATTTTTCCAACAAAACGTGGATTTCTTAAAAATATTTTTCCAACAAAACGTGGATTTCTTAAAAATATTTTTCCAACAAAACGTGGATTTCTTAAAAATATTTTTCCAACAAAACGTGGATTTCTTAAAAATATTTTTCCAACAAAACGTGGATTTCTTAAAAATATTTTTCCAACAAAACGTGGATTTCTTAAAAATATTTTTCCAACAAAACGTGGATTTCTTAAAAATATTTTTCCAACAAAACGTGGATTTCTTAAAAATATTTTTCCAACAAAACGTGGATTTCTTAAAAATATTTTTCCAACAAAACGTGGATTTCTTAAAAATATTTTTCCAACAAAACGTGGATTTCTTAAAAATATTTTTCCAACAAAACGTGGATTTCTTAAAAATATTTTTCCAACAAAACGTGGATTTCTTAAAAATATTTTTCCAACAAAACGTGGATTTCTTAAAAATATTTTTCCAACAAAACGTGGATTTCTTAAAAATATTTTTCCAACAAAACGTGGATTTCTTAAAAATATTTTTCCAACAAAAACGTGGATTTCTTAAAAATATTTTTCCAACAAAACGTGGATTTCTTAAAAATATTTTTCCAACAAAACGTGGATTTCTTAAAAATATTTTTCCAACAAAACGTGGATTTCTTAAAAATATTTTTCCAACAAAACGTGGATTTCTTAAAAATATTTTTCCAACAAAACGTGGATTTCTTAAAAATATTTTTCCAACAAAACGTGGATTTCTTAAAAATATTTTTCCAACAAAACGTGGATTTCTTAAAAATATTTTTCCAACAAAACGTGGATTTCTTAAAAATATTTTTCCAACAAAACGTGGATTTCTTAAAAATATTTTTCCAACAAAACGTGGATTTCTTAAAAATATTTTTCCAACAAAACGTGGATTTCTTAAAAATATTTTTCCAACAAAACGTGGATTTCTTAAAAATATTTTTCCAACAAAACGTGGATTTCTTAAAAATATTTTTCCAACAAAACGTGGATTTCTTAAAAATATTTTTCCAACAAAACGTGGATTTCTTAAAAATATTTTTCCAACAAAACGTGGATTTCTTAAAAATATTTTTCCAACAAAACGTGGATTTCTTAAAAATATTTTTCCAACAAAACGTGGATTTCTTAAAAATATTTTTCCAACAAAACGTGGATTTCTTAAAAATATTTTTCCAACAAAACGTGGATTTCTTAAAAATATTTTTCCAACAAAACGTGGATTTCTTAAAAATATTTTTCCAACAAAACGTGGATTTCTTAAAAATATTTTTCCAACAAAACGTGGATTTCTTAAAAATATTTTTCCAACAAAACGTGGATTTCTTAAAAATATTTTTCCAACAAAACGTGGATTTCTTAAAAATATTTTTCCAACAAAACGTGGATTTCTTAAAAATATTTTTCCAACAAAACGTGGATTTCTTAAAAATATTTTTCCAACAAAACGTGGATTTCTTAAAAATATTTTTCCAACAAAACGTGGATTTCTTAAAAATATTTTTCCAACAAAACGTGGATTTCTTAAAAATATTTTTTTAAATATTTTTCCAACAAAACGTGGATTTCTTAAAAATATTTTTCCAACAAAACGTGGATTTCTTAAAAATATTTTTCCAACAAAACGTGGATTTCTTAAAAATATTTTCCAACAAAACGTGGATTTCTTAAAAATATTTTCCACAAAAAAGTGATCTAAATTCAATTTTAAATATTAAATAATTAAATATTAAATATTAAATATTAAATATTAAATATTAAATAATATTAAATATTAAATATTAAATATTAAATATTAAATATTAAATATTAAATATTAAATATTAAATATTAAATATTAAATATTAAATATTAAATATTAAATATTAAATATTAAATATTAAATATTAAATATTAAATATTAAATATTAAATATTAAATATTAAATATTAAATATTAAATATTAAATATTAAATATTAAATATTAAATATTAAATATTAAATATTAAATATTAAATATTAAATATTAAATATTAAATATTAAATATTAAATATTAAATATTAAATATTAAATATTAAATATTAAATATTAAATATTAAATATTAAATATTAAATATTAAATATTAAATATTAAATATTAAATATTAAATATTAAATATTAAATATTAAATATTAAATATTAAATAATAAATATTAAATATTAAATATTAAATATTAAATATTAAATATTAAATATTAAATATTAAATATTAAATATTAAATATTAAATATTAATATTAAATATTAAATATTAAATATTAAATATTAAATATTAAATATTAAATATTAAATATTAAATATTAAATATTAAATATTAAATATTAAATATTAAATATTAAATATTAAATATTAAATATTAAATATTAAATATTAAATATTAAATATTAAATATTAAATATTAAATATTAAATATTAAATATTAAATATTAAATATTAAATATTAAATATTAAATATTAAATATTAAATATTAAATATTAAATATTAAATATTAAATATTAAATATTAAATATTAAATATTAAATATTAAATATTAAATATTAAATATTAAATATTAAATATTAAATATTAAATATTAAATATTAAATATTAAATATTAAATATTAAATATTAAATATTAAATATTAAATATTAAATATTAAATATTAAATATTAAATATTAAATATTAAATATTAAATATTAAATATTAATTAAAATATTAAATATTAAATATTAAATATTAAATATTAAATATAAATATTAAATATTAAATATTAAATATTAAATATTAAATATTAAATAATATTAAATATTAAATATTAAATATTAAATATTAAATATTAAATATTAAATATTAAATATTAAATATTAAATATTAAATATTAAATATTAAATATTAAATATTAAATATTAAAAATTAAATATTAAATATTAAATATTAAATATTAAATATTAAATATTAAATATTAAATATTAAATATTAAATATTAAATATTAAATATTAAATATTAAATATTAAATATTAAATATTAAATATTAAATATTAAATATTAAATATTAAATATTAAATATTAAATATTAAATATTAAATATTAAATATTAAATATTAAATATTAAATATTAAATATTAAATATTAAATATTAAATATTAAATATTAAATATTAAATATTAAAATTAAATATTAAATATTAAATATTAAATATTAAATATTAAATATTAAATATTAAATATTAAATATTAAATATTAAATATTAAATATTAAATATTTAAATATTAAATATTAAATATTAAATATTAAATATTAAATATTAAATATTAAATATTAAATATTAAATATTAAATATTAAATATTAAATATTAAATATTAAATATTAAATATTAAATATTAAATATTAAATATTAAATATTAAATATTAAATATTAAATATTAAATATTAAATATTAAATATTAAATATTAAATATTAAATATTAAATATTAAATATTAAATATTAAATATTAAATATTAAATATTAAATATTAAATATTAAATATTAAATATTAAATATTAAATATTAAATATTAAATATTAAATATTAAATATTAAATATTAAATATTAAATATTAAATATTAAATATTAAATATTAAATATTAAATATAAATATTAAATATTAAATATTAAATATTAAATATTAAATATTAAATATTAAATATTAAATATTAAATATTAAATATTAAATATTAAATATTAAATATTAAATATTAAATATTAAATATTAAATATTAAATATTAAATATTAAATATTAAATATTAAATATTAAATATTAAATATTAAATATTAAATATTAAATAATTAAATATTAAATATTAAATATTAAATATTAAATATTAAATATTAAATATTAAATATTAAATATTAAATATTAAATATTAAATATTAAATATTAAATATTAAATATTAAATATTAAATATTAAATATTAAATATTAAATATTAAATATTAAATATTAAATATTAAATATTAAATATTAAATATTAAATATTAAATATAAATATTAAATATTAAATATTAAATATTAAATATTAAATATTAAATATTAAATATTAAATATTAAATATTAAATATTAAATATTAAATATTAAATATTAAATATTAAATATTAAATATTAAATATTAAATATTAAATATTAAATATTAAATATTAAATATTAAATATTAAATATTAAATATTAAATATTAAATATTAAATATTAAATATTAAATATTAAATATTAAATATTAAATATTAAATATTAAATATTAAATATTAAATATTAAATATTAAATATTAAATATTAAATATTAAATATTAAATATTAAATATTAAATATTAAATATTAAATATTAAATATTAAATATTAAATATTAAATATTAAATATTAAATATTAAATATTAAATATTAAATATTAAATATTAAATATTAAATATTAAATATTAAATATTAAATATTAAATATTAAATATTAAATATTAAATATTAAATATTAAATATTAAATATTAAATATTAAATATTAAATATTAAATATTAAATATTAAATATTAAATATTAAATATTAAATATTAAATATAAATATTAAATATTAAATATTAAATATTAAATATTAAATATTAAATATTAAATATTAAATATTAAATATTAAATATTAAATATTAAATATTAAATATTAAATATTAAATATTAAATATTAAATATTAAATATTAAATATTAATATTAAATATTAAATATTAAATATTAAATATTAAATATTAAATATTAAATATTAAATATTAAATATTAAATATTAAATATTAAATATTAAATATTAAATATTAAATATTAAATATTAAATATTAAATATTAAATATTAAATATTAAATATAAATATTAATATTAAATATTAAATATTAAATATTAAATATTAAATATTAAATATTAAATATTAAATATTAAATATTAAATATTAAATATTAAATATTAAATATTAAATATTAAATATTAATATTAAATATTAAATATTAAATATTAAATATTAAATATTAAATATTAAATATTAAATATTAAATATTAAATATTAAATATTAAATATTAAATATTAAATATTAAATATTAAATATTAAATATTAAATATTAAATATTAAATATTAAATATTAAATATTAAATATTAAATATTAAAATAATATTAAATATTAAATATTAAATATTAAATATTAAATATTAAATATTAAATATTAAATATTAATATTAAATATTAAATATTAAATATTAAATATTAAATATTAAATATTAAATATTAAATATTAAATATTAAATATTAAATATTAAATATTAAATATTAAATATTAAATATTAAATATTAAATATTAAATATTAAATATTAAATATTAAATATTAAATATTAAATATTAATATTAAATATTAAATATTAAATATTAAATATTAAATATTAAATATTAAATATTAAATATTAAATATTAAATATTAAATATTAAATATTAAATATTAAATATTAAATATTAAATATTAAATATTAAATATAAATATTAAATATTAAATATTAAATATTAAATATTAAATATTAAATATAATATTAAATATTAATTATTAAATATTAAATATTAAATATTAAATATTAAATATTAAATATTAAATATTAAATATTAAATATTAAATATTAAATATTAAATATTAAATATTAAATATTAAATATTAAATATTAAATATTAAATATTAAATATTAAATATTAAATATTAAATATTAAATATTAAATATTAAATATTAAATATTAAATATTAAATATTAAATATTAAATATTAAATATTAAATATTAAATATTAAATATTAAATATTAAATATTAAATATTAAATATTAAATATTAAATATTAAATATTAAATATTAAATATTAAATATTAAATATTAAATATTAAATATTAAATATTAAATATTAAATATTAAATATTAAATATTAAATATTAAATATTAAATATTAAATATTAAATATTAAATATTAAATATTAAATATTAAATATTAAATATTAAATATTAAATATTAAATATTAAATATTAAATATTAAATATTAAATATTAAATATTAAATATTAAATATTAAATATTAAATATTAAATATTAAATATTAAATATTAAATATTAAATATTAAATATTAAATATTAAATATTAAATATTAAATATTAAATATTAAATATTAAATATTAAATATTAAATATTAAATATTAAATATTAAATATTAAATATTAAATATTAAATATTAAATATTAAATATTAAATATTAAATATTAAATATTAAATATTAAATATTAAATATTAAATATTAAATATTAAATATTAAATATTAAATATTAAATATTAAATATTAAATATTAAATATTAAATATTAAATATTAAATATTAAATATTAAATATTAAATATTAAATA
Organism: Musca autumnalis; assembly: GCF_047663935.1. Lineage (NCBI taxonomy): Eukaryota > Metazoa > Arthropoda > Insecta > Diptera > Muscidae > Musca > Musca autumnalis. Next base: position 23,619,791 of record NW_027411755.1, on the reverse strand, counting down.
TTAAATATTAAATATTAAATATTAAATATTAAATATTAAATATTAAATATTAAATATTAAATATTAAATATTAAATATTAAATATTAAATATTAAATATTAAATATTAAATATTAAATATTAAATATTAAATATTAAATATTAAATATTAAATATTAAATATTAAATATTAAATATTAAATATTAAATATTAAATATTAAATATTAAATATTAAATATTAAATATTAAATATTAAATATTAAATATTAAATATTAAATATTAAATATTAAATATTAAATATTAAATATTAAATATTAAATATTAAATATTAAATATTAAATATTAAATATTAAATATTAAATATTAAATATTAAATATTAAATATTAAATATTAAATATTAAATATTAAATATTAAATATTAAATATTAAATATTAAATATTAAATATTAAATATTAAATATTAAATATTAAATATTAAATATTAAATATTAAATATTAAATATTAAATATTAAATATTAAATATTAAATATTAAATATTAAATATTAAATATTAAATATTAAATATTAAATATTAAATATTAAATATTAAATATTAAATATTAAATATTAAATATTAAATATTAAATATTAAATATTAAATATTAAATATTAAATATTAAATATTAAATATTAAATATTAAATATTAAATATTAAATATTAAATATTAAATATTAAATATTAAATATTAAATATTAAATATTAAATATTAAATATTAAATATTAAATATTAAATATTAAATATTAAATATTAAATATTAAATATTAAATATTAAATATTAAATATTAAATATTAAATATTAAATATTAAATATTAAATATTAAATATTAAATATTAAATATTAAATATTAAATATTAAATATTAAATATTAAATATTAAATATTAAATATTAAATATTAAATATTAAATATTAAATATTAAATATTAAATATTAAATATTAAATATTAAATATTAAATATTAAATATTAAATATTAAATATTAAATATTAAATATTAAATATTAAATATTAAATATTAAATATTAAATATTAAATATTAAATATTAAATATTAAATATTAAATATTAAATATTAAATATTAAATATTAAATATTAAATATTAAATATTAAATATTAAATATTAAATATTAAATATTAAATATTAAATATTAAATATTAAATATTAAATATTAAATATTAAATATTAAATATTAAATATTAAATATTAAATATTAAATATTAAATATTAAATATTAAATATTAAATATTAAATATTAAATATTAAATATTAAATATTAAATATTAAATATTAAATATTAAATATTAAATATTAAATATTAAATATTAAATATTAAATATTAAATATTAAATATTAAATATTAAATATTAAATATTAAATATTAAATATTAAATATTAAATATTAAATATTAAATATTAAATATTAAATATTAAATATTAAATATTAAATATTAAATATTAAATATTAAATATTAAATATTAAATATTAAATATTAAATATTAAATATTAAATATTAAATATTAAATATTAAATATTAAATATTAAATATTAAATATTAAATATTAAATATTAAATATTAAATATTAAATATTAAATATTAAATATTAAATATTAAATATTAAATATTAAATATTAAATATTAAATATTAAATATTAAATATTAAATATTAAATATTAAATATTAAATATTAAATATTAAATATTAAATATTAAATATTAAATATTAAATATTAAATATTAAATATTAAATATTAAATATTAAATATTAAATATTAAATATTAAATATTAAATATTAAATATTAAATATTAAATATTAAATATTAAATATTAAATATTAAATATTAAATATTAAATATTAAATATTAAATATTAAATATTAAATATTAAATATTAAATATTAAATATTAAATATTAAATATTAAATATTAAATATTAAATATTAAATATTAAATATTAAATATTAAATATTAAATATTAAATATTAAATATTAAATATTAAATATTAAATATTAAATATTAAATATTAAATATTAAATATTAAATATTAAATATTAAATATTAAATATTAAATATTAAATATTAAATATTAAATATTAAATATTAAATATTAAATATTAAATATTAAATATTAAATATTAAATATTAAATATTAAATATTAAATATTAAATATTAAATATTAAATATTAAATATTAAATATTAAATATTAAATATTAAATATTAAATATTAAATATTAAATATTAAATATTAAATATTAAATATTAAATATTAAATATTAAATATTAAATATTAAATATTAAATATTAAATATTAAATATTAAATATTAAATATTAAATATTAAATATTAAATATTAAATATTAAATATTAAATATTAAATATTAAATATTAAATATTAAATATTAAATATTAAATATTAAATATTAAATATTAAATATTAAATATTAAATATTAAATATTAAATATTAAATATTAAATATTAAATATTAAATATTAAATATTAAATATTAAATATTAAATATTAAATATTAAATATTAAATATTAAATATTAAATATTAAATATTAAATATTAAATATTAAATATTAAATATTAAATATTAAATATTAAATATTAAATATTAAATATTAAATATTAAATATTAAATATTAAATATTAAATATTAAATATTAAATATTAAATATTAAATATTAAATATTAAATATTAAATATTAACCCAGATATGCCCATTGCTTGATCGTGATCATTTTAAAAGTATTTTTATATTATTTTAGAAGCAAATGTGAAATAATAACAGTATGTTTATATTCTTTTTAAAAATTTTTTGAAAAAAGTGGTTTTTGAGGCCACTTTTGGACACAGGGTTTTATCTTATAACTGGGAGTTACGGGACACAAAACATTTGACATATAGTCCAAAGACACCTTTTCGGCATCTAGTTAACGTTTTTTCGTAGTAGGCTCCACATCGTGTATGTTTTCGTTATAAAACTACCCAATAATTAATCGGTCATAACGCAAATCATTGTAAAAACTAAGCGATAGGTGGTAACTTCGATGAACTAGACCTCAAAACTCAAAAATAGTAGCTCAAAATAATGGAATCACATAATATCCCAAGAGCTACAGATGTGTACTGAGTATATCACCAAAATAAACGGTACTTTGATAAACATAACATATCAAATTAGCAAGAATTTTGTGTGTCCTATATATAGGACGCTGGGCATATCTGGGTTAAATATTAAATATTAAATATTAAATATTAAATATTAAATATTAAATATTAAATATTAAATATTAAATATTAAATATTAAATATTAAATATTAAATATTAAATATTAAATATTAAATATTAAATATTAAATATTAAATATTAAATATTAAATATTAAATATTAAATATTAAATATTAAATATTAAATATTAAATATTAAATATTAAATATTAAATATTAAATATTAAATATTAAATATTAAATATTAAATATTAAATATTAAATATTAAATATTAAATATTAAATATTAAATATTAAATATTAAATATTAAATATTAAATATTAAATATTAAATATTAAATATTAAATATTAAATATTAAATATTAAATATTAAATATTAAATATTAAATATTAAATATTAAATATTAAATATTAAATATTAAATATTAAATATTAAATATTAAATATTAAATATTAAATATTAAATATTAAATATTAAATATTAAATATTAAATATTAAATATTAAATATTAAATATTAAATATTAAATATTAAATATTAAATATTAAATATTAAATATTAAATATTAAATATTAAATATTAAATATTAAATATTAAATATTAAATATTAAATATTAAATATTAAATATTAAATATTAAATATTAAATATTAAATATTAAATATTAAATATTAAATATTAAATATTAAATATTAAATATTAAATATTAAATATTAAATATTAAATATTAAATATTAAATATTAAATATTAAATATTAAATATTAAATATTAAATATTAAATATTAAATATTAAATATTAAATATTAAATATTAAATATTAAATATTAAATATTAAATATTAAATATTAAATATTAAATATTAAATATTAAATATTAAATATTAAATATTAAATATTAAATATTAAATATTAAATATTAAATATTAAATATTAAATATTAAATATTAAATATTAAATATTAAATATTAAATATTAAATATTAAATATTAAATATTAAATATTAAATATTAAATATTAAATATTAAATATTAAATATTAAATATTAAATATTAAATATTAAATATTAAATATTAAATATTAAATATTAAATATTAAATATTAAATATTAAATATTAAATATTAAATATTAAATATTAAATATTAAATATTAAATATTAAATATTAAATATTAAATATTAAATATTAAATATTAAATATTAAATATTAAATATTAAATATTAAATATTAAATATTAAATATTAAATATTAAATATTAAATATTAAATATTAAATATTAAATATTAAATATTAAATATTAAATATTAAATATTAAATATTAAATATTAAATATTAAATATTAAATATTAAATATTAAATATTAAATATTAAATATTAAATATTAAATATTAAATATTAAATATTAAATATTAAATATTAAATATTAAATATTAAATATTAAATATTAAATATTAAATATTAAATATTAAATATTAAATATTAAATATTAAATATTAAATATTAAATATTAAATATTAAATATTAAATATTAAATATTAAATATTAAATATTAAATATTAAATATTAAATATTAAATATTAAATATTAAATATTAAATATTAAATATTAAATATTAAATATTAAATATTAAATATTAAATATTAAATATTAAATATTAAATATTAAATATTAAATATTAAATATTAAATATTAAATATTAAATATTAAATATTAAATATTAAATATTAAATATTAAATATTAAATATTAAATATTAAATATTAAATATTAAATATTAAATATTAAATATTAAATATTAAATATTAAATATTAAATATTAAATATTAAATATTAAATATTAAATATTAAATATTAAATATTAAATATTAAATATTAAATATTAAATATTAAATATTAAATATTAAATATTAAATATTAAATATTAAATATTAAATATTAAATATTAAATATTAAATATTAAATATTAAATATTAAATATTAAATATTAAATATTAAATATTAAATATTAAATATTAAATATTAAATATTAAATATTAAATATTAAATATTAAATATTAAATATTAAATATTAAATATTAAATATTAAATATTAAATATTAAATATTAAATATTAAATATTAAATATTAAATATTAAATATTAAATATTAAATATTAAATATTAAATATTAAATATTAAATATTAAAATATTTTTCATATTTTTTTGTAAAAATATTTTTCAAATAAATTTGCATTAAAAGAGAAACCAAATAAATTTGGATTTTAAAAAAATATTTTCTAAATTAATTTTATTAAAAAAAAATAAAAAAAATATTAAAATATTTTTCATATTTTTTTGTAAAAATATTTTTCAAATAAATTTGGATTTAAAGAGAAACCAAATAAATTTGGATTTTAAAAAAATATTTTCAAAATAAATTTTATTAAAAAAAAAAAATAAAAAAAAATTGAATTTAAAAAAAATAAATTTGGATTTGAAAAATTATTTTTCAAATAAATTTGGATTTAATTTTTTTTTTTTTCTAAATAAATTTGGATTTTAATTTTTTTTTTTTTTAAATAAATTTGGATATAAAAAAATATTTTTCCAATAAAATGGGATTTAATTTTTTTTTTTCAAAAAATTTGGATTTAAAAAAAATCAAATTGGTTTGTTGTAGTTTTTTAAAAATATGTTTTAAATAAATTTGGAATTTTTTAAGGAATATTACTTGAAAAATTTCGATTTTTAATGAATATTTCTTAAATAAGTTAGGATCTTTTTAAGGAATATATCATATCCTAAATACATTTGTATTTTGAGGGAATAATTCTCAAATTAATTTGTTTTTTTAGGAATATTTATCAAATATAATTTGATTTTTAATAAATATTTCTGAACTAAATTTTAATAAAATGAGGAAAATTTCTCAAACAAACTTGAATTTTTTAGGGAATATTTCTCAAATAGATTTTGAGTTTTAATGAATATATCTCAAATAAATTTGAGTTTTTAAGCAATATTTCTCAAAATATTGGGATTTTTTAAAGAATATTGCTCAAAAACTGAGATTTTTAAATAAATTTCTTACCAATTTTTTAGGAATATTTCTAAAAAATGGATTAAAAAAAATCAAATAAATTTAGTTTTTAAATAAATATTTTTCAAATAAAATTGGATTTAAAAAAAAAAATTAAAAACAATATTGGTTAAAAAAAATATTTTTCTATTAAATTTGGATTTTTAAAAAAAAACTTGGATTTAAACATTATTTTTCAAATAAAAATGGATTAAAAAAAATATTTTTAAATACATTTGGATTTATTTCAAATAAACATTTGTCAAATTTGGATTTAAAAAAAAATAAAATTTAATTTTTTTTTAAATATTTTTTAAGGAATGTTTTTCAAATAAGGTTGCTTTTTTTTAAGAATATTTCGGAAATAAATTTGGATTTGTAAAGAATATTTTTTTCTAATATTTTTAAAAAAATATTTTTTAAACCAACTTGGATTTACAAAAAATATTTTTCAAATAAATTTGGATTTTATAAAAAAATATTTTTCAAACAAATTGGGATTTAAAAAAAATATTTTTCAATTAAATTTGGATTTTTTAAAAAAATATTTTTTAAAAAAAACTTGGACTTAAAAAATTATTTTTCAAATAAAAATGGATTTAAAAAAATATATTTTAAATAAATTTGGATTTATTTAAAATAAATATTTGTCAAATTTGAATTTTTTAAAAAAATATTTTTCAATTTTGATTTTTAAACAAGTAAAAAGTCGTTAAGTTCGATTTGGATTTTTTGATAAATTTTTCCCAAGCCAATTTGGATTTTTTAAGAAATATTTCTGAAATAAATTTGAATTTTTAACGAATATTTCTGAAATATTTTTAAGAATATTTGTGAAATAAATTTTGATTTTTTAGAGAAATTTTGGATTTTAAAATAAATGTTTTTCTCTCCCTCTCCATTTTCTTTTACAGAAACAAATCGTCTCTATCCCATATTCTCCTATTTGGAACGTGTCACCACTGTCGATTATCATATTCCGAATACAAAATACGTGTTGGATAAGGGAACTCGAGTTTTTGTTCCCGTACGCAGTATTCATTATGATCCTGAAATTTATGATAACCCTGAAGAATTTTGTCCAGAACGTTTTGATCCGGCTGAAGTAAAGCGAAGACACCCCCAGGCATATTTAGCATTCGGCGATGGACCGCGTAATTGTATTGGTGTACGTTTGGGAAGGCTTCAAGTTACAACTGCCATGGTGGCAATGTTGTCGAATTTTAAATTTTCTTTATGTGATAAAACTATGGAACAACCTGAATATTCAAAACATACATTCGTATTGAAAAATATCAACGATATATGGCTAAAGGTGGAGAAGTTGGAGCAGTAGGGAAAATAAATAAAATTATCAAATATGTATGGCTATAGGTGGAGAAGTTGGAGCATTACTGATAATAAATAAAAATATTAAAACAATTATATTTTTGTGAAAGTATGGTGTTTTATTTAATTAAATAGTTTTAATAAAAAATATTAATATTTTTTTGGGGGTTTGAAAATTTTTGTTTAAAGAAATAAAAACAAAAATTAGATTAAAAATTTATTGATTAATTTATTATTTATTCATAAAATTAAATATTTTTTTATTCAATAATAATTAATTAACTTAATTTCTAAAACTTTGTTACAGGTGATCAACCTTCAGCCAAACCCCCTTACCGGGTATCAATACAAAACTGTGTTTGGAACAATCTAAATGTTTTGGTGTTTTAGGGCAGACGGAGAAACGGAAATTCGATATCAGACTAATAAGGCCAACTTTAGCTTGCATGCGACCAAAACGTAGGCCAATACAATTGCGGGGACCATCACCAAAACCTAAAAATGACTGAGGATGACGACTTTGCACTTCGGAAGGTTCAAAACGTTCTGGTTCAAACTGGTTGGGGTTTTCATAAATATCTGGATCATAGTGTATAGCCTTGACAGGTATGGCAACTGCTGTGCCTTTTTCCAAAATTATATCTGTATCCGGCACCTGATAATCTTCCATGCAGACACGTTGCAAAAATGCCAAGGCAGGGTGGAGGCGAAGGGTTTCTAGGGGAATAAAAAAGGGAAATATTGTAAATCATTTGAATGAAATTTTTATATGTGTGTCTTACTTACCCGATATAACCTGATCCAAATAGGACATTTCCATCATGGCCTCATAGGTGAGCTGGTTGTTGTGTTTTTTAAGCACATCCATAACTTCTTGCCTCAATATATCCTGCTTGTCAGGATTTTTAGCCAATTCATATAGGCCAAAACTCATATTACTCGATGAGGTCTCAAACCCAGCCACAAAGAACACAAACAATTGGGCAGCCACCAACTCAAGACTCAGCACAGGGTTGCCATTTTCATCTTTTTGATTTTTCAATTCAATTAAAATATCAATAAAATCATTACGATGAATATTTCTACGTTCCCGCTCCAATACTGTATCGTTAACAATCCTCAAAAAGAATCTCTCAAAAATGGGATCGAAACGTCGTACACCAACATATTTTAAATATTTCATATACATATTCTTCACCAAAGACCACTTGATATTCGGCTTATCAGCACCAAATGCCTTCTGACCAATTTTACGAAATTCGGCATTAGGATCACGAATACTATTGCATTCAATACCAAAGATGACACTGCCAATAACATCTGTGGTGAAACGACCATTCCAGTCATACATTTCCATAATGTGATCAGGTTTCGCTTTAAGAGCAGCCTGTAATGAGGCCACATAGCTTTTGGAAACTTCCACCAAGGAGGGGAACATAAATCTCATTTTTCCCGAGGTGAAGGTGGGTGTCAATTTTGTTCTCAAGCCCTTCCATATGGTACTATCAGCATTGAAAAGATGTTGATTTAAAATATCCTTGCTATGGGGATTTGTAAAACGATCAGTAAACGAGTGGAAATCCTTGATTAACACCGATTTCACCAATTCCAAGTCCAAGACCACAGCAAAGGCCCTGGTATAGATGTAGGTGCCGGCCAAGGGGGTCTGGCCCTTGAATTTATCGTAGACTTCCTGCCATAAATCGGTATTATGTATGGATGTTAGGCGGCGTATGTTATCCAATATCCCATTATCCAGCTGTGGTACACCCTTCTGCTGCCAATATGAACTTTTGGACTTTATCAGAGAGTAAAGTGCGGCCAGAACAGCACAAATTATAATTAACCAAATATTCATGGTATCCCGGATCCTTTTGACTTTCAAATGTTTAACAACGACGCCGACACGTTTGTCTAATATCCCCGTCAAAAACTATACTACACGGCCTGCAAAAATTGCATTTATTTAAATATTTTCCTTGCCTTTTTTCATATACCACTTCATTTCTTATCGTCGTCGAGCGATGACAAGTAGATTTCTAAAACAACTCAGACATCGGGTAAATAAATATAAGTGCCCTGATATTAATGTAATATAATTACATATAGTTACATACTCGCCTTAGGTCTTAAAATATGATTTCAGTTCTCGCGTCATTTGCAGTTTATCAGAGTGAAATTTAACTCCACTACTCTCTAGACAAATGCATTTTGATAAGAAACGTTTTGAGCGTCCACCATATTAGAAAGCACATAAATGGACTGAATGTGGCACACTTTTCACTATGGGCAGATAAGATACAATTTATAAAAGTTTTAACAAGCTTCCAAAGGTCGAATGTGTACTTGTGAAAGTCATGTAAAAATACTGTATACGATTTGGAAGTAATGGTCGGCCAAAGTAGCTCCCAACCATCATCAAAATAATAGGCTTCTACTTCTCTGGGATCCCAACAACACTGTAACGACGTGTTTTCACTTTGAAGCTGGGGTAGTTCAGTGGGGGCCAGGGTCGTCATTTATTTGTTGGGAACGTTAGAGAGAGAGAAAACAGAAGTTTAATTTTTTTTCATAAACGTTGTAATATTTAATACAAAACAAGTGACCAACGGCTATAGTCGGGACGGGGCCGACCATGTGATACCCTACACCACTACCCCCGTGCATAAGCTTTTCACTGGTAAACATATCTTTTAGGGAATATAATCCGACTGCCACTAAACACAATATACCTCTTTCTCTCTGGGATCCCTCTAAGCAACCAAAATTTCGTGACTATACGATCAAAATTGCAACATGTATCGTGATTGCAAAAAAATGGGAAAATGGGATGTATAAACGACTATTGCGATATCTCCGTTATTTGGCCACCTACGATAACCTACTTTGAATCATTGTAAATATGGGATATTTTAATTTCATAGCCAGACTTTGCTTTTGCAAACTCGCCAACCAAAGCTGTGATATTCGTCATTATAACTTAAATCGCAAAAATGAAAAGTTGGGTTCTATTAGCGGCTATTGCGTTATATATTAGACCACCTACATCAACCTCCTTTAAATCGTTAGAAAGTTGATACTTTCTACTTTCATTAGCAGGTTTTCCGTTTGGTATACACCTTATGTAAGCTGAGATATTTGCTTTGGAAAAAAACGTTTACCTTTTCGCCAAATAATTATTTTGCCCATTCCGACCCCTAAATATTATCCGACCATCACCAAAATCAATAGGCTTCTTCCTCCCAAATTTGGTGACGATCCGATCAAAATTGCGACCTGTAGCGTGATTACAAGGTTGAGATGGACAGACGGACGGACACACATAGCCAGACAATCATTTTGGTATATATAAGTATGGGTCTACGACCATTATTTCGATGCGTTACAATCTTTTTGGGCAAAACCAACTTATAATACCCTCCCCACATAGTGGTGTAGGGTATAAAAACACTTCACACTACATTTCATTAAACACTTTATCGCAATCTTATTATTTGGTTTCGTTTAGGTACAGTTTCGGAGTCTTCGGCAACACATTTGATCAATCGTAGTTTTAATTGTTCACTGGTCTGGGAGTCATTCTTATTTTCCCGACGGCAGCTAGTGGTTTGGCGAATCACAATCATATGCTGATGGCTTGATAATCATTCGTGAGGGTGATGACGTCAATATCTCCAATTGTCGAAGTAGGTTAAGAGATCGGTACGTCGATTGCTCTTAGTACCCCAATTAACCGCTGCACATCGGTACGTTGATTGCTCTAAGTACCCCAATTAACTCATACACCACACTAAAGAATTAAGAGATTGGTACGTCGATTGCTCTCAGTACCCCAATTAACTCACACACCACACAAAAGAGTTAAGAGATTGGTACGTCGATTGCTCTCAGTACCCCAATTAACTCACACAAAAGAGTTAAGAGATTGGTACGTCGATTGCTCTAAGTACCCCAATTAACTCACACACCACACTAAAGAGTTAAGAGATTGGTACGTCGATTGCTCTCAGTACCCCAATTAACTCACACACCACACTAAAGAGTTAAGAGATTGGAACGTCGATTGCTCTCAGTACCCCAATTAACTCACACAAAAGAGTTAAGAGATTGGTACGTCGATTGCTCTCAGTACCCCAATAAACTCACACACCCCACTAAAGAGTTAAGAGATTGGTACGTTGATTGCTCTCAGTACCCCAATTAACTCACACACTACACAAAAGAGTTATGAGATTGGTACGTCGATTGCTCTCAGTACCCCAATTAACTCACACACCACACTAAAGAGTTAAGAGATGGGTACGTCGATTGCTCTCAGTACCCCAATTAACTCACACACCACACTAAAGAGTTAAGAGATTGGAACGTCGATTGCTCTCAGTACCCCAATTAACTCACTAATAATAACTACACTACAGAGTTAAAAGATTGGTACTTATCATACCCCAGTTAACTCACCAGCGGTCAACAGACAACTGTCCCGAGTGACGGCCAGGCATCTCCTTTTATAGCGTGGCGGTGGTGGCTGCGCCAACCAACTGCAGCCAACTTCAGTTGGTATGCTGTTGTTTATTTCCTTCACCGCTAGGGGTGGCGATGAGGTGGTAGTACCATCTGTAGAGGTCGTCGTTTGGCCGTAAATTTAAATGTCTACTACAACCGTCTGTTGGCTTAAGTGATAATTGGTACATTGATATTTTATATATTTTTTATTAGTATAAAACCTAACACAACAATTCATATTTTTATTAATTCATTTTTATACAACATAACAAAACAATTCAAAAAAGATATATGGTAGGAATATTTGAGCCTGTACCCCAAAAACGATGGATTGTACGCCAGACTTTTGGACTGATTTTTGCTCTTTCTGTTGTTGCTGACTTTCAACTGTTGAAACAAAAACGGCTAGTAGCTTGATGAAATTTTATCGTTGGGTTTCACCAGCACGCTCTCTGTTTCCCTTTGACGGTGTCAAAGTGGTTGGAGCATTTGCGGTTATGGCAGAGGTTTTCATGGCAACTCTAATGGCTCCTGATGCATTGACTATGATTCGGTACTGCCTCTTTCCTATTTTAAGTAATTGCCTTGGTTTTTGGTTACCTCTGGGTTGGCTCATTAGTTTTTTTAGTGCGATTTTCAGTGCGTCGGGATATTTCCCGGCTTCTACGTCTTACCACTGTGGCGTGACAGACTGGGGAACTCCTAGGGTGGCAGTTCCAGCTGCATGGTCTGTTTCTTTTATGGATAAGTTTTGCGGTCCACTCTCCTCATTTGGTTTGAATATTTCGTCTAGGTATTTCTCTCCCTGATGACGAAGAGGATGATGGCGAAGATGATGACGAAGATGAAGATGAAGAGGCTGATGCGGAGGAGGCTGTCTTAGATGATGATGATGATTTTGATGCCACAGAGGCCGACCTCAAAGCAGCTGCCCCCGGACTGACGGTCATATTTGTCGATGGTATCTTGAATGTATCCGTTCCTATTTCTGGGGATACTACTGTCTGACTCCGAATAGGTGGTGTCAACAAGTGCCTGCCATTGTCTCAACCAATCCTGGTTGAGTGTTTCGGACAGCGCTAAGGAACTACTCTTGAATTTTCTTCCTCATTGTCAGTGACAGCTACTTCTGTTGGTTTCACTTTCTCATTAGTTTTGCCCACTGTAAAATATATAAAATATCAAATATAAAATTACTTACTTACTTAGCTGGCCCTTTACAGAACATTTGTTCTATAGGCCGAACTAAGAAAATATCTCCAATTCTCTCTATTTGTTGCTTTGCACTCTGGAATACCGCGCCTTTTCATCTCTTAATCCACTTGTTTGCGCCATCTATTCTTTGGCCAGCCAATTCTGCGTGCACCGCCAAGCGGTTAGTATTTATACGCCTTTTTAGCGGGTTCTCCATCGCTCATTCTTATGATATGGCCTAGCCAACGCAATATTTGCATCTCAATACGTTTAACTATATTGATGTCGTTGCCTGCCTTATCTGCTTGCGCAAGTACCCAGGCTTCGGAACCATATATCAGCACGGGTAGTATCAGTGTTTTGTAAAGCGTTATTTTTGTTCGACGAGTTGTGGCTTAGTTTTTGAAGTGCTTACTTAAGCCAAAGTAGCATCTGTTGGCCAATACAATTCTTCTTCTTATTTCACAACTGATATCGTTAGTTGTGTTTACGGCGGTGCCGAGGTAGACGAAGTCTTTTACTACCTCAAAATTATAGGAACCAACGTCAACAGTTGGCCTGATCTCTATGGACGCATTGCGCGTCGACACCATCAACTTAGTCTTCCTGCCGTTTACCGCCAAGCCCACTTTAGCAGATTCTCCTTCGACCTTCATAAAGGTAACTGTTACTTCTTTTACTGATCGTCCCATGATGTCTACATCATCAGCATAAGCAAGTAACATGTGGCTATTGGTGTAGATTGTGCCACTTCTTTTAACGTTTGCCTCTCGAATAATCTTTTCCAGCAGGATGTTGAAGAGATCACACGAGAGGCCGTCTCCTTGTCTGAAACCTCTTTTGGTAATAAACTCTTCGGAGAGGTTCTTTTCTATTCTAACTGAGGATCTCGTCTCGGTTAATGTCATTCTACAAAGCCGAATGAGCTTTGCGGGGATTCTAAATTCAGACATGGCCTGGAATACCTTTGAACGTAGTGGGCTGTCGAAGGCTGCTTTATAATCAACAAAAAGGTGGTAGGTGTCGATCTGCATTTCTTGGGTCTTTTCCAGGATTTGTCTCAAGGTAAATATCTGGTCAATGGTGGATTTGCCAGGTCTAATGCCGCACTGATAGGGTCCAATAATTTCATTGACCATAGGCTTTAGTCTCTCACACAACATGCCAGATACTATCTTATATGCAATAGGGAGCAGACTTATGCCCCTGTAATTGGAGCACACTGTCTTATCACCCTTCTTGTGTACTGGACATAGGATGCTCACGTTCCAATCGTCGGGTACGCGTTCTTCCTGCCAGATGGTGCTAACTAGCTGATGCATACACCTTATCAGCGTGTTGCCTCCGGTTTTGAACAGCTCGGCTGGTAGGCCATCTGCTCCTGCCGCCTTATTATTCTTCAGCCGGTTTATTGCTGTCATTACCTCATCTTGGCTGGGTGGTATACATTCATCGTTTTTTATTAAATATGTAGTGAAAATTTCAAAATTTTGAGTTACTATCCTTTTGTTGAAGAGGTGCGATATGTATATGGGGGCTATATCCAAATCTGAACCGATATGGACCAAAGTTGAAATTTTTCATTCCTGTTCCCTCATAAGTACTTGTGCAAAAATTCATCAACCTATGTCAACTCCTTCTATTTTTGTCCACTTTTGTATGGAAGATTTGTATTTCATGCATTTTGTATTTCAGATTTGCATGACTGAAAAAAAAATCGCCAACATTACTGAGCGGTATTTTCCCACCGTTTGAAGTTACCTGACCGGGGAATCGATCAACGGAGGCAAGACGCATCTTAGTAATGTTGACGACATTTCCTGAGTATTTCAGCCATGAAAAACTTCTCTACAAGTGGTGTCTTAGGGCACGCCTTTCGGACTTGGCGGTAAATTGTTGTATGTATAAATCCCAAAATTATACGACAGGAGGAGGTCAGTTGTTGTTGTAACAGTGTTTGTTATTATGTTTGTATGTTCGTTCTATTGTTCAATCTGGCTCTGGGTCTATCTCCAGTTCCAGGAAAGTGGCTGCTTCGATGGGGTGTAACCACAGATCCACTGGAGTTAGATGAGTAGGATTGGCTGGGCAGTTGAAAAGGTGTTTTGTGTCGTGCGGGCCCATGCCACATACTGGGCAGATGTCTTGCACGGCGCGGTCGATTTCCGCCCAATAAGAATTAAGGCGACTGCAATATCCCGAGCGTAGTTGAGCCAAAACTACTCTAGTTTGTCGTGGCAGCTGACGCTCCTCAGCTGCAATAGATGGAGGATGTATTTCGAGGACTTTATTCACTCTATAACTGCTTAAGGCCTTGGCAACTACATCCGTGTGAATACTATTTAAACCTGCTTGATACGCTTGTTAATCTAGGGGTTCTCTCCTGTATCGTTGGACCTCTTCCTCTAGAGCATGGATATCCTTCCTGATCTGCCTGTATGTGCCGGGCCTACCCACAAGATGATGATTGGGATGGCTAACACGGTAACATCCAAGCAGGTACTGCAACGAAAGCATCTCATTGTGTTGCTTTACTGGAAGAATCTTTGCCTCCTCATGTAGATGGTCCACTGAATATTTGAGGTGGCACCCTGTTGCTGTTCTCAGGGCGGCATTCTGGCAAGTTTGAATCTTTTTCCAATTCGTATCACATAATCTCGTGGACCAGACTGGAGCCGCATAGCTTACCACGGACCGACCTATCGCGTTATATGTGGTCAACATGGTTTCTTTATCTGCACCCCAAGTGCTGACGGCTAGGGACTTGTGGACCTTTTTCCTACTCTTCAGTTTGTCGCAGACAGCTGAGGCGTGCGCGCACGACGTGAAAGTAGTGTCGAATGTGACCCCTAAAATTTTGGGGCAGTTTGTGGTCGGAATTCTGCTACCGTCAACCACGACATTCAATTCTCTTCCAAACTGCGCTGTCCATGTGGTGTTCTCAGTCTCTCACAGATGTCATCAGGATAGGTACCCGACGCCAGGATCGTGCAATCATCTGCATACGTTACGATCTCGATGTCTGGAGGGGCGCAATACAGGAGAGGTAGAGGTTAAACAGTTCCGGAGATATCACCCCACCTTGGGGAACTCCCTGTTTCACTCTACGGGGTTTGGACTTCTTGTTCCTGAATTCCACGTACGACTGGCGTCCACACATATAATTGACTATCCAACGTTTCAAGCTTGGCCGGAGGGTTGTCTGCTCAATGTCCTCAAACAGCGTGGAGTGCCTGACTGTATCAAAGGCTTTTGATAAGTCAAACGCCACCATCACTGTTCTATCGCACGGCCGTCTCTGGTTGAGTCCTTGACAAATATGTGTGGTAATGGCGTGCAGAGCAGTTGTCGTGCTGTGCTGCTTACGGAATCCATACTGATGATCGGCAACTCGATAGCTATTTCTGATACTGGG
Organism: Musca autumnalis; assembly: GCF_047663935.1. Classification (NCBI taxonomy): domain Eukaryota; kingdom Metazoa; phylum Arthropoda; class Insecta; order Diptera; family Muscidae; genus Musca; species Musca autumnalis. Next base: position 23,603,040 of record NW_027411755.1, on the reverse strand, counting down.
GAGGACTAAGGCCTCAAGGATCTTTGCTACGGGCGACATAAGCGAAATCGGCCTGTACGATTCACTTTTGCTGGCAGCCTTGCTGGGCTTCCGTAGTGGGGCCACCCTGCCCATTTTTCAGACATCGGGAACAATGAGGGTGGATAGCGACAAGTTGAGAACTTTAGTGAGATACTCCACTCCCGGCTCATCCAGCTGCTTCAGCATTACCATGGAGATTCCATCAGGGCCCAACGCTTTGGATGATTTAGCGTTCCTGATGGCATTGGCAACATCATCCATTGTAAACTGTGGTGGTTCCTCCTCGGCAGGAAGAGATCTGATGCGACGTAATACTCTTCTCTTCGCCCTGTCACTCTCGGGGTGCTCGACAAACTGTCGATTGAAATAACTTGCGCACCTCTTCGGGTCAGTCAACGTAACGTCGCCAAACGTGACTGAGGTCCTATCTTCCCTTCTTCCAGGGTTCGAGAGTGACTTAACCGTTGCCCACAATTCACATATACCGGCTCCAATGTTGCAACTCTTCAGATGATTTAACCACTTGTGCTCGCCGACCAGCCTGTTAACTTCCAGTGTCAGCTCCCTGACTCTGGGTTCATTGAGGAGGTCAGTGGGTGCCTTCTCCTTCACCAAAATTAATATTTCAAAAAAACAAGTGGTTTTCGAGCTTGAGGTCATGTTTTTGTTTTTATTATTTCCAATATTTCGCAATTCCTTTAAATTGCATCTTCAGGGAAAATCTACAAAATATTTATTTAATATTAGTTTCATTTCATTTTGATTAACAAACACAAAAAGATTCAAAGAAACGAGAATCGCTTACATTTATAACTTATAAAACTAGTGTCAAGTTTACTTATAACTATGATAGACTTCACTATCGTCGTCGTCGAGTGTAAATATTGCACTGAGTTATATTAGTTATTGCACGATTTCTCTTTCTGTGAAAGATGTCGGTAACAGTATGCTGCGTTATCCGTATCACTCTTATAGTTTATTCTCTTTGTTGTTGGTAGGTTGTTAATATGTAACATCTCCAATGTAAGTCTCCTATTGTAGTTATTTTCTGTTTGCAGAATTTGTACTTTTTCGAAGTTTGGTGTGTGGTTGTGTCTCTTACAGTGGTCTGCAAGAGCTGTTTTTTGGATTACATTCTGGTTTCTTAGTTTAATATCGGATTTATGAGCCGATAATCGCGTCTTTAATTTATAAAGATAAAATAATAACTAACATACAAAATAAAACGATAAACATACAAAAACAAAAATTTGACAAATTAAAACAGAAACAAATGAACGAGTATGACATAAAGCACAATGAAAAATGGTTCGTAAACAAAACAAGCGTAGAATTCCCTACCGAAGTAAAGTGGCTTCTCTCACTTGGTGACAAGTTTGGATTACCAACAACGAAAAGAGATTTCCCCTTATTTAAGTTTATAGCGGACGGTGATGACATTATCCAAACTAATAACAACAAGGAACAACAAGAAATAATGAGAACCAAATTTACAACTATGATAGATACACATTTGAATAAACAGAGAGAAAATGAAAGAGACAAATTAGTAAACCGCATAGTCGCTCACAGTAGAACCTTTTTGAGAAGGAACAAACACATACTGATTTTGAATGCGGACAAAGGGAACGTTACGGTAGCGTTAAGTAAAGATGATTATAAAATAAGGATGACGAATATACTATCTGATATGATGACATATCAAAGAATCAATAAGGATCCAACAACAAGGCTAATGAAAAAGAACAATGAACTAGTGGAAGAGCTATACAATAGTAATATAATAAGTGCAATAGAAAGACGAAAATTAAAATCTGACGTGGCGACAGCACCTAGACTATACGGACTTTCAAAAATACACAAGGAAGATTACCCATTACGCCCGATATGTTCCTCAGTGAATTCACCTTCAATACAACTATGTAAATATATGGTCAAAATACTCAAGAATTTGACAAGTAAATCAAAATATAATGTAAAAGACTCGCTTGCCTTTAAAAACAAGATACAAAATGTGACGATTGAAGAAAATGAAAAGATGGTATCTTTCGATGTGGTGTCACTGTTCCCGAGCATACCAGTGGACCTAGGAGTCAGATTAATAGAAGAAAGATGGGATGAACTTAAAGAATACACAAATATGACAAAGGGCTTATTTTTCAGTATTCTTACTTTTTGCATCAAGGACAACCGCTACTTCACATATGACGATAAAGTTTATAAACAGAAAAAAGGACTACCGATGGGGTCACCGGCTTCTCCGATTGTAGCTGACATAGTGATGGAGAAACTACTTGACACCTGTATGGAACAACTGACGACCAAACCTGTGATTTTAACCAAATATGTTGACGATCTTTTTGTGATACTTAAGAAAGATGCAATATTAGATACCTTGACAAAATTAAACAGCTACAATAACAACATTAAATTCACGATAGAAGAAGAATATAACGGATCCATCCCCTATCTAGATACGATGATATATAGAAATAAAGGTAAATTAGAACTGGACTGGTATCAAAAACCTACGGCTTCGGGTAGAATAATAAATTTCCTCTCCAATCATCCCAAACCGATGATCATGAATACAGCAAGGAACATGGTAAATAGAATATTAAACATCAGCGACAAAAAATTCCACAACAAAAACAAAAATATGATTAGAGAAATTTTGACCAAGAATAATTTTCCAAACAATATCATAAATAACTTAATATACAAACAAAAACCAAGAAAGACACAGGAGAAAAAGGAGAAAATATATAAGTCTATGATTTATGTTCCAAAAATTTCGGAAAGATTCCAAAAATCAGACCTTTACGACAAAGAAAAATACAATGTAGCCCAAAAAACGAATAATACACTTAAAAAGTTATTTTCGAATACAAAAAATAAGATAAACGATTTGGATAAACATAATGTTATTTATAAAATAGAATGCGATGGTAACAATGGGGAACAATGTGGAAAAATGTATGTTGGAACAACGAAAAATAAATTAAAGACGCGATTATCGGCTCATAAATCCGATATTAAACTAAGAAACCAGAATGTAATCCAAAAAACAGCTCTTGCAGACCACTGTAAGAGACACAACCACACACCAAACTTCGAAAAAGTACAAATTCTGCAAACAGAAAATAACTACAATAGGAGACTTACATTGGAGATGTTACATATTAACAACCTACCAACAACAAAGAGAATAAACTATAAGAGTGATACGGATAACGCAGCATACTGTTACCGACATCTTTCACAGAAAGAGAAATCGTGCAATAACTAATTTAACTCAGTGCAATATTTACACTCGACGACGACGATAGTGAAGTCTATCATAGTTATAAGTAAACTTGACACTAGTTTTATAAGTTATAAATGTAAGCGATTCTCGTTTCTTTGAATCTTTTTGTGTTTGTTAATCAAAATGAAATGAAACTAATATTAAATAAATATTTTGTAGATTTTCCCTGAAGATGCAATTTAAAGGAATTGCGAAATATTGGAAATAATAAAAACAAAAACATGACCTCAAGCTCGAAAACCACTTGTTTAATTTTGAATACAAATACAAAAGGTCGAACAAACAGCACTGAAGAAATTTCAAAAAAACTTTAACGGTAGCGGCACCGAGTACATTTTGAAAAAAAAAAAAAAAACGTGGCGAAGCGACCCCATGCTGCAATATATCGCACCTGTTCAACAAAAAGGTAGTTACTAAAACTTTTCTATTTTTCAGTAGAGACAAAAACTGTTGATACATAAGTTGTAGTATGAAAAGTGAAATGCCATTACTGTTGACCAAATGTAGCACAAATACTTCAAGACCCTGTATACTATGTAATTTGCATTAATTTAAAAACTTGGAATTTCTTTATCGTGATTCTTTACAAACAAACAAAAAAACTAGGGGAACCAACTTACGTACATAGACAATAGTTCTGTTATCTTAACTCTACATTGGTGTAATTTGCATCAAAGAAGAGGTCTAGAGTTGGTTTTCATGTTTGGTTCGTAACTTACCGGAACATATCCCTCAAAAATTATAATACGGACAAAAAATGTAATTTGGAAAATTTTCCCATAAAAGTTATGGCCACTTTCACCCCCTTAACACTAGCCGATCATTTTCCAACATTATTGGCATCTTCCTTGACCATAATCTTAAATCGTGGAAAGTTTTGTAAGTATTGAACTATAACTGCGAACTCTAGCGTGGTTACGGTTACACTAAACACAATTAAAAATGTGGGATCCCTGTAGGCTGTAACGCTGTTATCTGACAACGTACATCAACATATTTGGCATCTATGGAAAGGGGAAGACGGTCTTCCAAAAATAGCTCACGTGGGCGGAAATAAAGATATAGTCATTATACTAGCATTTTTACAAATTTTCACACAAAAGTTTTGGTCCATTTAACCCCCTAAATACTATCTGATCATCATGTTGAATTGTAAGCTTCGTCTCCGTCATAAACTCAAACTTCACTTAAAATTTCGCGTCGATCATACTACCACTGCGAACTACAGAAAAAATTGGTCTGAACTCGACCTCCATACAAAATTTCGTGAAGATTGGTCCATAATTGCGGCCTGTAGCGTGCGTACAATTTTTAATGGACGAACGGACGGACACACATCTCAAAATCGCTTTATCTCGTCGAGATATGAATATTGGTATACCACATGGGGGGTCTACGACGATTATTTCGCGGTGTTACATGCATTTTCGGAAAAACAAACTTATAATACCCTTTTCACATTGTGGTGTAGGGTGTAATAAATAAAATACAAGTAATATATATTTTTGTTCAATCTGAGACGTCATCTGTTTCTTTTCAAAATTGTAAAAACTTTAACAATTCAATGTTTTTAATAATACCCATGCATCCTAAAAATATGCTCTAAATTTTATTAAAATAATTACTTCAAGCAATGATGCCAGATTTGCCGATTTACCGGCATTTTGGCGAATTTTATCAAACAGAAATATTTGATATACATATATGTATATTTAAGCGTTTACCAACTTTATTTTGGACGCTTCGTTATTCATTCGTGAGCTTGTTGCATTTGTGCAATCTATGCGTACATTGATTGGCAGTCCACGATTCTTGATCAGATGTTGTCTGTGACAAATATTCTTTACAAAAATCCACGTTTATTGGTCTGATGATGGATGAAAAAAAGTCTTTAAAATATCCACTTTCATTGGTCTGATAAAGGATGAAATAAAATTCTTAAAAAAATCCACGTTTATTGCTGTGACGGCCAATGAAAAAATATTCTTTAAAAAATCCACGTTTATTGCTGTGACGGCCAATGAAAAAATATTCTTTAAAAAATCCACGTTTATTGCTGTGACGGCCAATGAAAAAATATTCTTTAAAAAATCCACGTTTATTGCTGTGACGGCCAATGAAAAAATATTCTTTAAAAAATCCACGTTTATTGCTGTGACGGCCAATGAAAAAATATTCTTTAAAAAATCCACGTTTATTGCTGTGACGGCCAATGAAAAATATTCTTAAAAAAATCCAAGTTTATTGCTGTGACGGCCAATGAAAAAATATTCTTTAAAAAATCCACGTTTATTGCTGTGACGGCCAATGAAAAATATTCTTAAAAAAATCCAAGTTTATTGCTGTGACGGCCAATGAAAAAATATTCTTTAAAAAATCCACGTTTATTGCTGTGACGGCCAATGAAAAAATATTCTTTAAAAAATCCACGTTTATTGATGTGACGGCCAATGAAAAAATATTCTTTAAAAAATCCACGTTTATTGCTGTGACGGCCAATGAAAAAATATTCTTTAAAAAATCCACGTTTATTGATGTGACGGCCAATGAAAAAATATTCTTTAAAAAATCCACGTTTATTGCTGTGACGGCCAATGAAAAAATATTCTTTAAAAAATCCACGTTTATTGCTGTGACGGCCAATGAAAAAATATTCTTTAAAAAAATCCACGTTTATTGCTGTGACGGCCAATGAAAAAATATTCTTTAAAAAATCCACGTTTATTGCTGTGACGGCCAATGAAAAAATATTCTTTAAAAAATCCACGTTTATTGCTGTGACGGCCAATGAAAAAATATTCTTTAAAAAATCCACGTTTATTGCTGTGACGGCCAATGAAAAAATATTCTTTAAAAAATCCACGTTTATTGCTGTGACGGCCAATGAAAAAATATTCTTTAAAAAATCCACGTTTATTGCTGTGACGGCCAATGAAAAAATATTCTTTAAAAAATCCACGTTTATTGCTGTGACGGCCAATGAAAAAATATTCTTTAAAAAATCCACGTTTATTGCTGTGACGGCCAATGAAAAAATATTCTTTAAAAAATCCACGTTTATTGCTGTGACGGCCAATGAAAAAATATTCTTTAAAAAATCCACGTTTGTTGATTTGATGGTGGGTGAAAAAATATTCTTTAAAAAATCCACGTTTATTGCTGTGACGGCCAATGAAAAAATATTCTTTAAAAAATCCACGTTTATTGCTGTGCCGGCCAATGAAAAAATATTCTTTAAAAAATCCACGTTTATTGCTGTGACGGCCAATGAAAAAATATTCTTTAAAAAATCCACGTTTATTGCTGTGACGGCCAATGAAAAAATATTCTTTAAAAAATCCACGTTTATTGCTGTGACGGCCAATGAAAAAATATTCTTTAAAAAATCCACGTTTATTGCTGTGACGGCCAATGAAAAAATATTCTTTAAAAAATCCACGTTTATTGCTGTGACGGCCAATGAAAAAATATTCTTTAAAAAATCCACGTTTATTGCTGTGACGGCCAATGAAAAAATATTCTTTAAAAAATCCACGTTTATTGCTGTGACGGCCAATGAAAAAATATTCTTTAAAAAATCCACGTTTATTGCTGTGACGGCCAATGAAAAAATATTCTTTAAAAAATCCACGTTTATTGCTGTGAGGGCCAATGAAAAAATATTCTTTAAAAAATCCACGTTTATTGCTGTGACGGCCAATGAAAAAATATTCTTTAAAAAATCCACGTTTACTGATGTGATGATGTATGAAAAAATATTCTTTAAAAATCCGAGTTTATTGCTGTGATGGACCATGAGAAAAGGTAGACATTTCACGATTTGCAAAGTATGGACCAAATCGGTTACTTCCTTCAAGAGTTATCGTACGTACAAATTTTCCGAACATTTTCGACCTTTGTGGGGGAGGTACCGGAAGGAGTTGACCGATATGGCTTATCTTCGAATTTAAACTATGCTTAGACAAAATATTACGAAGGCTAAATTTTGGACCGAATCGGCAGATCCGTTCGAGAGTTATCTTGCTCTCTAACCACTAGACACGGCGTCATAGGGGCTTTTTGCAACTTTCAGGCTATTTTCTCAGGAAGTACGGACTTGCCCCTGATGAAACTTGTACCGTCGAATAGGGGACATTGAATACAAGTTGTTGCAATAAAAATCAAAGCGATTCGAGAGAAGGTCCTAAACTAACACACATATAGTCATTAACGATCTGAGATCTGATCATCTTCCAGTAAAGCTGTCGTTTAATACTGATTGTAGAAACTCTCAACCAAAATATCTCGATTTTAAAAATGCAAACTGGAGGCGGTGTTGTCAGCATATAAATCGAAATCTTAATCTTCCTAGCTTGGAATTAACCACAAAGGAATTGATAGATTCTGCACTTGAGCATTTCACTGGTACTTTAAATGAAGCTATTGCCGTAAGTGTTCCCTTTAAAATAAAACGTATTCGAGGTAGATATAAAATGGATATTTTAATATGGATATTAAAATGTTAATCCAGAGACGAAATTATTTCCGCAGACGAGGGATACGCTACCGCGAGTCCGACGATTACTATGAATTTAATGTCATGAACTCAATAATAAAAAGTAGAATTGAAAGATTCCGAAACACCTCATGGAATAATTTGTTATCCACATTAGACAAAGGGTCCCGGCCATTTTGGAATTTAACCAAAGTTATACGTAAGAAATCAAAAAATATTCCCACATTAAAACATGGTGATGAGCGCTACTCGACGTCAACCGAGAAATGCCAAATTTTAGGCCAACATTTTTATGATATCAATTCATTTTCATCAAATTTGAACAACACAGCAACTGAAGATATTATAAATAACCATTTACACAGATTAGGTTCTGCCGAGAGCCATATAACCAGATATATAAAATTATTAAAAATCTTCAACCAGAAAGTCTCCCGTACTTAATGGAATAAATAACATCTGTCTTAAATCACTTCCTAGAAAAGGTCTGCAATTCTTAACTATATTTATGAATAGTTGCATCAAACTTGGCTATTTTACACAAAAATTCAAAGAAGCAAAAGTAATCGCTATAACCCTTCTACACTCCTTAGATTTGTGCCCTTCTTATGATCCTTTGGGTCAATTTGACCCAACATAGATATTAAACACAAAATCTCATAGTTGACGAAGGAAATTCATCTTATGATTTTTTTATTTAGTATTATAACAAAAATAATGAAAAATAATATAAATAGGCTTATTCTGAGCAATTAATAAAAATAAAAAATGATAAAATTTAATTTTAAATCCAGTTTTTTTTCAATTATGAAATAGTAATTATATTTTTAATAATAATGTCTAAAATATTAAGATCTTGGATGACAATTTAAGCACAATGATACTGTGTGAATCACATTTAGTGGAATGCTTACTGGAGTTCCTTCCACGTCGACAGAGAAAACAACGCTGTCTTTTATTTGATAAATTACTCGGCAATGTACTATTTTGTTTAGAACATTTTGAATCATCATTAGATCATTTTGTGTCTGAATACTTCTAACAATATTTCTTGCTGATTTATAAACTCCTGCCACTATTTGTAATCCCAGATATGCATCGAACTCGATCATGTCAATGTTTTGCCAATCATTTCCATATATCTGTACACCTTTTTGATTTGTCATTTGAATCACACATTTTTTATATTTGGTGAAATAAACAAATCGAACGAAGACTTTATATCTGCAACCATAACCATTGATTTTTGGTAGGTCCAGGCTTATTCGACAAAAATTGGTTTTTTGGTAACCTGCCGGTTCGAAGTGTTGGCTGTTCTCTCCACACTGCGCTTTGGTCATTAGACAAATATGTTACTGAATTGCTTTCATCAATTTTCACTGCATAGTCTACTTCTATACTTTCAAAGCTATTATATGATGAAGAATAAGATTCATCTGCTTCATCGCCCTCGTTTGAGCAAATTGCACCTTCGTCACTGTCATCAAAAATGTCATCGTCTTCGTCATTCATTATTTGTTCCAAATTTCAGGATTCCAACTCAATCCGTTCACCCAATTTCTAATTGTACTAAATTTAGTACCATTTCGTACTTTTCTCTTTACTCTTCATCAGTGGCCCTCATTCCAAATTTCAGGATTCCAGCTTTATCCGTTCACCCAAATCCAAGTTGTACTTAATTTAGTACTTTTCGTACACATTAGTACGATTTTTCAAAACCATTTAATTACATCAACGCCACTTCCCAACCTTGATTTCCATACCAAATTCCGTGGTTCTAGCTATATCCGTTCAAAATATACAATTGGTACTAAATTTTTTAAATTTTAGTACTTTTCGTACACTTATAGTTCGAATTTCCAATAACCCTTGGGTACATCTTTCTAACTCTCCATCAGTGACCCTCATTCCAAATTTCAGAATTCTAGCTCTTACCGTTTGCCTAATACAAAGGGTACCATATTTAGTACCTTTTAGTACTTTTCGTACACTTCTAGGTCGAATTTCCAAAAACCCAGCCTTATCTCACCCCTACACACCAACAGCAACCTACACCCAAAATTTCAACTTTCTAGCTTCAGCGGTTTCGTCTAGGTGCTGATGAATCAGTCAGTCAGTCAATCAGTCAGTCAGTGAATACCTCACCTCACTGCTCTTTTATATATATAGATGATTGAATTTTCCAACATTTATAGTACGCATCATAAAAAGTTTCCTAAATTCAAGAACTTTTAGAGTTCATATCGGATCTGTAATGTCACATGTATTTGAAATAAATGCAGGATGTCCACAGGGATCATGCCTATCTCCAATACTTTATAATACGAGTATATACACAGCAGATATACCCAATTTGGAAAACTGCACGTTGTCAATGTCTGCCGATGACACAGCAATACTATGTTCAGGAAAACTTTCATGCGATATACTGACAAACCTAGAAATATCATTGAACAAATTATTAGAATATTACGCGAAATGGAGAATAGTAGTAAACTCAGAAAATGTCAAGCGATATATTTTACAAGAAAAAGAAAAGAATGTTTTATTCCTCAAGCCAATGCACGATGGGGCCAATCTCAGGTTTTTGAGGCAAAAAGTCATTTTTTTAAGTCATTGATTGAAATCAAATAATAACGGAATTATATTCTTAGCACTTTCACGCCTCCAAAACCAAATAATTACAATCTGGCAACGGCCCCCGGCGACATGCCAAGCTGCCAAAGATGTCATAATTTTCATTCCGTTTATTTCTGAAATTCAGTCAGAAAGTATTTTGGTGCCAAAACCTGATCTGTTGATATTATATATTTTTTAAAAATGGAAAATACGGGTAATAGTATGTAAATTAAGATTATTATTAGAAATGTAAATGTAATATTAGATGTGGTCAATAATTTGTTGTGTCAGTAAGTGATGGTTTTTGATGTAGTCTGTGGTATCGTTCATGTGTTCTTTGGAGTAGAACTTTCGGTATCGGGGTGTATTCTCGTAAAAATATGTATCAAAATTCTCTATATGGCGCTGTAAAGAAACTCTTCAAAAGTAATCTAAAAATCAAAGAGGATATTAATATTGAATATGTGAAAAAGCTGCACCAACGGGATGAAAAAATGTCACTGATAGTCGAGCTCCAATCATCCAATATGGTAAATGAAATCATGAAAAACACCAAAAACTTAGCTGGATCCAGTATTTTTATTGAAAGAGATTTAAGCGGGCCACGATTAGAAAAGAAAACAATTATGCTTCAATTAAAAAAAAAATATTACATAAAATTAATGATCATAAGACAATCGGTGTTCGAGGTGACCAGATAATAATCGACGGTAAAATCCTTTACTGGAACGCCAAAAAAGAACTGATGTGCGATCAGAAAAACGCTGAAGGTGTATTGAAATCCTTATATGGAGAAGAAATAATGAAACTATCTTTAGATTATGATACACTACTATCCCAAATTTTATCAAAAAACTTTTAAAGATTAGTCAATGTCAACATCAACAATATAAAACCCAAAAAATTCAAAAACAAACTAAGCAAAATTTGGTAATAAATGTTTTAGCATACAATATTCATGGTCTGGCTAGTAAATATTTCCAACACCAGTTTTATGAATTTGTTGAAAGTTATGATATTTTTATATTATCAGAGACGCACGTGGAAGGAAGAAATAAAGCTAATTATAATAACCGCTTCAAGAATTTCCAAACTTACTCGAAAGAAGGATCGAGAAATTGTAGAAAAGGTAGAGGAATTGGAGGTCTAGTGTATGGAGTAAGAACGAGCTTATCAGATATTGGGTTCCAACATAAATTAATTAACAGAGAAGATTGTGATATATTATCATGCCAATTAAACAATTTAGAATTTGAAATTCTTCCGGTCTACCTTCGTGGAGCAAATTGGGTTAATGATTTTCAAATAGTCAAAAGGGCAGCGGAAAAATCTGAATTTGGTAAGATCATTATTGGCGACCACAACATACGCATTGGAGAAGAGCAGATTCTCCCAGATGAAATGCCTCAATTATCGAGATGTCTTACACACTCAAGAAAATCAAAAGATAAAACAATTTCAACAAATGGGCACAAATATGTAGAATTCTGCAATGACAATGTACTTATTATACTCGATGGAAGATCTGCTCAGTAATTGATCTTTGTGCGGTTTCGATGGACTTAGTTGATGTTATTCAAAATTTCGAAGTACTCAATCATATTTGGTCAGATCATCTACCAATTACTTTGAGCATAAAAACATCCCATTTTGGACAAGCTGAATCAGAAAAATTAAAATTACTACCAAAATTGAAGTGGGAACATAAAAATAAAGAATATTACCAACAAGAGCTATATAGAAACGTAGATACACTAAAAAATAGATACACTAAAGAATTAAGGAACCAACATAATGAGATTGGCTGCTCTTTATCAGCAGATGCCCTTAAGGACTATTTTAATATACTTTTGAACCCTCCTATACTTGATTCAAAATGAGATCCTAGATTGCAATTTCTCACTGGCGGAGATAAAACAAATTCTTAAATCTGCCAAAGAAAATAAAGCCCCTGTGGAAGACAGAATTCCTTATGAATTCTTTATAAACGCAACAAATGATTTTCTGAGAGAACTGTGTAGTTCATTCACAAACATTTTTAACGGCTACAATGATTATGATATGCTTCGCACAAGCATTATATTCCCAATTCATAAGGAAGGTTATCCTAACGATCCCAGTAACTATAGAGGGATATCTTTTATGAATTGTATAGCAAAAATTATGATGGGAATGATCAATAATCGCATAACCGAATGGGTAAACGCAAACCAAATCCTCAATGAGTACCAATCGGGATTTCGTAAAGGATACTCGACTGCTGACAATGTATTCAATCTGATGTCAATAATTAATTTGAAGATGAATGAAAATAAATGAATATACGCATTTTTGTCGATTTCAAGGCAGCCTTCGATAGAGTCCCGAGAAGTCTTCTAATATATAAATTACACGAATCTGGGTTATCCAACAAAATGTTATATTTCATTGAAAAAGTGTATATGAATACCAAATCTGCAGTATGGACAGGAGAAAATCTTTCAACCTACTTTGAAACTAAATCTGGGGTAAAACAAGGTTGTTTATTATCGCCAATTCTATTTGCCTTATATTTGAATGATCTACATGATGCTCTTGAGGGTGGTCTACACATAGATGAAATAAATGTTAGACTATTGATGTATGCGGATGACATTGTAATTATATCAGATGATCCTCAAATATTACAACAAATGATAATTAAACTTCAAATATATTGCAAAAAATGGGGTATGCAAGTAAATAAAACAAAATCATAGGTTATGATTTTCCGAAAAGGTGGTAGGGTTACGACAAGAGATGAATGGTATTATAATGGAGAGGAACTAAGAGTCGTAAATGAATATAGATACCTCGGAATCTTACTTACACCAAAACTGTCATTCACCAAACATATAGCAATGAAAAACGATGCCGCTAAAGCTTGTCTCAATGCAACTTGGAAACATTTTATAGGAAAACCAAACATTTCGATGGCAGCCAAGTGGAAAATGTTCCTGGCAGTTTGTCGTTCCATACAGAGCTATGGATCGCAGGTATGGGGAAATATGTACTTTGAAGACATAGAAAAACTTTACAGATTTTTCATTAAACGGATCCTCCGACTGCCAGATAATACACCGAACTACGTCTTAGCTCTTGAAACTGGTTATGAGCCAGGGTTTATATACATATACATACTCTCTTCATCTAAAATACATGGCAAAATTACTATTCGAACTCGAAAATCATAGACTTCCGCACATCCTCGCAACAAAAACAAAGCTACAAAATATATCTTGGTTCAAAAAGATTCACTTTGGCAGTTTTGTTGTGATGTGTGTTTACTTTTTGTTTTTAAAGTAAGACCCAGCTGAATCACAGATTTGTTGTTTTCAAATTTTAAAAACAACAAGTTTTTAAAGTGGAGGTAGTTAAAATTGATTTAATTTCAAAAACTTTAGAGATCGTTTAACCGCCTACAATATTGAAAACCAGTACATTGACTTTAATAAGGAAAACTGGTACAACGCAAGTCAAAAGTTAATATTGGAAATATAAAAAGAAAACTACCAGATACATCGTTTTATATCAGAAGAAAGTGAACAACGTATTTATAAATTTTTAGATCCAGATGCAGGCGCAACATATTGCAATAATAAATATACACAATGTCAAATATCGTACATAATGAGAGGGAGAGCTGGCATGCTGGGGTTAAACAACAACTTTTATAGATCTGATGTAAACAATTTGTGTTCAATCTGCAACCTGGGAGAACCACAAAGTACCCAACACTTCATTGGGAGATGTCCAATTTTCATCAATATTCGGAAGCGGCACTTCAATAAATGCATGTTATAAGAGAATGAAATAATTAATGTATTAAATGGTGATGGTGATTACTGTTGGTCACATCTGTATAATTACTTATTAGAAGCACTAAAATATATAACATTTTTAATTAATGAGTTCAATTATTAAATCTATTGAACTCAAATCCCGACAGACGGTTAATAAAAACCATGTCGTATAACTTTATTTGCATGATATATGTATACTTTAAGTATCACTGTATAATCACAATTTGCAAAAAAAAAAAAACAATAAAGTAATTGAATTGAATTGAAATTGAACAAGTAAAAAAGCGTTAAGTTCGGCCGGGCCGAACTTTTCATACCCTCCACCATAAAATATTCTGAACTAAAATGGAATAATTAGTTTTCATTCCTGTCCCCAACTTTAAGTGGGTACGTTAAAATGTCAGATAATGTACATAAAATGTTTCATTCGGTAGGCCCTTTTTTATGGTGCCTATATCTAACTATTACTTTGTTCCATAACCTGCAAGAAGCTACTATTTTTTACTACGATAGCATTGTTATCGGAAAAAATAGTAAAAATTAGTAGATTCTTGCAGTTCTGGAACAGACCATATGTATGTTGACAATTTTTGGTGGGCTAGAAATTGGGAGGTACCGTTATATAGGGGTTATAATAAAACATGGACCTATGTTGACAGTTTTTGATGGGAGCCTTTAATGTCAAATAACTCGGTTAAAAATTGTAGCTAGAATCCTCAAAATACCGAAAATCGGTACATAACGTGGGAACTTCAAATGTCATTAACAGCTAGTTCGGAGGTATGTGGGCTATACGAAAATATGAACTTAAATGAACAATTTTTGTTGGCTTTTAAATTTCAAATTACAGAAAGTTCGTCCAAAAACTAAAGCTAAGGTACGGAAAATCGGGAGGTTTGTTTTGGGCTATACCAAAACATGGACCTACGTTCGGTTAAACATTTTAAGTAAAATCCTCAAAGTAACGAAAATCGGGAAGTATCGTTATATTGGGGCTATGTTGAAAATTGTTGATGCAGATGTGTGGTGACCAAATGTCAAATTACAGTTAGTTCGGTTAAAAATTTTAGCTAAAATTGCCAATTACTGAAAATTGGGAGGTACCGTTATATGGGAGGTATATCCGAACATGGACCTATGTTGACAATTTTTTATGGAGAGGTGTTGTGACCACTAAGAACTTCAAATGTCACATTACTGCTAGTTCGGTTTAATATTGTAGTTAAAATCATCAAATTACTGAAAATCGGGAGGTACTTTTATATGGTGGAGAGGTGTTGTGAGCACTAAGAATTTCAAATGTCAAATGTTCAAATTACAGATAATTCGGTTAAAACTTATAGGTAGAATTCTCAAAATACCGAAAATCCGTTATATGGGGATACCGAAATCCGTTATACCGATGTACCGTTATATGGGGCTATACCAAAACATGGACCTACGTTCATAATTATTTCGAATATAAGTTTTTTGGTCACTAAGAACCCTAAATATCAAATTATAGCTAATTCGGTCTAGAAATGTGAATTTAAACGTAAAAATACCTGAAATCGGGCGGTAACGTTATATGGGGGCTATTCCAAAACATTGATCTATGTCCACTAGTTTTGTTATATAACTTTAGTGACGCTTAAGAGCCCTAAATGTCAAATTAGAGCTAAATCGGTCTGCAAATGTAGTTAAAAACGTCAAAATACCGTAAATCGGGGGTACCGTTATATGGGGGCTATACCAAAACGTGGACCCATGTCCACAACTTTTGTTATATAAGTTTATTGACACTTAAGAACGCTAAATGTCAAATTATAGCTAAATCGGTCTGAAAATGTAGCTGAAAACGGCAAAATATCTTAAATTGGGGGGTACCGTTATATGGGGGCTATACCAAAACGTGGACCTATGTCTAAAACTTTTGTTATAAAAGTTTATTGACACTTAAGAACCCTAAATGTCAAATTATAGCTACATCGGTCTGAAAATGTAGCTAAAAGCGTCAAAATACCGTAAATCGGGGGGTACCGTTATATGGGGGCTATACCAAAACGTGGACCTATGTCTACAACTTTTGTTATATAAGTTAATTGACACTTAAGAACCCTAAATGTGAAATTATAGCTGCATCGGTCTGAAAATGTAGCTAAAAACTTCAAAATACCGTAAATCGGGGGTACCGTTATATGGGGGCTATACCAAAACGTGGACCTATGTCCACAACTATTATTATATAAGTTTATTGACACTTAATAACCCTAAATGTCATATTATAGATAAATCGGTCTGAAAATGTAGCTAAAAACGTCAAAATACGGTAAATCGGGGGGTACCGTTATATGGGGGCTATACCAAAACGTGGACCTATGGCCACAAGTTTTGTTATATAAGTTTATTGACACATAAGAACCCTAAATGTCAAATTATAGCTAAATCGGTCTGAAAATGTAGCTAAAAACTTCAAAATACCGTAAATCGGGGGGTACCGTTATATGGGGGCTATACCAAATCGTGGACCGATATAGCCCATCATCGAACTTGACTTGCCTGCAAACAAAAGACACATTTTCCCAAAATTTCAGCGTCCTATCTCAATTTTTGTGGATGCTAGAGTGATTACCACAGACGGACGGACGGACGGACGTACACAGATTGACTCAGAATTTTACCCTGATCAAGAATATATATACTTTATAGGGTCGCAAATGAGTATTTCAATGCGTTACAAACGGAAAAACAAACTTAATATACCATCCATACTATGGTGGAGGGTATAAAAATGTATCTGGTGAAAGGTGACAATGCCGGCTAACAGATTTTAAAAAGAAATTTTGCGTATACTTGCAAATAAAAAAATTATCAATTTCCAGATTTCGTAAAACTTAAAAATTTGGATATTTTTAATTTTTGGTTGGAAAATCAGCGAAACCCTAAACACGTTATTGCTTGGATTTCTGCGAAATTTAATCGAGGTGTCAAAGACAACTTCGTGACTCAAGTTAAAATATAAGTTTATAACATTTGTGCACGCCTTAACCACAAATAGATAAAAAATTGTAGTTAAAAAAATAGTCTATTACAATTTGAAAGCTTATGGTTAGCTAGCGACACAGTATTTACGCTAGAACAAGGTAATGATACAAACAAGAGAGGGCGCCCTAATGTGGATTATAGTATATTATGAACACGGCAACAATACCAACAATACCGCCTCTGTTTCGGCCAATTTGTCAAAAGAAAAATATACAAACTATGTTCTCAAGGAAGTTCGGTATCAACCAACTAAAATGAGAAAACAATTAACTTCGACAGAGAAAATTTATGAACGATATATCCAAATCTGAACCGATTTCAATATGATATCGCAATAATGTTTTCTACATTCCGTCAGACACTTTAAATTTCATCACAATTGGACATACATATATAGCGTGATTGCTGCACGAAATACCTAAAATCGAGTGAAAAAATATATGGGGGGTATATCCAAATCAGAACCGATTTCGATATAATTTGGCATACTTTTTTCTAGACCTAATTCCGTCACACCTTTCAAATTTCATCGAAATTGGACAGAAACCGATATCAACCAAATTTGGCAGATTAGTTTCTAGGCCGATTATAAACATCTGCACGAAATTTTGAAGGTCTAGCTTGCCCCTGTGATTTTTTGCCTCAAAAACCTGTCATCGGCCCCATCGTGCAATGTACGCATAAACAATAGGGATGTTGAATGCGACAACAATGTTAAATATTTAGGTATAATTTTAGACAAAAAAATAACTTTCAAAGACCATATTGCATACATTGTGAATAAATGTAACATTCTTATCAGAACTTTATACCCATTTTTGAACTTAGAAAACAAAATGTTAATTTTTAAGTGTGTATTTCAACCCGTAATATTTTACGCATCTCCTGTATGGGCAGAAAGTGCAAACTGTCATATAAGAAAACTCCAAGTTTTGCCAAATAAACTGCTTAAATTAATATACAAACGTCCTAGATTATTTTCGACTTCGATCCTCCATCAAGTTGCAAATGTAGACTTAGTGTCTGATAAAATTAACAAATTGATTTCAAATTTCAACGCCAAATGTTCTTATTCAGAACACAATCACATATATGAACTGGCTTCATAATTAGAATTAAGGTAGGTTAAGTATTTTATAAAAATAAATCATAAAGGTTTTTTAAATTTTTTCCTCCACTTAGCATATTATTTGAAAATTATTGATTGCATATATCCTTGTTATGATGTCTAAGTAGAAAAAGGATAAGCCTTAAGCTCTTAAATGCTAATGTCAAAGTTTATAAAAAGTGTAAATATTATCTATATTATAAAATGAATTGAATTGAATTGAAAAATTGATTTGATGGTGGGTAAAAAAATAATCAAGGTTTATTCATTTGATGTTGGATGAAAACATATTCTTTATTGCTGTGACGGCTAATGAAAAATATTCTTTATAAAATCCACGTTTATTGCTGTGATGGTTGGTAAAAAAATATACTTTAAGAAATCCACTTTTGTTGATTTGATGGTGGATGAAAAATATCCTTTAACAAATCCTCGTTTATTGCTGTGATGGTGGTTGAAAAATATTTTTTAAAAACTCATCGTTTATTGTGTGTCACATTCTTACCCTCATTTAGTGATTAGAATCAATTCGTAGACATTTTTGCTATGCTATGATGACTTGTCGAAATCATTTGACTTGTTGTTGTTAATGCTTAATGATAACATGGTGTGGTTATCTTGTATTGTCACTATTCAATGTAAGCAAAATATGAGTAATTCGTTGGAAAAATTTGAACTCAAACATTTTGTGACGTGACTTTTATTGGTGGATTATACATGATGTTGTGATTCGTTTTTGAAAACCATAAACTTTATATGTATGAAGCAAAAGGAAGAGAATGAGAAGAACCATTAGTGGCTTGGAGAGCCAGAAATCTAAATAAAGGAATGACTTCCAAACTTAGAACTACACTTTAATTGAGGTACCTCTTTGAAACAAGCTCAAAAGTTTTGCAATTCAAACCGTGTTGAAATGGATTAACTATGTCGGTCCATTCCTTCAGGGTTCTTGAAGGTTCATTAGACAAATTTCCCCATATTTCTTAATTGGATTTTATGCCCAAAATTAGGTGAAGTGGTCTTTTGTGATGGACTTTGTTGTTGTAAAATTGTTTCTGCTTTTGGGAACCTCACTTCATTGGACTTCTCACTTTCCGCCCACATATCAGTGTTTTCTTTGTATTTGGTTTTATACAGATAACAATGCTGCTTTGTCATTGTTTCGGAAGATAAGATGACAAGTGAAAGATAATCTAAAACAAAACCACATTTCAGTAATTTTCAGTATCAGTTCACCGCTACTGGTTGGTAAACGCATTAGCCACCAGACATTCATTTAAAAAACACCAGACAACCATGAACATTTGGCTCTTAATTCTTTGGATTATATTTTCGGCTTTGTATGCCTATTTGAAGCTGAAAACATCTTACTGGGACTTAAAGGGGGTGCCACAACTCAAAACCGGTCTGTGGGGTGTTGTAAGTCGTATTCGATCGCTACATCATTCCGATTTGTGGCAAGAAATCTACAATGAATATAAGGGAAAGGTAAAAGTTGCAGGTACCTATTGGTATACCCGTCCCGTGGCAGTAATACTCGATTTGGATTTGGTAAAGACGGTGTTGATCAAAGATTTCAATTTGTTTGTGGATCGTTTTGCCAATCACAATAAAAATGATATTCTCAGTCAACATTTATTTAGTGCCGATTGCAAGGTATGGAAGGGACTGAGGACAAAATTGACACCCACTTTCACCTCGGGAAAAATGAAATTTATGTTTCCCAGCCTAGTGGAAGTTTCCCAGAAATATGTGCAAACGCTAGATGCAGAGTTAGAAAAGAATCCTGAGCAGTGTTTGGAAATGTATGACTGGAATGGTAGATTCACAACCGATGTTATTGGCAGCTGTGTCTTTGGTGTTGACTGTAATAGTATACGTAATCCCAATGCCGAGTTTCGTACAATTGGTCAAAAGGTATTTGGCTCGGATAAACCAATCATTAAATGGCGTATGCTAAAAACGGTCTATATGAAATATTTGCGCTATTTTGGTGCCAAGCGTTTTCCAGACGCATTAGAAAAATTCTTTTTGCGAATTGTCAATGACACAGTGCTGGAGCGGGAACGTCTCAATATTCATCGCAACGACTTTATTGACATTCTTATTGAATTGAAAAATCAAAAAGATGACAAGGGTCAGCCGTTGTTGAGTTTGGAACTGATAGCTGCCCAGTTGTTTGTGTTCTTTGTGGCCGGCTTTGAGACATCATCGAGTAATATGAGCTATGGTCTTTATGAACTGGCCAAAAATCCCGATAAACAAGACATTCTAAGGCAGGAGATATTGGATGTTCTGCAGAAACACAACAATAAGCTAACCTATGAAGCCATGATGGAAATGTCCTACTTGGATCAGGTAATATCAGGTATGTAAAGTTACCCTCTGACCCCCAAAATTTCTTCAACCACAAACCGCTTTTTCCCTTGCAGAAACTCTACGCCTCTATCCCGCATTGTCGTTCCTGCAACGTATCTGCATGGAAGATTATCGTGTTCCAGATACAGATGTTCTTTTGGAAAAGGGCACCTTTGTAACCATACCCGTTAAGGCCATACATTATGATCCGGAAATTTATGAAAACCCCACAGCATTTCGGCCAGAACGTTTCCATCCCTCAGAGCAACAAAAGCGCCATCCTCAAGCATTTTTGGGTTTTGGTGATGGTCCACGTAATTGTATTGGCTTACGTTTTGGCCGCATGCAAGCTAAAGTTGGTCTCATAGCTCTTCTATCGAAATATCGTTTTTCCGTTTCCTCGAAGACATTGGATAAAATGGAAATATCCAAGCACAGCTTTGTTATGGTTCCCGCCAAGGGAGTTTGGTTAAAAGTTGAAAAATTGTAAAATAAGTCATAAAAAAATCTAAAGCTCTCTCTTTTGAGTAGCAACTATGAACAAATAAGATTTCCTATAAGCACGAATTCTTAACAAATAATCGTGGATTTTTTAAAGAATATTTTTATATTCACCAACAATAAACGTGGATTTTTTAAAGAATATTTTTATATTCACCAACAATAAACGTGGATTTTTTAAAGAATATTTTTATATTCACCAACAATAAACGTGAATTTTTAAGAATATTTTTTCACCCACCATCACAAAAACAAACGTGGATTTTTTAAAGAATATTTTTTCACCCACCATCACAAAAACAAACGTGGATTTTTTAAAGAATATTTTTTCATGGACCTTCATGACAAATAAACGTGGATTTTTTAAAGAATATTTTTTCATGGACCTTCAGACAAATAAACGTGGATTTTTTAAAGAATATTTTTTCATGGACCTTCAGACAAATAAACGTGGATTTTTTAAAGAATATTTTTTCATGGACCTTCAGACAAATAAACGTGGATTTTTTAAAGAATATTTTTTCATGGACCTTCAGACAAATAAACGTGGATTTTTTAAAGAATATTTTTTCATGGACCTTCAGACAAATAAACGTGGATTTTTTAAAGAATATTTTTTCATGGACCTTCAGACAAATAAACGTGGATTTTTTAAAGAATATTTTTTCATGGACCTTCAGACAAATAAACGTGGATTTTTTAAAGAATATTTTTTCATGGACCTTCAGACAAATAAACGTGGATTTTTTAAAGAATATTTTTTCATGGACCTTCAGACAAATAAACGTGGGTTTTTTAAAGAATATTTTTTCATGGACCTTCAGACAAATAAACGTGGATTTTTTAAAGAATATTTTTTCATGTACCTTCAGACAAATAAACGTGGATTTTTTAAAGAATATTTTTTCATGGACCTTCAGACAAATAAACGTGGATTTTTTAAAGAATATTTTTTCATGGACCTTCAGACAAATAAACGTGGATTTTTTAAAGAATATTTTTTCATGGACCTTCAGACAAATAAACGTGGATTTTTTAAAGAATATTTTTTCATGGACCTTCAGACAAATAAACGTGGATTTTTTAAAGAATATTTTTTCATGGACCTTCAGACAAATAAACGTGGATTTTTTAAAGAATATTTTTTCATGGACCTTCAGACAAATAAACGTGGATTTTTTAAAGAATATTTTTTCATGGACCTTCAGACAAATAAACGTGGATTTTTTAAAGAAAATTTTTTCATGGACCTTCAGACAAATAAACGTGGATTTTTTAAAGAATATTTTTTCATGGAACTTCAGACAAATAAACGTGGATTTTTTAAAGAATATTTTTTCATGGACCTTCAGACAAATAAACGTGGATTTTTTAAAGAATATTTTTTCATGGACCTTCAGACAAATAAACGTGGATTTTTTAAAGAAAATTTTTTCATGGACCTTCAGACAAATAAACGTGGATTTTTTAAAGAATATTTTTTCATGGACCTTCAGACAAATAAACGTGGATTTTTTAAAGAATATTTTTTCATGGACCTTCAGACAAATAAACGTGGATTTTTTAAAAAATATTTTTTCATGGACCTTCAGACAAATAAACGTGGATTTTTTAAAGAATATTTTTTCATGGACCTTCAGACAAATAAACGTGGATTTTTTAAAGAATATTTTTTCATGGACCTTCAGACAAATAAACGTGGATTTTTTAAAGAATATTTTTTCATGGACCTTCAGACAAATAAACGTGGATTTTTTAAAGAATATTTTTCCATAGACCTTCAGACAAATAAACGTGGATTTTTTAAAGAATATTTTTTTCATGGACCTTCAGACAAATAAACGTGGATTTTTTAAAGAATATTTTTTTCATGGACCTTCAGACAAATAAACGTGGATTTTTTAAAGAATATTTTTTTCATGGACCTTCAGACAAATAAACGTGGATTTTTTAAAGAATATTTTTTTCATGGACCTTCAGACAAATAAACGTGGATTTTTTAAAGAATATTTTTTTCATGGACCTTCAGACAAATAAACGTGGATTTTTTAAAGAATATTTTTTGGTGTTCTAGCTTCCCCTAATTTTTATTTTTTTGTATCATTAAATGTTAATAACTTTTCCCTCATTCATGTCAAACTTGTAAAACACACATTAAAAATGTAATGTCATCATTAGAAATTTAAACACTCAAAGAACGACTGCGGCGACGACAACAACCACAATAACAACAGCAACAGGAACAAAAACAACAAATCAGAATCAGGCAAATTGCAATATTGCATGAGGGTGGTATTTTAAATGGCAACAACAACATCAACAACCGAATGTGCTTTACAAAATCCCCCCTCGCAAAACAAAAAATCTTTGCAGAAATCCAAAACCAGTTCATATTAGTCACACAGTGCTCGCGACATAAAGTCATATAGATTTTATGATTGTGAAAATAATAGCAGGTCCTAAGCCTGAAAACATTTAATGACACTTTTTCAGTATGATTTTCAAAATCTCACCATAAAATCATAATAATTTTATACTACGGTTGTTGTAAAATCCGCACGAAAGCTGCCTGGTCTTTGTACAAAATTAATGATAGTTATTTTTTGCGAATAGTTTTAGAAAAGGATGGAGGAACAATAACACGAACAATTGGAGCGAAAAAAAATTCAATCACATAAATTTGTTAACAAAGTATTGGCAGGGCAAAACTACACAAATAATCGGACAAATACCATTTTTCAAAAACCAATAAAAATCTAATATTCAACACAATTTTATGTTGTTGTCTTGTTGTCTAACCACCCACCATGACATTTTGAAGGTTTAGCAGAGTGTGGGTATAATAAATTTCTAATATTGGTGCCAGTGTGTGGTTGACACGCGTAACAACGTGAAGGTTTTTTTCTTTTCTGCTAAAAACAAAAGGACTTCGAAGAAAGGAGAAAAAATCTAATACAATAATTGCTTCAATATATCAAAATCTTTTATAGAGAAAATAACTGAAACTTACAGCTCTATGCAGGTGGTTTTTCTAAGAAAAGTGAATTTGAAAGGAAAATAGAAAATCAAAACACTCGCACATAATAGACAACCAAGTGAAAAAAGTCAAAAGAGGATATATATAGAAGCCACCTAAGGTGGTCTTCTATGAGATTGAAGGTACCTACGGTGGTCTTCTATTCTATAGAAGCCACCAACGGTGGTCTTCTATTCTATAGAAGCCACCAACGGTGGTCTTCTATTCTATAGAAGCCACCAACGGTGGTTTTCTATTCGATAGAAGCCACCTACAGTGGTCTTCTTGTCTATAGAAGCCACCTACGGTGGTCTTCTATTCTATAGAAGACACCTACGGTGGTCTTCTATTCTATAGAAGCCAACTACGGTAGTCTTCTATTCTATAGAAGCCAACTACGGTAGTCTTCTATTCTATAGAAGCCACCTACGGTGGTCTTCTATTCTATAGAAGCCAACTACGGTGGTCTTCTATTCTATAGAAGCCAACTACGGTGGTTCTCTATTCTATAGAAGCCATCTACGGTGGTCTTCTATTCTATAGAAGCCAACTACGGTGGTCTTCTATTCTATAGAAGCCAACTACGGTGGTTCTCTATTCTATAGAAGCCAACTACGGTGGTTCTCTATTCTATAGAAGCCACCTACGGTGGTCTTCTATTCTATAGAAGCCAACTACGGTGGTCTTCTATTCTATAGAAGCCAACTACGGTAGTCTTTTATTCTATAGAAGCCACCTACGGTGGTCTTCTATTCTATAGAAGCCACCTACGATGGTCTTATCTTCTATAGAAGCCAACTACAGTGGTTCTCTATTTTATAGAAGCCAACTACGGTGGTTCTCTATTCTATAGAAGCCACCTACGATGGTCTTATCTTCTATAGAAGCCAACTACGGTGGTTCTCTATTCCATAGAAGCCACCTACGGTGGCCTTCTATTCTTTTGAAACCACCTACGGTGGTCTTCTATTCTATAGAAGCCACCTACGGTGGTCTTCTATTCTATAGAAGCCAACTACGGTAGTCTTCTATTCTATAGAAGCCACCTACGGTGGTTTTCTATTCTATAGAAGCCACCTACGATGGTCTTCTATTCTATAGAAGCCAACTACGGTGGTTTTCTATTCTATAGAAGCCACCTACGATGGTCTTCTATTCTATAGAAGCCAACTACGGTGGTCTTCTATTCTATAGAAGCCAACTACGGTAGTCTTCTATTCTATAGAAGCCACCTACGATGGTCTTATCTTCTATAGAAGCCACCTAAGGTGGTCTTCTATTCTATAGACACCACCTACGGTGGTCTTCTATTCTATAGAAGCCACCTACGGTGGTCTTCTATTCTATAGAAGCCAACTACGGTAGTCTTCTATTCTATAGAAGCCACCTACGGTGGTCTTATCTTCTATAGAAGCCATTTACTGTGGTTTTCTCTTCTGTTAAAGCCACCTACGTCATCATCTCATCTATAGAAGCCACCTACGGTGGTCTTCTCTTCTATAGAAGCCACCTACGATGGTCTTCTATTCTATAGAAGCCAACTACGGTGGTCTTCTATTCTATAGAAGCCAACTACGGTGGTCTTCTATTCTATAGAAGCCAACTACGGTAGTCTTCTATTCTATAGAAGCCAACTACGGTGGTCTTCTATTCTATAGAAGCCAACTACGGTAGTCTTCTATTCTATAGAAGCCAACTACGGTAGTCTTCTATTCTATAGAAGCCACCTACGGTGGTCTTCTCTTCTATAGAAGCCACCTACGATGGTCTTCTATTCTATAGAAGCCACCTACGGTGGTCTTCTATTCTATAGAAGCCAACTACGGTAGTCTTCTATTCTATAGAAGCCACCTACGGTGGTTTTCTATTCTATAGAAGCCACCTACGATGGTCTTCTATTTTATAGAAGCCAACTACGGTGGTCTTCTATTCTATAGAAGCCAACTACGGTAGTCTTCTATTCTATAGAAGCCAACTACGGTAGTCTTCTATTCTATAGAAGCCACCTACGGTGGTTTTCTATTCTATAGAAGCCACCTACGATGGTCTTCTATTCTATAGAAGCCAACTACGGTGGTCTTCTATTCTATAGAAGCCAACTACGGTAGTCTTCTATTCTATAGAAGCCAACTACGGTAGTCTTCTATTCTATAGAAGCCACCTACGGTGGTCTTCTCTTCTATAGAAGCCACCTACGATGGTCTTCTATTCTATAGAAGCCACCTACGGTGGTCTTCTATTCTATAGAAGCCAACTACGGTAGTCTTCTATTCTATAGAAGCCACCTACGGTGGTTTTCTATTCTATAGAAGCCACCTACGATGGTCTTCTATTTTATAGAAGCCAACTACGGTGGTTCTCTATTCTATAGAAGCCACCTACGATGGTCTTATCTTCTATAGAAGCCAACTACGGTGGTTCTCTATTCCATAGAAGCCACCTACGGTGGCCTTCTATTCTTTTGAAACCACCTACGGTGGTCTTCTATTCTATAGAAGCCACCTACGGTGGTCTTCTATTCTATAGAAGCCAACTACGGTAGTCTTCTATTCTATAGAAGCCACCTACGGTGGTTTTCTATTCTATAGAAGCCACCTACGATGGTCTTCTATTCTATAGAAGCCAACTACGGTGGTTTTCTATTCTATAGAAGCCACCTACGATGGTCTTCTATTCTATAGAAGCCAACTACGGTGGTCTTCTATTCTATAGAAGCCAACTACGGTAGTCTTCTATTCTATAGAAGCCAACTACGGTAGTCTTCTATTCTATAGAAGCCACCTACGATGGTCTTATCTTCTATAGAAGCCACCTAA
This sequence comes from Musca autumnalis, assembly GCF_047663935.1. Lineage (NCBI taxonomy): Eukaryota > Metazoa > Arthropoda > Insecta > Diptera > Muscidae > Musca > Musca autumnalis. Next base: position 23,575,954 of record NW_027411755.1, on the reverse strand, counting down.
GGTGGTCTTCTATTCTATAGACACCACCTACGGTGGTCTTCTATTCTATAGAAGCCACCTACGGTGGTCTTCTATTCTATAGAAGCCACCTACGGTAGTCTTCTATTCTATAGAAGCCACCTACGGTGGTCTTATCTTCTATAGAAGCCATTTACTGTGGTTTTCTCTTCTGTTAAAGCCACCTACGTCATCATCTCATCTATAGAAGCCACCTACGGTGGTCTTCTCTTCTATAGAAGCCACCTACGATGGTCTTCTATTCTATAGAAGCCATCTACGGTGGTCTTCTATTCTATAGAAGCCAACTACGGTAGTCTTCTATTATATAGAAGCCAACTACGGTAGTCTTCTATTCTATAGAAGCCACCTACGGTGGTCTTCTATTCTATAGAAGCCACCTACGATGGTCTTATCTTCTATAGAAGCCAACTACGGTGGTCTTCTATTCTATAGAAGCCAACTACGGTGGTCTTCTATTCTATAGAAGCCAACTACGGTGGTCTTCTATTCTATAGAAGCCACCTACGATGGTCTTATATTCTATAGAAGCCAACTACGGTGGTTCTCTATTCTATAGAAGCCATCCAACGGTGGTCTTCTATTCTATGGAAGCCACCTACGGCGGTCTTCTATTCTATAGAAGCCACCTACGGTGGTCTTCTATTCTATAGAAGCCAATTACTGCGGTGCTCTATTCTATAGAAGCCACCTACGGTGGTCTTCTATTCTATAGAAGCCACCTACGATGGTCTTATCTTCTATAAAAGCCAACTACGGTGGTTCTCTATTCTATAGAAGCCAACTACGATGGTCTTCTATTCTATAGAAGCCAACTACGGTAGTCTTCTATTCTATAGAAGCCACCTACGGTGGTCTTCTATTCTATAGAAGCCAACTACGGTGGTTCTCTATTCTATAGAAGCCATCTAACGGTGGTCTTCTAGTCTATAGAAGCCACCTACTGTGGTCTTCTATTCTATAGAAGCCAACTACGATGGTCTTCTATTCTATTGAAGCCACCTACGATGGTCTTATATTCTATAGAAGCCAACTACGGTGGTTCTCTATTCTATAGAAGCCACCTACGGTGGTCTTCTATTCTATAGAAGCCACCTACGATGGTCTTATATTCTATAGAAGCCACCTACGATGGTCTTATATTCTATAGAAGCCAACTACGGTGGTTCTCTATTCTATAGAAGCCACCTACGGTAGTCTTCTATTCTATAGAAGCCAACTACGGTGGTCTTCTATTATATAGAAGCCAACTACGGTGGTTCTCTATTCTATAGAAGCCAACTACGGTGGTCTTCTACTCTATAGAAGCCACCTACGATGGTCTTATCTTCTATAGAAGCCAACTACGGTGGTTCTCTATTCTATAGAAGCCACCTACGATGGTCTTATATTCTATAGAAGCCAACTACGGTGGTTCTCTATTCTATAGAAGCCATCTAACGGTGGTCTTCTATTCTATAGAAGCCACCTACTGTGGTCTTCTATTCTATAGAAGCCAACTACGATGGTCTTCTATTCTATTGAAGCCACCTACGATGGTCTTATATTCTATAGAAGCCAACTACGGTGGTTCTCTATTCTATAGAAGCCACCTACGGTGGTCTTCTATTCTATAGAAGCCACCTACGATGGTCTTATATTCTATAGAAGCCACCTACGATGGTCTTATATTCTATAGAAGCCAACTACGGTGGTTCTCTATTCTATAGAAGCCACCTACGGTAGTCTTCTATTCTATAGAAGCCAACTACGGTGGTCTTCTATTATATAGAAGCCAACTACGGTGGTTCTCTATTCTATAGAAGCCAACTACGGTGGTCTTCTACTCTATAGAAGCCAACTACGATGGTCTTATCTTCTATAGAAGCCAACTACGGTGGTTCTCTATTCTATAGAAGCCACTTACGGTGGTCTTCTATTCTATAGAAGCCACCTACGATGGTCTTATCTTCTATAGAAGCCAACTACGGTGGTTCTCTATTCTATAGAAGCCACCTTCGGTGGTCTTCTATTCCATAGAAGCCAACTACGGTAGTCTCCTATTCTATAGAAGCCACCTACGGTGGTCTTCTATTCTATAGAAGCCAACTACGGTGGTCTCCTATTCTATAGAAGCCACCTACGGTGGTCTTCTATTCTATAGAAGCCACCTACGATGGTCTTATATTCTATAGAAGCCAACTACGGTGGTTCTCTATTCTATAGAAGCTACCTACGGTGGTGTTCTAGTCTATAGAAGCCACCTACGGTGGTCTTTTATTCTATTGAAGCCACCTACGGTGGTCTTCTATTCTATAAAAGCCACCTACGGTGGTCTTCTCTTCTGTTAAAGCCACCTACGATCATCTTCTCTTCTATAGAAGCCACCTACGGTGGTCCTCTATTCTATAGAAGCCAACTACGGTGGTTCTCTATTCTATAGAAGCCACCTACGGTGGTCTTCTATTCTATAGAAGCCAACTACGGTGGTCTCCTATTCTATAGAAGCCAACTACGGTGGTCTTCTATTCTATAGAAGCCAACTACGGTGGTCTCCTATTCTATAGAAGCCACCTACGGTGGTCTTCTATTCTATAGAAGCCATCTACGGTGGTCTTCTATTCTATAGAAGCCACTTACTGTGGTCTTCTCTTCTGTTAAAGCTACCTACGATCATCTTCTCTTCTATAGAAGCCAACTACGGTAGTCTTCTATTCTATAGAAGCCGCCTACGGTGGTCTTCTATTCTATAGAAGCCAACTACGGTGGTCTCCTATTCTATAGAAGCCACCTACGGTGGTCTTCTATTCTATAGAAGCCAACTACGGTGGTTCTCTATTCTATAGAAGCCAACTACGGTGGTTCTCTATTCTATAGAAGCCAACTACGGTGGTTCTCTATTCTATAGAAGCTACCTACGGTGGTGTTCTAGTCTATAGAAGCCACCTACGGTGGTCTTTTATTCTATTGAAGCCACCTACGGTGGTCTTCTATTCTATAAAAGCCACCTGCGGTAGTCTTATCTTCTATAGAAGCTACTTACTGTGGTCTTCTCTTCTGTTAAAGCCACCTACGATCATCTTCTCTTCTATAGAAGCCACCTACGGTGGTCCTCTATTCTATAGAAGCCAACTACGGTGGTTCTCTATTCTATAGAAGCCACCTACGGTGGTCTTCTATTCTATAGAAGCCAACTACGGTGGTCTTCTATTATATAGAAGCCAACTACGGTGGTTCTCTATTCTATAGAAGCCAACTACGGTGGTCTTCTATTATATAGAAGCCAACTACGGTGGTCTTCTATTCTATAGAAGCCACCTACTGTGGTCTTCTATTCTATAGAAGCCAACTACGATGGTCTTCTATTCTATTGAAGCCACCTACGATGGTCTTATATTCTATAGAAGCCAACTACGGTGGTTCTCTATTCTATAGAAGCCACCTACGGTGGTCTTCTATTCTATAGAAGCCACCTACGATGGTCTTATATTCTATAGAAGCCAACTACGATGGTCTTATATTCTATAGAAGCCAACTACGGTGGTTCTCTATTCTATAGAAGCCACCTACGGTAGTCTTCTATTCTATAGAAGCCAACTACGGTGGTCTTCTATTATATAGAAGCCAACTACGGTGGTTCTCTATTCTATAGAAGCCAACTACGGTGGTCTTCTACTCTATAGAAGCCACCTACGATGGTCTTATATTCTATAGAAGCCAACTACGGTGGTTCTCTATTCTATAGAAGCCACCTACGGTGGTCTTCTATTCTATAGAAGCCACCTACGATGGTCTTATATTCTATAGAAGCCAACTACGATGGTCTTCTATTCTATTGAAGCCACCTACGATGGTCTTATATTCTATAGAAGCCAACTACGGTGGTTCTCTATTCTATAGAAGCCACCTACGGTGGTCTTCTATTCTATAGAAGCCACCTACGATGGTCTTATATTCTATAGAAGCCACCTACGATGGTCTTATATTCTATAGAAGCCAACTACGGTGGTTCTCTATTCTATAGAAGCCACCTACGTTAGTCTTCTATTCTATAGAAGCCAACTACGGTGGTCTTCTATTATATAGAAGCCAACTACGGTGGTTCTCTATTCTATAGAAGCCAACTACGGTGGTCTTCTACTCTATAGAAGCCACCTACGATGGTCTTATCTTCTATAGAAGCCAACTACGGTGGTTCTCTATTCTATAGAAGCCACCTTCGGTGGTCTCCTATTCTATAGAAGCCACCTACGGTGGTCTTCTATTCTATAGAAGCCACCTACGATGGTCTTATATTCTATAGAAGCCAACTACGGTGGTTCTCTATTCTATAGAAGCTACCTACGGTGGTGTTCTAGTCTATAGAAGCCACCTACGGTGGTCTTTTATTCTATTGAAGCCACCTACGGTGGTCTTCTATTCTATAAAAGCCACCTACGGTGGTCTTCTCTTCTGTTAAAGCCACCTACGATCATCTTCTCTTCTATAGAAGCCACCTACGGTGGTCCTCTATTCTATAGAAGCCAACTACGGTGGTTCTCTATTCTATAGAAGCCACCTACGGTGGTCTTCTATTCTATAGAAGCCAACTACGGTGGTCTCCTATTCTATAGAAGCCAACTACGGTGGTCTTCTATTCTATTGAAGCCACCTACGATGGTCTTATATTCTATAGAAGCCAACTACGGTGGTTCTCTATTCTATAGAAGCCACCTACGGTGGTCTTCTATTCTATAGAAGCCACCTACGATGGTCTTATATTCTATAGAAGCCACCTACGATGGTCTTATATTCTATAGAAGCCAACTACGGTGGTTCTCTATTCTATAGAAGCCACCTACGGTAGTCTTCTATTCTATAGAAGCCAACTACGGTGGTCTTCTATTATATAGAAGCCAACTACGGTGGTTCTCTATTCTATAGAAGCCAACTACGGTGGTCTTCTACTCTATAGAAGCCACCTACGATGGTCTTATCTTCTATAGAAGCCAACTACGGTGGTTCTCTATTCTATAGAAGCCACCTACGATGGTCTTATATTCTATAGAAGCCAACTACGGTGGTTCTCTATTCTATAGAAGCCATCTAACGGTGGTCTTCTATTCTATAGAAGCCACCTACTGTGGTCTTCTATTCTATAGAAGCCAACTACGATGGTCTTCTATTCTATTGAAGCCACCTACGATGGTCTTATATTCTATAGAAGCCAACTACGGTGGTTCTCTATTCTATAGAAGCCACCTACGGTGGTCTTCTATTCTATAGAAGCCACCTACGATGGTCTTATATTCTATAGAAGCCACCTACGATGGTCTTATATTCTATAGAAGCCAACTACGGTGGTTCTCTATTCTATAGAAGCCACCTACGGTAGTCTTCTATTCTATAGAAGCCAACTACGGTGGTCTTCTATTATATAGAAGCCAACTACGGTGGTTCTCTATTCTATAGAAGCCAACTACGGTGGTCTTCTACTCTATAGAAGCCACCTACGATGGTCTTATCTTCTATAGAAGCCAACTACGGTGGTTCTCTATTCTATAGAAGCCACTTACGGTGGTCTTCTATTCTATAGAAGCCACCTACGATGGTCTTATCTTCTATAGAAGCCAACTACGGTGGTTCTCTATTCTATAGAAGCCACCTTCGGTGGTCTTCTATTCCATAGAAGCCAACTACGGTAGTCTCCTATTCTATAGAAGCCACCTACGGTGGTCTTCTATTCTATAGAAGCCAACTACGGTGGTCTCCTATTCTATAGAAGCCACCTACGGTGGTCTTCTATTCTATAGAAGCCACCTACGATGGTCTTATATTCTATAGAAGCCAACTACGGTGGTTCTCTATTCTATAGAAGCTACCTACGGTGGTGTTCTAGTCTATAGAAGCCACCTACGGTGGTCTTTTATTCTATTGAAGCCACCTACGGTGGTCTTCTATTCTATAAAAGCCACCTACGGTGGTCTTCTCTTCTGTTAAAGCCACCTACGATCATCTTCTCTTCTATAGAAGCCACCTACGGTGGTCCTCTATTCTATAGAAGCCAACTACGGTGGTTCTCTATTCTATAGAAGCCACCTACGGTGGTCTTCTATTCTATAGAAGCCAACTACGGTGGTCTCCTATTCTATAGAAGCCAACTACGGTGGTCTTCTATTCTATAGAAGCCAACTACGGTGGTCTCCTATTCTATAGAAGCCACCTACGGTGGTCTTCTATTCTATAGAAGCCATCTACGGTGGTCTTCTATTCTATAGAAGCCACTTACTGTGGTCTTCTCTTCTGTTAAAGCTACCTACGATCATCTTCTCTTCTATAGAAGCCAACTACGGTAGTCTTCTATTCTATAGAAGCCGCCTACGGTGGTCTTCTATTCTATAGAAGCCAACTACGGTGGTCTCCTATTCTATAGAAGCCACCTACGGTGGTCTTCTATTCTATAGAAGCCAACTACGGTGGTTCTCTATTCTATAGAAGCCAACTACGGTGGTTCTCTATTCTATAGAAGCTACCTACGGTGGTGTTCTAGTCTATAGAAGCCACCTACGGTGGTCTTTTATTCTATTGAAGCCACCTACGGTGGTCTTCTATTCTATAAAAGCCACCTGCGGTAGTCTTATCTTCTATAGAAGCTACTTACTGTGGTCTTCTCTTCTGTTAAAGCCACCTACGATCATCTTCTCTTCTATAGAAGCCACCTACGGTGGTCCTCTATTCTATAGAAGCCAACTACGGTGGTTCTCTATTCTATAGAAGCCACCTACGGTGGTCTTCTATTCTATTGAAGCCATCTACGGTGGTCTCCTATTCTATAGAAGCCAACTACGGTGGTCTCCTATTCTACAGAAGCCACCTACGGTGGTCTTCTATTCTATAGAAGCCACCTACTGTGGTCTTCTATTCTATAGAAGCCAACTACGATGGTCTTCTATTCTATTGAAGCCACCTACGATGGTCTTATATTCTATAGAAGCCAACTACGATGGTCTTATATTCTATAGAAGCCAACTACGGTGGTTCTCTATTCTATAGAAGCCACCTACGGTAGTCTTCTATTCTATAGAAGCCAACTACGGTGGTCTTCTATTATATAGAAGCCAACTACGGTGGTTCTCTATTCTATAGAAGCCAACTACGGTGGTCTTCTACTCTATAGAAGCCACCTACGATGGTCTTATCTTCTATAAAAGCCAACTACGGTAGTCTTCTATTCTATAGAAGCCACCTACGATGGTCTTATATTCTATAGAAGCCAACTACGGTGGTTCTCTATTCTATAGAAGCCATCTAACGGTGGTCTTCTATTCTATAGAAGCCACCTACTGTGGTCTTCTATTCTATAGAAGCCAACTACGATGGTCTTCTATTCTATTGAAGCCACCTACGATGGTCTTATATTCTATAGAAGCCAACTACGGTGGTTCTCTATTCTATAGAAGCCACCTACGGTGGTCTTCTATTCTATAGAAGCCACCTACGATGGTCTTATATTCTATAGAAGCCACCTACGATGGTCTTATATTCTATAGAAGCCAACTACGGTGGTTCTCTATTCTATAGAAGCCACCTACGTTAGTCTTCTATTCTATAGAAGCCAACTACGGTGGTCTTCTATTATATAGAAGCCAACTACGGTGGTTCTCTATTCTATAGAAGCCAACTACGGTGGTCTTCTACTCTATAGAAGCCACCTACGATGGTCTTATCTTCTATAGAAGCCAACTACGGTGGTTCTCTATTCTATAGAAGCCACTTACGGTGGTCTTCTATTCTATAGAAGCCACCTACGATGGTCTTATCTTCTATAGAAGCCAACTACGGTGGTTCTCTATTCTATAGAAGCCACCTTCGGTGGTCTCCTATTCTATAGAAGCCACCTACGGTGGTCTTCTATTCTATAGAAGCCACCTACGATGGTCTTATATTCTATAGAAGCCAACTACGGTGGTTCTCTATTCTATAGAAGCTACCTACGGTGGTGTTCTAGTCTATAGAAGCCACCTACGGTGGTCTTTTATTCTATTGAAGCCACCTACGGTGGTCTTCTATTCTATAAAAGCCACCTACGGTGGTCTTCTCTTCTGTTAAAGCCACCTACGATCATCTTCTCTTCTATAGAAGCCACCTACGGTGGTCCTCTATTCTATAGAAGCCAACTACGGTGGTTCTCTATTCTATAGAAGCCACCTACGGTGGTCTTCTATTCTATAGAAGCCAACTACGGTGGTCTCCTATTCTATAGAAGCCAACTACGGTGGTCTTCTATTCTATAGAAGCCAACTACGGTGGTCTCCTATTCTATAGAAGCCACCTACAGTGGTCTTCTATTCTATAAAAGCCACCTATGGTGGTCTTCTATTCTGTAGAAGCCTCCTACGGTGGTCTTCTATTCTATAGAAGCCTCCCACGGAGATCTTCTATTCTCTAGAAGCCACCTACGGTGGTCTTCTATTTTATAGAAGCCTCCCACGGAGATCTTCTATTCTATAGAAGCCTCCCACGGAGATCTTCTATTCTATAGAAGCCACCTACGGTGGTCTTCTCTTCTGTAGGAGAACGGTCTTCTCTTCTATAGAAGCCACCTACATTGGTCTTCTCTTCTGTAGGAGAATGGTCCTATATTCTATAGAAGCCACCCATGGTGGTCTTCTCTTCTATAGAAGCCACCTACGGTGGGCTTATCTTCTATAGAAGCCACCTACGGTGGTCTTATCTTTTATAGAAGCCACCTACGATGATCTTCTCTTCTATAGAAAGCCCCAACGGTGATCTCCTATTTGTTTGTTGGGTTAACAAGAAGAAAAACAAGTTACAACAACTAACTCGTGGTTCAAATTTGCTGAAAAGGATATCCGTGCACTTTGCACACTTCACACACACACACTGCTGGCTGCACTACGGTGGTCTTCTATTCTATTGAAGCCATCTACGGTGGTCTCCTATTCTATAGAAGCCAACTACGGTGGTCTCCTATTCTATAGAAGCCACCTACGGTGGTCTTCTATTCTATAGAAGCCACCTACGATGGTCTTATCTTCTATAGAAGCCAACTACGGTGGTTCTCTATTATATAGAAGCCACCTACGGTGGTCCTCTATTCTATAGAAGCCAACTACGGTGGTTCTCTATTCTATAGAAGCCACCTACGGTGGTCTTCTATTCTATAGAAGCCAACTACGGTGGTCTCCTATTCTATAGAAGCCAACTACGGTGGTCTTCTATTCTATAGAAGCCAACTACGGTGGTCTCCTATTCTATAGAAGCCACCTACGGTGGTCTTCTATTCTATAGAAGCCACTTACTGTGGTCTTCTCTTCTGTTAAAGCTACCTACGATCATCTTCTCTTCTATAGAAGCCAACTACGGCAGTCTTCTATTCTATAGAAGCCGCCTACGGTGGTCTTCTATTCTATAGAAGCCAACTACGGTGGTCTCCTATTCTATAGAAGTCACCTACGGTGGTCTTCTATTCTATAGAAGCCAACTACGGTGGTTCTCTATTCTATAGAAGCCAACTACGGTGGTTCTCTATTCTAAAGAAGCTACCTACGGTGGTGTTCTAGTCTATAGAAGCCACCTACGGTGGTCTTTTATTCTATTGAAGCCACCTACGGTGGTCTTCTATTCTATAAAAGCCACCTGCGGTAGTCTTATCTTCTATAGAAGCTACTTACTGTGGTCTTCTCTTCTGTTAAAGCCACCTACGATCATCTTCTCTTCTATAGAAGCCACCTACGGTGGTCCTCTATTCTATAGAAGCCAACTACGGTGGTTCTCTATTCTATAGAAGCCACCTACGGTGGTCTTCTATTCTATTGAAGCCATCTACGGTGGTCTCCTATTCTATAGAAGCCAACTACGGTGGTCTCCTATTCTATAGAAGCCACCTACGGTGGTCTTCTATTCTATAGAAGCCACCTACGTTGGTCTTATCTTCTATAGAAGCCAACTACGGTGGTTCTCTATTCTATAGAAGCCACCTACGGTGGTCTTCTATTCCATAGAAGCCAACTACGGTAGTCTTCTATTCTATAGAAGCCACCTACGGTGGTCTTCTATTCTATAGAAGCCAACTACGGTGGTCTCCTATTCTATAGAAGCCACCTACGGTGGTCTTCTATTCTATAGAAGCCACCTACGATGGTCTTATATTCTATAGAAGCCAACTACGGCGGTTCTCTATTCTATAGAAGCTACCTACGGTGGTGTTCTAGTCTATAGAAGGCACCTACGGTGGTCTTTTATTCTATTGAAGCCACCTACGGTGGTCTTCTACTCTATAAAAGCCACCTACGGTGGTCTTATCTTCTATAGAAGCTACTTACGGTGGTCTTATCTTCTATAGAAGCTACTTACTGTGGTCTTCTCTTCTGTTAAAGCCACCTACGATCATCTTCTCTTCTATAGAAGCCACCTACGGTGGTCCTCTATTCTATAGAAACCACCAACGGTGGTCTTCTTTTCTATAGAAGCCACCTACGATGGTCTTCTTGTCTATAGAAGCCTTCTACGGTGGTCTTCTATTCTATAGAAGCCACCTACGGTGGTCTTCTATTCTATAGAAGTCACCTACGGTGGTCTTCTATTCTGTAGGAGAATGGTCTTCTATTCTATAGAAGCCACCCACGGTGGTCTTCTATTCTATAGAAGCCACCCACGGTGGTCTTCTATTCTATAGAAGCCACCCACGGTGGTCTTCTATTCTATAGAAGCCACCCACGGTGGTCTTCTATTCTATAGAAGCCACCCACGGTGGTCTTCTATTCTATAGAAGCCACCCACGGTGGTCTTCTATTCTATAGAAGCCACCCGCGGTGGTCTTCTATTCTATAGAAGCCACCCACGGTGGTCTTCTATTCTATAGAAGCCACCCACGGTGGTCTTCTATTCTATAGAAGCCACCTACGGTGGTCTTCCATTCTATAGAAGCCACATACGTTGGTCTTCTATTCTATAGAAGTCACCTACGGTGGTCTTCTATTCTGTAGGAGAATGGTCTTCTATTCTATAGAAGCCACCCACTGTGGTCTTCTATTCTATAGAAGCCACCTACAGTGGTCTTCTATTCTATAAAAGCCACCTATGGTGGTCTTCTATTCTGTAGAAGCGTCCTACGGTGGTCTTCTATTCTATAGAAGCCTCCCACGGAGATCTTCTATTCTCTAGAAGCCACCTACGGTGGTCTTCTATTCTATAGAAGCCTCCCACGGAGATCTTCTATTCTATAGAAGCCTCCCACGGAGATCTTCTATTCTATAGAAGCCACCTACGGTGGTCTTCTCTTCTGTAGGAGAACGGTCTTCTCTTCTATAGAAGCCACCTACATTGGTCTTCTCTTCTGTAGGAGAACGGTCTTCTCTTCTATAGAAGCCACCTACATTGGTCTTCTCTTCTGTAGGAGAATGGTCCTATATTCTATAGAAGCCACCCATGGTGGTCTTCTCTTCTATAGAAGCCACCTACGGTGGGCTTATCTTCTATAGAAGCCACCTACGGTGGTCTTATCTTTTATAGAAGCCACCTACGATGATCTTCTCTTCTATAGAAAGCCCCAACGGTGATCTCCTATTTGTTTGTTGGGTTAACAAGAAGAAAAACAAGTTACAACAACTAACTCGTGGTTCAAATTTGCTGAAAAGGATATCCGTGCACTTTGCACACTTCACACACACACACTGCTGGCTGCACTCACCTCTTAACACATCAAATACAATTTTGTAAAGGCTTGTTTAAAATGAGACGATGTTTTGGCGGTTGCTTGGTTCGTGGGCTGATTTCGTTGCGTGCCAATGTATTTTTGCAACAAATCATTGTTTATTTCGTTAGATTGGTTTTCGGTTTCAACATTGTTGTAATTTCCGCTCTTCACTTGTCTGGCAAACAACAACTTTAGTAATAACAATAAAAACAAATGAAGGGAAACTTTGAGTGTCTGCGTGTGTGTCGGCCTGTTTTGGACAAGTGCAAGGCTGTTTAACACCTGTGAGAATGGAAAGTAATTAGGGGACTTAGGTAGACCACTACCTTTGGAAACTGCAAATTATTGGTCTGATGGTGGATGGAAAAATATTCTTTAAAAAATCCAGAATTATTGCGGTGATGGTGGATGAAAAAATATTCTTTAAAGAATCTACGTTTATTGCTGTGGTGGTTGGGTGAAAAAAAGATTCTTTAAAGAATCCAGAATTATTGCGGTGATGGTGGATGAAAAAATATTCTTTAAAGAATCCACGTTTATTGGCGTGATGTTGCTTGAAAAAAGATTCTTTAAAGAATCCACGTTTATTGGCGTGATGTTGCTTGAAAAAATATTCTTTAAAGAATCCACGTTTATTGCTGTGACGATGGATGAAAAAATATTCTTTAAAAAATCTACGTTCATTGGTCTATTGTTTTTTTTTAATATATACCTCCGTAGCTGCGGTAGGGTCCCTTCTTTTAAAACAATGTTGCCTTTTTTTACCTTTCAAAAGTCCTTCGTGTTCACTGCAAGTGAATTTTATGCTGTTTAAAATTCCCACTGAGGAGGATCTTCCGAAATAAAGTAACTCAAATTGTAATGAAGACACCCTGCGTGCATGGCATGGTAGCTTGAACTAAAAATAACAATAACAAAAAAGGGTTAATTTTACACCACTTGTGTCTGTTAAACATAAAATTCACACCTACCAACCAACCTATTCATGAGCGGGCAGAAGTTATCCCTTTTCTTTTTGCAAAACAGACTTTCGTTTTGATTGTTTGGAAATTTGACACCTGATAATTACTTTTTCTACCCCCACTCTCCACATTAAATTTCATCGTTTCCAATAAAAAACACAGGTGAAAGTCAATGGCCTATAAAAGTTGGTTCTTCTTCATCGACGATGAATAGAAATTTCATTGTTCATCGTTTCATGGCACAAGACAAGACAACAACAAAAAAGAAAACATAAAACAAAATAATAATAATTTTTAGTTATTAGAAAATATGTTATTTTGACAGGACATGCAATAGTTGCTGTGAAGTACGAAATCCTGTGTGTGTGTGTTTGTGTGTTTTTGTAAAGTTTTTTTTTTTTCTTTCAGATCACCTGTAGTGACAAAAAACAGACAACCATAAAATATAAATGATATATTGCAGAAGAACAGGATATTTATTTATTTATTTTTTTGTTTCCCAGGGATTTAAGGACAATGAAGAAGACTTAATTAGAGTTTTAATAAATAACTTCAAATTGTCGTAAACTTGAAATTCCTAGTGGATTAGGTTCTAAATTGTAAAGTCAATCTTGTAAAATTCAACTTTTTCTTAAGTTGGGTAATATGTGTTAATGATAATAGACGAAAGGATTTCCTGTGCCACCCAAATGTCAGGGTGTTGTAAAACGTAAGCGTTCCCAGAAAAGTAAAAAATATTGGTAATATTGGTATTGGTGGAAATTGTGGGACCCAAATAACCAACCGAGATCTAATCTGATCCGACGTGGATGGCTGTAGTCAACATCAGTATTAGCAGAAAATAGCCCAAAACTAACTAAAAAAGCAAATAAAAAACGTTGAGTTCGAATATGAGGTGCAATGGTGGATGTAGGCGGTGGGTTGGTAAATACGCCTAATACAAATAAAGCATAAAAACAATACCAAGTGAAGTGGACCTAAATGTCTTATGAAAAAAATCCGTTGTTGCTACCAAACGTTTGCTGAGTTCGTTGTCAGATTTACTGTCCGTAATATGTATACAAAAATTTAATACAGAAAATTTTTAATTGGGCGCTGTTTTGGTTGGCACAGCGAATAATGATGGCCCCTATGTGATATATACCCCTACCAATTGTGAAAGGTTTCTCACTAGAGTGACTCTGTATTTTGTTTTAGAAGTGTTTTGCTACATTTTCCGGCTGAAGTGTTTACATGGTATTTCGGATTTCCAAAAAGTTCCAACAACAAGAATCAATATTAGTCGATGATTTATTATAACCCCTCCCCATTTCAGATTTCCATCGAGGTTTAATAGATATTAAACATTCATATTAAAGATACGAATAAGCCTAGAAGTGGCGGAAGAGTTTAGTACTTTCATAAACTAAAGTAAACTGTTAATTGGATTTTTTTAAGAATACTTTTTCTTTCTGGATTTTTTAAAGATTTTTTCTTAATAAAGGGTGATTTTATTATTATTTTTTTTTTTCAATTAATAAACGTGAATTTTTTTAAGATTTTTTAAAACAAACGTTATTTTTTAAAAGATTTTTTTTTCCCAAAATCGTGGAATTTTAAAAGAAGAAGTTTTTAAATAAACATTGATTTTTTAAGGATTTTTATATCCTCCACCATAGGGTGGGGGTATATTAAGTTTGTCACTACGTTTGTAACTACTCGAAATAATCATTGTAGACCCCACAAACTATATATATTCTTGATCAGCGTGCAATTCTACATCGATATAGCCATGTCCGTCCGTCTGTCCGTCTGTGGAAATCACTCTAGCGTCCGAACGGATTGACGTAGGTGGATGAAATTTTGGGGCAATCTATTATTTTTACGTAGGACTTTTGGTATTGAAAGCGGGCTATGTAGGTTCACGCTTTCGTATAGCCCCCATACAAAATGACGCGTGACGCGTCGTCGTTTTAAGGAATTTTTAAGATATTTGTCGCATTTTACCACCGAATTAGTTGTAATTTGGCCAAAAAAGATTTCTACCAAAGTTGGTTTATATAGGTCCACGTTTTGGTATAGCCCCCATATATCGCCCCATATAAAGTACGCGTCATTATACCCTATACCACAATGTGGAAAAGGGTATTATAAGTTTGTTTTGGTAAAAATTCATGTAACACCGCGAAATATTCGTCGGAGACCCCCAATGTGGTATACCAATCTTCATATCTCGACGAGATAAAGCGATTTTGAGATGTGTGTCCGTCCGTCAGTCCGTCCGTCCGTCCGTCTGTCCATTATAAATTGTAAACACGCTCCAGGCCGCAATTATGGACCGATCGTCACGAAATTTTGTATGGAGGTCGGGTTCAGATCAGAATAGATCCCTATTCTTAATGGTGATGATCGTGAAATATTTAGCGGGTGAAATGGACCAAAAACATAATATTTATCCAATTTTCTATCGGCTCTGTAGGTCCGATAAACGTCAATAATAGTCCGATAAACGCGTAATTTTAAATAAGGTAAGAGTATATCACAAAGGAGAAGCTTGCAACTTGAGATGGCGATCGGATAATATTTAGAGGGTTAAATGGACCAAAACGTTTGTGTGAAAATTGTGAAAATTTTTAATATACAGCTTATATCTTAATTCCTGGAAGTGACATTCCGGACAAGTGAGATATACTTGAAAGTGGAACGCTTGACCTTTCCATTAATGCCAATTAAGTTGGTGTGCATGATCAGATAACAGAGTTACAGCCTAATATATTCCGTTATTTGTTTGTAGTGTAATAATAAACTCGCTAGAAGTCGCAATTATACATCAATAGTCACGAAATTTTGCACCGGGTAAGAGTATAGGTCGAAAAAGATGCCTACAATTTTGAATGATGATCTGATATTTTTTAGCGGGTGAAATGGACCATTACTTTTGTATGAAAAATATAAAAATTTTATTTTAGGTCGATATTTTAATTCCTTGTGGACCTATATATTTCGCAAAGATGATGTAAATTGCAATAAACTGTTTGCTAGATAACGGGCCTACTGCCTAATATATAATGGGTTCTGTGTAGAGAACCACCTTTTTATCCCATGCTACTTATTGTCTCTCAAAAAGTTTATGTAACACCACGAAATATTCGTCCTAAACCCTTTATTTGGTATGCCGAAATTCATATCTCGACGAGATAAAGCGATTTAGCGATGTGTGTCCGTCCATTAAAAATTGTAAACAAGCTTAAGGCCGCAATTATGGACCGATTGTAACGAATTTTTTTTAAAGAGGTTGGGTTCGGGCCACAATAGAAATGATTAGTTTTTGGTGACCAATGGACCAAAAACAAAATTTTAACCAATTTTGTAGCGGCTCTGTAGGTCAAAATAATAACCCGCAAACTTTTAAACAAAGTTTGAGTTTATGACGAAGGAGAAGCGTACAAACCAACGTGAAGATCAGATAATACTTAGCGGGTTAAATGGACTGAAACTTTTGTGTGAAATTGGTAAAAATTTCAATAACGTAGCGGTTAAACAACGGAAGTAGTAGTACTACATAAGTGGGTTTCATTACATTTTAGTTTGTGTGAACTAAATTTTCCTTTCCTGCTACAAAAATGTCTTTGTTATGCTAGATAACTTTTTGGTTTTGGTCATAAGTATTATACATTACATCTCTGATATTTGATAATAAAATTTTCACAATCATTAAAAAGAAGTTCCGTGGATAGTGGTATAGGGTATCCCATGGTCGGCTCCGTCCGACTATAGACTTTTCTTACTTGTTTTAATATATTTTGAATGTATTAGTCCCATTTGACAACAGAATCGGTTGCAACTTTGTATTTTGTGTTTCCAGAGGCTAAGAAACATTTCTACCATAAAATGTTTATATAGGTCCACGTTTTGATATAGCCCCCATAGGACGATATCTCCCGATTTTCGGCATTTTGAAGGTTTTGGCCTCATTATCACACCGAGATGGCTGAAATTTGGTATTTAGTCTTCGTTGGGGGTATAAAACGCCCCCCCCCCCCCCCCAGAAATTTGTAGGTATAGGTCAGCGCCATTATATAGCCCCCATAGAACGGTAACTTCCGATTTTCGGTATTTTGAAATTTGTGCTGGAGGGAATAAAAAGTTCGGCCCGACCGAACTTAACGCTTTTCTTACTTGTTTTAATAAACGTGGATTTTTTAAAGATTTTTTTTAATAAACGTGGATATTTTAAATTTTTTTTAATAAACGTGGATATTTTAAAGATTTTTTTTAATAATCGTGGATTTTTTAAAGTTTTTTTTAGTAAAAGTGGATTTTTTAATGAACTTGGATTTTTTAAAGAATGTTTTTTTAATAATCGTGGATTTTTTAAAGAATTTTTTTAATAAACGTGGATTTTTTTTGAACAAACATGGATTTTTTAAAGCATGTTTTTTTAATAAACGTGGATTTTTTAAAGATTTTTTTTTAACAAACATGGATTTTTTTAAAGAATATTTTTTAATAAACGTGGATTTTTTAAAGATTTTTTTTTTTTAACAAACATGGATTTTTTTAAAGAATATTTTTTAATAAACGTGGATTTTTTAAAGATTTTTTTTAATATACGTGGATTTTTTAAAGAATTTTTTTAATAAAGATTTTTTTTAATAAAGGTAGATTTTTTAATAAACGTAGATTTTTTAAAGATTTTTTGTTTAATAAACGTGAATTTTTTAAAGATTTTTTTTTTAATAAACGTGGATTTTTTAAAGAATTTTTTTTAATAAACGTGGATTTTTTAAAGATTTTTTTAATAAACGTGGATCTTTTAAAGAATTTTTTTAATAAACGTGGATTTTTAAAGAATTTTTTTAATAAAGGTGGATTTTTTAAAGATTTTTTTAGTAAAAGTGAATTTTTAAAGAATTTTTTTTTAATAAACGTGGATTTCTTAAAGATTTTTTTAACAAACGTGGATTTTTTAAAGATTTTTTTAGTAAAAGTGAATTTTTTAAAGAATTTTTTTTAATAAACGTGGATTTCTTAAAGATTTTTTTTAACAAACGTGGATTTCTTAAAGATTTTTTTAATAAACGTGGATTTTTTTAACGAATTTTTTTTAATAAACTTGGATTTTTTAAAGATTTTTTTAATGAACTTGGATTTTTTAAAGATTTTGTTTAATACACGTGGATATTTTAAAGAATTTTTTTATTAAACGTGGATTTTTTAAAGAATTTTTTTAATAAATGTGGATTTTTTAAAGAATTTTAATAAACTTGAATTTTTAAAAAAATATTTTTAATAAACGTGGATTTTTTAAAGATTTTTTTTAATAAACGTGGATTTTTTAAAGATTTTTTTTAATAAACGTGGATTTTTAAAGATTTTTTTTAATAAACGTGGATTTTTTAAAGATTTTTTTAATAAACGTGGATTTTTTTAAAGATTTTTTTAATAAACGTGGGTTAAATAAATAACGTCGCTTTTAATAAATGTGGATTTTTTAAAAAAATTGTAATAAAGTGGGTTTATTAAATAATATCGCTTTTAATAAATGTGGATTTTTTAAAGAATTTTAATAAACTTGAATTTTTAAAAAAATATTTTTAATAAACGTGGATTTTTAAAGAATTTTTTTAATAAACGTGGATTTTTTAAAGAATTTTTTTAATAAACGTGGATTTTTTAAAGAATTTTTTTAATAAACGTGGATTTTTTAAAGAATTTTTTTAATAAACGTGGATTTTTTAAAGAATTTTTTTAATAAACGTGGATTTTTTAAAGAATTTTTTTAATAAACGTGGATTTTTTAAAGAATTTTTTTAATAAACGTGGATTTTTTAAAAAATTTTGCTTTTAGTAGACGTGGATTTCAAAAAAAAATTTAATAGACGTGGATTTCAAAAAAAAATTTAATAGACGTGGATTTCAAAAAAAAAAAAAAATTAATAGAGGTGGATTTCAAAAAAAAAAAAATTGATAGACGTGGATTTTAATTTTTTTTTTTTTCAATAGACGTGGATTTCAATTTAATTTTTTTTTATAGATTTTTTTCTTTTTCGATTGTTTGAGTGGAGTATTCCCCCATTGGCTCAACTTCATTTATTACCCTCTATTACAGAGAGTAATGTTTTTCAAAACGAACTGACAGTGTTGCAAAATTTTACTGATCGCTACCAATATCATGATTTCATCCCGGCGAAGGGAATTATCAATTGGCTTCTCAGTTTTTGAAATGATGCCTTTTTAGCGAAAAACCGAACTCTTTAAGTGTCTAGTATTCTCATATGAATGAGAAAACAGCCGAGGCACGGGCGGATTGGAAAAAAAAATTCCAATAAACAACCTCACAGGCAACTGTGTTGGTGTTCTTTTCTACTCACAGAATTCGAAGAATTCTTAGTTGATACGTGCTGACATGTTGCAAAATATTTTGATTTTGGTGTTTCTTTGGAAAAGCCGAAAAGTGAGTGTGATTCTCATTCATATGAGAATACTAGACACTTAAAGAGTTCGGTTTTTCGCTAAAAAGGCATCATTTAAAAAACTGAGAAGCCAACTGATAATTCCCTTCGCCGGGATGAAATCATGATATTGATAGCGATCAGTAAAATTTTGCAACACTGTCAGTTCGTTTTGAAAAACATTACTCTCTGTAATAGAGGGTAATAAATGAAGTTGAGCCAATGGGGGAATACTCCACTCAAACAATCGAAAATGAGATTGAACTTCAACAATAAACAAAATAGATTTTTTTCTTTTAAAGATTTTTTTTTAAAGTTTGATATTACATTTTTTTTATTAATTGTGAATTTTTAAAGAATTTTTTTCAAAAGCTTGGATTTTTAAAGGTTATTTTCCATAATTGTGGATTTTTATAGATGTTTTTTTCAATAGTCGTTGATTTTTAAAGTTTTTTTTTCAAAAAAGTGAATTCTTAATGAACTTATTAATAATTGTGGATTTTTATAGATTTGTTTTTTCATAAACAATTGTTGATTTTTTTAACGTGTATTTGCAAATTATTTTCTTTCAAACAACGTGGATTTTTTAAAAATTTTTTCAACAAATGTGAATTTTTATATCCCACACCACATAATATTATATAATATAATATTTATTATGCCTTTGTGTGTGTTTATATAACATTCAAAAGGTTACGGGGTAGATCCATAGTTCCTTCTGTGGACGTACATTGACTCATTTCCTGAGTCGATATATGCATGTCCGTCCGTTCGCAACGTACAAGTTGCATTTATAGTCCGATTCTGCTGAAAATTGTGGAATATAATTTTTTAGCCATTGAAAATAGGTTCAGATTTGGATATGGCTCCCAAATACATGTATCTTCACACGCTATGTATGTATGATTTTGAAATTTCAAACGTACTGTGGTACGAATAATGTATACAAAAAGTTAGACAAATTATATTGAATTATATCGGTTTAGATTTGTATATATCTCCTTTATATATATCCGACCCATGTGATGCAATTTGGTCTAAAAAATTTCGCCAAATTATATTGATATCGTGGTGGTGTAGGGTTTCATATAGTCAGCAAGGCCCGACTTTGATCCTTTCCTTAGTGGTTTTAGGTTTTAAAATCTTTGTGCAGAAAAGTGCTGATATTGTTGATTTACCGACAATGACTACATTTGTATCATTCTTTAACATTTTTTGTTTTTAAGAATATTTTGTGCCTTTCCCCCATTGTATGGTATTGCATATCCTATAAGGGGTAAAAATTTATAATACGTATACGCCACAATTCACCATGACCACAAATCAGTTCCCCTTTTTTTCGATTTCCCCTACAAACCTGTAGTAAACGACCTATATTCGTGGCGAATTCACCACACAACAAAATACGTTGAGTGTTCGTTCATTCGTTCAACTTACAACCACCCCCAAAAACAGTCGAGTGTTGGTTCAGATAAATGTTCAAGGCAAAGTAAAAACAAAATCAGATAGAATTTGTTTGTTGTTGCTGTTATTGGATTCAAGCCACAAGAAAAACACCAACAACAGTAATTTTGTTTTTGCTAACACTCATTATGGGAAAAACATAAAAAAGAAAATAAGCAAAAAACCAAATAACAACAACAAAATAAGTGCAAACCAATACAAATGTAAGTAACACACACAGCACAAATACCATTTGAGGACTCTGGTAAAGCTCTCGTCACACAAACACACTCACACATATCAGCTACACATACAAGGCTCTA
The DNA here is from genome assembly GCF_047663935.1 of Musca autumnalis. Taxonomy (NCBI): domain Eukaryota; kingdom Metazoa; phylum Arthropoda; class Insecta; order Diptera; family Muscidae; genus Musca; species Musca autumnalis. The sequence continues at coordinate 23,555,097 of NW_027411755.1, read as the reverse complement.
AACAAAATCACAGTTGTGTGATTCGTCCTCCTTGGATATTTGTTGTTCTTCCAAAACACACACACACTTGCACAACAAAAAATAAGAGAAGAGAGTTTTTCTTGTTCGTTTTCTTTTTATTTGCAATAGAATCCGTGTTGTTGTTGGCTTTCAATAAACCACATTTTACACACAAACACACAAGATATACCAATGCAGAGAATATTGAGACACTTCGTGTAGTAAACACGAAGTTTAATACGATGTGGCTGTAGTTGTTGTTGTTATTGCCTTTCACCGTAACGAGTTTACTTGCCATGCCACCAGGCTAACGAATGAGAATTTGTGTTGTGCCATAAACAGTTTAACGATAACTTTGCCGGTAAACGGTTGCAAGGATACGCAAGTTCGGATGTTAATTTTATAAAGAAAATAAAATTTTTGGGAAAATGTTTTATGATTTTTACAATTGTAACAAAAAAATGTTTGAGAAGAAGTGCAACTGATGTGTATCCCATGTGGTCTTTTTATTAATCGAAAATATTAAAAAAAAATGCAAAAAAAATTAAAATAATTAAATAAAAATTTCGTTTTCATTTTATGAGTCACGAAATGCTTAAAATGAAATGTGTGTTTTTGTTGTGAATGAGTACGAGAAAAACGAGATTTAAAAATTCCTTAACAATTTTTACGTGAGTTCAACAAAAACCAAGTTGCGTGTTCCCGCCATTTATTTTCAAATGAAAACATGTAAATAGTAATAAACCGAAAAAAATTAAAATAAAATAATATTTCGTGAATTTTACTTTGGTGAAACAATGAGTAAATAGCCCACACATGGTGTTCTTCATAGGAGTGATCAACATTGGAAAGTACGATAAACAAATTAAAGTTTTATTCTAAATTAAGCAATTCTAGATCCATACCTAAAGCATACAGAGTTAGAGTAGAAAGTTTTTTAAGGCAAAAATTGCCAATATTGTCGAGCAACCCTAATTTCTCTCATGAAAAGTTTTAATGCCTGATTCGGATTTAATATTGTCTTAGTCAATGTTTTTGAGTGAAATGAAAACTATACTTCTGAACAAAATCCAGACTGCTGAATTGAGTCGAAATATTTTCAAAATTTTTAATCAAAGTATAAACTGGTGGAAGGATATTTCGAGGGCTTGTTATTCTGATACGAGTGGATTTGTACATTAGACACTGTGCTCTTGAATCAAATTTAAATGGAAGGTGCTTACACCTGGGAAGTTTTTGCGGATTCTGAAACTACAATGTTCATAGATGAGAAAAATCAAAAAACTAAAAAAATCGCCGGAGCGCTTTTTAAATAAATCCCGATTCAAGTTGACATTTTTAGGGGTTGTTTAGGTTTTTGCGATTTTGTTTGGAAACCGCAAGTCCTATTAAAATGGGAATAAAGAACATGTTGTAGTTATCAAAATTCTCTACAAGATTGACCTCAATGATATTTTCGTAGGTTTTACAACTTTTGAGATATAGAAGTTGAAATTGGGACAATTCAAATTCAATTCAATTATGTATCGTCTCCTTATAAAACAATGTCATGACTACAATTTCCCAACTTAAACTAATATATCTAAAAAATGGTACAACCTAGGAAAAATTACATAAGCCAGTCTTGTAGAGAATTTTCACAGCTATATGATTTTCTCAGGTCTCATGCCGATAAGACTTGCCGTATTCAAGCAAAATCGCGAAACCCTAACAAAAAAAAACCTAAAAATGTAAACTGAGCTTCTTTATCTCAAAAATGGTACAGTCTGAGAGCAAATCATAAACATCAATCCTGTAGAAAATTTGCATAGCTACAACATTTTCTTTAGCTCCATTTCGATTGGACTTGCGGTTTGCAAGCAAAATCGTGAAAACCTAAAAAACACCTAAAAATGTGAATTTTGATCGCGATTTATTTAAAAAACCCTACAGCGATTTTTTCTTGTTTTTGGATTTTTCTCATCTATGAACATTGCTGTTTCAGAATTCACGGAAACTTTCCCTGTGTAAGCGGTTTTCATTAAAAGTTAGTTAAGGCGCACCCTTCATGACAGTGTTTTATAAGGGGACGATACAGTCAGTGCATTGTCCCAATTTGAACTTCAATATCTCAAAAATGGTAAAACCTACGAAAATACCGTAAAGGTCAATCTTGTAGAGAATTTTCATAGCTACAACATTTTCTTCAGTCTCATGTTGATAGGTCTTGCGGTTTCTAACAAAATCGTAAAAACCTAAACAACCCCTAAAAATGTCAACTTGTATCGCGGTTTACTTAAAAAGGGCTCCGGCGATTTTTTTTAGTTTTTTGATTTTTCTTATCAATGAACACTGTAGTATCAGAATCCGCAAAAACTTCCCAGGTGTACGCACCTTCCATTTAAATTTGATTCAAGAGCACCGTGTAGATATTATTTAAAACATGTAAGAACGACATTAAGTTCGTCCGGCCCCAACTTTTATACCATATACCACCTCTATGGTAGAACAAAAATAAAGTAAAGTAAATACTACAACAAATACAACTAAACAACAACCACATAGAAATTTGTTTTTGTTTGTAATGTTAGTGTCAAATATTTTGGAAAAATGAATGAAAATTCGTAACATTTTCAATTTGACAGTTTCCACATCATTCCACTAAATGCAAAATATCTCGCAGAAAGTAGAATTCGTGCAAAAATGTTTGGGGTTGGAAATTGGAAATTCATTGAAAAAGGAGAAGCTGGTTCAATCTATTGTTTTTGAAATCAAAGAAGCACATGTTTATTAGGGCTTTATATTTTTCAAATTTAACAAAATACCTCACATATAAACAAACGTTGTACCGCCTCTATAAGCGGTGATTTATTGTGCGGACTTGGAGGAGGTTACATGTCATTGATAGGAAGAAGTCTTTCTGGGAAATAGTTTTTTCGGAATGATACCCAACACCGCCCAAATACATATGTACATTGGAGCTACATCAAAATCCGATCAGTTTTTCAGAAATATTTGTAGGATTCGTTTTTTAGCCACAACAATAAACGGGTAAATTTTTTCATCGATAGGACCATAATTGTGATCGAAGGGGTGGCACGGGTTAAGCGATTGCCATAAAATTTCATATATAAGGTTTTTGGATAAAATGAAAAAAAACTTAGGGGACAGGAGTTCCAAAAAAAAATGTTTCCCCTCGGTGTACAACCTTTTAAATACGTAAAATCGGGTGGTAGCTTCATATGGGGTATATCCCAAAATATTAACCTATGGGACGTACACATGGGGGCCCTGGGGCCCGGGAAATAAATATTTTGATTTTTTAGTTTAAATTTTCTAGCTTAGTTTAAATTCTCCACATCATTCCATTATCAGAAAATTACACGAAATTCCGTGTCTAGAGATACTGTTATATAGGAGCTATATCAAAACACGAACCTATGCTGACGAAGTTTTGGTGAAGAAGTTTTGTGGCCATTGAGAATTTAGATTTTTAGTGAAGAAGTTTCGTAGCCACTGAGAAGCTCAAATGTCGAATTACAGCTAGTTCGGTTAAAAATTGTAGCTAAAATCCTCAAAATACCGAAAAGCGGGAGGCACCTTTTTATGGGGGTTTTACCAAAACATGGACCTATGTTGACGATATTTGGTAGAGAAGTTTCGTGACCACGTAGAACCTCAACTGTCAAATTACATCTAGTTCGGTTACAATTTTTAGCTAAAATCCTCAAAATACCGAAAATCGGGAGGTACCGTTATATGGGAGCTATACCAAAACATGGAACTATGTTGACGATTTTTATTGAAGAAGTTTCGTGAGCATTGAGAACCCTGAATGTAAAATTAAACCTAGTTCGGTTAAAAATTTTAGCTAAAATCCTCAAAATGCCGAAAATCGGGAGGTACCGTTATATAGGGGCCATTCCCAAACATGGGCATATGTTTTCGGTGGAGAAGTTTAATGACCACTGCGGAGCTCAAATGTCAAATTATAGCTAGTTAGGTTAAAATTTTTAGCTAAAATCCTCAAAATACAGAAAATCGGGAGGTACCGTTATATGAGTACTATACCAAAACATGGACCTATGTTGACGATTTTTAGTGAAGAATTTTTGTGAGCACTGAGAACCTTAAATGTCAAATTACAGGGACAACCTACTGAAAAAATTTCAAAACGATCGAAGGAATGGACCAATTTAGTCCATATTCGAACCCGATCAATATCTGGAAGAAATAACACGATGTACAGAGTTTGGACCAAATCGATTGCTCCCTTCGAAAGTTATCGTTCATACCACTTTACAGAAAATTTTTGAACTTTTTTGGGGGTGGCGGGGTGGAGGTTATTGAAGGAATGGACTGATATGGCCCATCTTCGAACTTAAACTAAATTTGGACAAGATATGACGATACCAATAGGGTTCGAATCGGTTGATCCGTTATACAGTTTTCGTGCGCATCAGTCAGACAGGCAGACGGACGGACATGGCTAAATCGACTCCAAATTGTCTAAAACAAATTTCGTCGGAACATACTTGGGGTCTACAACCGTTATTTCGATGAGGTACATTTTTGGCCGTATCAAAGTGTATATACCCTTTCTAGCCTAAGGGTGAGGGTACAAAAAATTAACCCACGACAATAATAAAAAATAGCAATCAATACATGTACTGCAAGTTGGCAAATAAATGTTTTCGAAATGTAATGGAGGTTCTGAAATGTCCAATGTTTTCGGTAAGTACCTGGAATTCATGACATTTTATGAATTTTATTCTTAATTATTTAGGCCCTGGTTGTAGACCTAGGTGGTCTCGTTTATTGTTTATATGGCCTAGTAAATTTTTAGTCGATTTGATAATTGAGTTCAGTCCATCCTCGTGAACTAAAAAATTCACAAAAGGTCTTATTTTTTTAGAAATTACCGGTTTGAGACCTATAGTTTACGTTTTACATCTAATATGATCTGGGGTTTCCTTGGTCCATATGGTAACCCTCTTAGTAGGGATATTCTGAACCGAATATTGTTTATACCTGTTAGTAATCGATCCTAATTAATTATTTACCGGAAACATTGGATATTGTAGAACCTCCATTACATTTCGAAAACATTTATTTGACATCTTGCATTGTATGCAGTTTTTGCTTTTGGTTAGTATTGTCGTACTTTGTGGGTTAATTTTGTATTTATACATCCCATATTATCTTAAATAAATCAACCAACAAATTTTTGCAAAAACCCCGACATTTGTATCACAACTATTTGTAATTAATACATGAAAAGTGTTCGTCTTTTGTTTCCAAAACAATTACGTGGCAAACTGTATATCCCTTCTAAATATATTCAAACAGTTTGGAGTCGGTATAATCCCTTCTGTTCGTCTGTGTGCCTGTTTGGCTGGTTGGAGAGCACGAAAAATCCTTAAAGAAGTAACCCGTTTAGCATAAATTATGGCAAACTTAGAACAAATTTCATGATGAATTTAGTACTTCACGTTTTGGTATTGCTGCCACATAGCGGCAATTTAAGACTGCAGGTATTTTGAAGGCTATGTGTACATTTTCTAACCAAATTTCTGGTTATATGGCGCCCTGCGCCCGATTGTCCTTACTAAAAATTTCATAGGTTAGCACAGGTCATAGGCATTATTAGGTTTTTAGTCACCTTTTCAAATCAAATAAATTTTTAATTCGTAATTTCGAATTCTTGATAAACCAAAATTCTGTTTACCTATAATTGTTGACATGGGTCAAAGTTTTGGTATACAAGGGAATCAGAATCATCTTATCTCTTCTCAAATAATTGTCGAAATTAGTTCCTGTTTAAGTATAGCCCCTTCAATCTGGTTTTAGTTATTAGAATGGTTAAGATACATTTTCCAACCAAATAACTTGTAATTCGCCATTTGGAGTTTATTTGAAACGATTACAATTGGAAAGATGAAGACGCAAAATATTGAATAGCCCCATATTTCCCTTACCAAAAGCTTCGCTAATGAGTGTGTGGCTAACTGATTGATTACGTTGTACAAGGTAATGAATAGTTATAAGAAAATTTGGACATGTATAAAAGATAATCGAAAATAGACCATCAATGAATTTGCGATTTGAGAGCTTTATTTCGGGATATCAACTAAATAGGAGACCAATAATCACCCTTTATCACGTTATCTATTGTGGACAATTCTAATCTTTAATTATATCACTGAGTTGGTATTTTTGGTACATTTCCCATGACGGATTAAAAGTTGGTTGTATATGTTCATATGTTTCATAAAAATATCTACGAAAAAAATTAATATTCAAAAAGTCGATATAATAGCCATGATGGCCGAGTATTACAGCGACATTGCCGTTTACGAAGTTAGCAGCAGAAACAAAACCATCACCATTGCTTTGCCACACAAATTTTACTCACACAAATAAACTTTTTGTTTATGTGAAGCTCCGTTAGCGCAAGCAGCATAAATGCTGGCCATCACTGATATATAGCCTAAATGTCGGAAATATTTAAAACCTTAAAACACATTTCAGGATTAACATCAGACTTTTTTCAAGTATCTATATATATAAAATTGAAATTTGTTTGTCTGTTTGTTTGTTTGTGCCTTATAGACTCGAAAACTGCTGAACAGATCTTACTGAAATGTTTAGGGTACATTGCTATATGGCCTGGAATGAAAATATGCTATATCATTTTTTGAAATTTCGCGTTGATCTGGAGATATAGCATCAAAACCGGAGGTACCTCCAAAAAATTTAGATTTTGTATGCAAATATCTTTAGAACTGTTACAGATACAATCTCCAAATTTTGTATGCGTGACGGAATTTGATGTAGAAATAAATTTACCAAATTATATTCAAATCGGTTCAGATTTGGATATAGCTCCCACATACATATATTTTCGGCCGATTTCCTTATTTTATGTACCAAACATGCTATTTATGTCCAATTTCGATGAAATTTGGAATGTATGACGGAACTTGGTCTGGAAATAAACGTGCCAAATTATATCAAATTCGGTTCAGATTTGGATATAGCTCCCATACACATATATTTTCGGCCGACTTCCTTATTTTATGCACCAAACACGCTATATACGTCCAATTTCGCTGAAATTTTGAATTTCTCACGGAATTTGTTCTAGAAATAAATGTGCCAGATTATATTGAGATTGGTTCAGATTTGGATATAGCTCCCATACACATATATTTTCGACCGATTTCCTTATTTTATGCACCAAACACGCTATATATGTCCAATTCGCTGAAATTTGGAGGGTCTGACGGAATTTGTTCTAGAAATAAACGTGCTAAATTATATAGAGATCGGTTCAGATTTGAATATAGCTCCCATATATATTTTCGCCGATATCCTGTATTTTATGCACCAAGCACGCTATACATATATGCCCACTTTTGCTAAAATTTAAAATGTGTAACGGAATTTGGTCTAGACATAAATGTGCCGAATTATATCGAAATCGGTTCAGATTTGGATATAGCTCCCATATATATTTTCGGCCGATTTTACGCATTTGATGCACCAAACACGCTATATATGTCCAATTTGGCTGAAATTTAGAATGTGTAACGGAATTTGGTCTAGGCATAAATGTGCCGAATTATATTGAAAACGGTTCAGATTTGGATATAGCTCCAATATATATTTTCGGCCGATTTTCCACATTTTATGCACCAAACATGCTGTATATGTTCAATTTCGCTGAAATTTGGAGGGTCTGACGGAATTTGTTCCAGAAATAAATGTGCTAACTTATAAAGGGATCGGTTCAGATTTGAATATAGCTCCCATATATATTTTCGGCCGATTTCCTGTATTTTATGCACCAAGCACGCTATATATATCCAATTTCGCTGAAATTTGGAATGTGTTACAGAACTTGGTCTAGAAATAAATGTGCCAAATTATATAGAAATCGGTTCAGATTTGGATATAGCTCCTGTATATATTTTCGGCCGATTTCCTGTATTTTATGAACCAAACTCGCTATTTATGTCCAATTTCGGTGAAATTTGGAATGCGTAACGGGATTTGGTCTAGACATGAATGTGCCAAATCATATCGAAATCGGTTCAGATTTGGATATTGCTCCTATATATATTTTCGGCCGATTTTCTGTATTTGATGCTCTAAACACGCTATATGTGTCCAATGTCGCTGAAATTTGGGATGTCTGACGGAATTTGTTCCAAATATAAATGTGCCAAATTATATCGAGACCGGTTCAGATTTGGACACACTACATATGTCCAATTTCACTGAAATTGGGAAAGCGTGACGCAATTCGTTCTAGAAATAAATGGGACAAATTATACCGAAATCGGTTCAGATTAGAATATAGCTCCCATATATATTTTCGGCTGATTTTCTGTATTTTATGCACAAAATGTGAATGTGAGACGGGATTTTGTCTAAAAATAAATTTGACAAATTATATCGAGAGCGGTTCATATAGGAATATAGCTACCCATATATATTTTCGGTCGATTTCATGTTTTTGTTACGTATGTTCAATTTCAATGAAATTTTGAAGACTTAGCAGTCAGTGAAAGTCATTATTATTTACAGAAGTACTTATAGTCGGGAAGGAATTGACCAAGGCTACAGCTATTAAGTATCATGTCTTTGAGAGACTTCTTAAGATTTATGTTTTATTATGATATATCTAAATCATTAGGAATACTTATAGGCGGAAAGGCTTTCGGAGGAGTGTTACCTCCTGAAACATACTAAAATACCGTACTAGCTCCATAACAACCCTGAATAGGTATATAACGCCTTCATATCTCCTATATTTATTCGTTAAAATATTAAAAACATTAAAATAATTCTGCCATTCCATTATATTTTATCGTAGTCGGGGCAGCAAAGCGCGCCGGGTTCAGCTAGTAATATATATAATTGTTCCACAAACATCCCGTAAGGGACAAGGGAGACTTCTCTCATATCAATGAGTGCACCCCGATTCATGTTAGCTCAATGATATGGGACCTACAGTTTATTGCCGAGTCCGAACGGCGTGTCTAAGACACCACTTTTGTAAAGAAGTTTTACATGGCTGAAATACTCAGGAAATGTCGCCAACATTACTGAGGGGTATTTTGCAACCGTTGAAAAGTGTTTTGATGTTGCCTGGCCGGGGAATCGAACCCACGACCTTATGTGTGCAAGGCGGGTGTGCATACCATTGCACCACGGTTGCACCCATTTTTCCAAGTACGTTATAAATTATCCCACAGTAATTAATTCTTCGGTTAAAGTGTCATAAGTTGAAAAATGTTTGATTAAGTGAAGTTTATAGACTGATCGAGAATCGTATTGAAATTAATTTCAAAAGGTAGTCCCAGTGGTCCCAATGACTGTGACTGTGTGCAACCTACCAACACCAACATCGAACTCCTAATCACAATGCAAATGCATTATGCATGGGGAAGTAGTTAAATAAGTGAGAACTGAAAATATCAGTTAATGAACGCCACCACGTACTAATTCATCCGGCGGTGGGTTTTTCATTATTTTTCGTAGCTATAGATGTTCAGAGGCAATAAAACTGCGTGAAGCCCATCGATTTACATACATTTTCCTCAGATAAAATATAAACCTTTGAATGGGAATGGCAGAAATTGGAATTATCTTTAACATATTTCGTCTGTTTTGAACTTTTAAACCTATCAAATGCGACTTATTTGTAATTTTTGTGGTTTTTGTTGAACACAATTCAGTATAAAATTGTGACTGTTTAAATAGTTTCTACCGATTTATACATAAGAACATTTATTAAAGCCCTAAACATCGATTTTAATCATCTTCCAGGACCCTAATACACTTTTCAGCCTAATATTTGTTGGCAATGGACACATTCCGTCTTTATTTTTAATTATATTTGGTTTTTTTATAAAGGTTTACCGCAACTAACAATCGATAAACATACATTTTTAACATGGTTCGATTCTTGTGAACCATTTGAAAAGGCTAAAATATGCATACATATTCATAAAGCGAGTAAAAAGTACCGTTGTAACGCATATGTAAAACATGTTAGTTATTGAGAATTTCGGCTGCTATATACTCTACATGTTAACAAAATTATAACTAACAATTTCTCTCCTACCGTTAGATATAACGGTATTTGTAAATTCAACCAAGTTGGTTCTAGTCACATGAACCGGAGTGTATATATAACGGGTGATCCAACAAGAAGTACTCTTTTCAACAGCCTTTTTTGACAGATCACGCGTGATTTGTGTCACGCGTTTATCTTATTTTTCTTTGATATTGTTTGACATTTTATCATGGAAAAACTTAGGCCTCTACAACGTTTACAAATCGTTCAACTTTATTACGAAAATTCGCGTTATGAGGGGGTGTTTCGAGTCTAATTTTGTTCAGTGATGAGGCACATTTCTGGCTTTATTGGTATGTAAAGAAGCAAAATTGTCACATTTTGGAAGAAGAGCAGTTTAAAGCAATTCAAGAGCTGCCAATTAATCAACAAAAAAAAATACGGTTTTTTTCAACAAAAAAATTTCGGTGGAATCGTCGGACCCTGTTTCTTCAAAATGATGCCGGTTAGGACTTCATCGTCAATGGCGACCGTTATTGCGGCGTGATAACCGACTATTTGATGCCTGAAATTTAAGCTCGTAATCTCGGCGATATTTAGTTTCAACAAAACGGTGAGCACGTTTTGGACCAGTCGATTGGCCACCAAGATCGTCTCATATCACTTTGTCATTGTCATTGAAAATTGGACTCAACGGATGGACCGTCTGAGACGTAGACTCGGCCAATATTTGTCATCGAATGTTCTTTCAAAAGATAATAAACATTTCCCATTCAATTCGATTTTTCTGTGTTTTTTTCTTTAAAGAAAGTAGGAACCTCTAAATGGATCACCCTTTGAGGTTCCGAAAGTTCTACTCCAAAGAACACATGAACGACATCACAGACTACATCAAAAAACATCATTTACTAACACAACAAATTACACTGTGACACAAAATGGAGGTGAAAATCTGGGGCAGAGATAAATCCTTTTGGGAATGAAAGCTCTTAGTGAGTATATTAAGTATCCCGAAGGACAGATCCGCCATGAGTCGAACTACCGAGTTACGGAAAGATGAAGTTTCTGCTGAAGACCCTGTAAGGAATCTGAAAATAGCGTTATATCTTTGTTAACTGTTGTTTTCGCTTATTTATGAGATGGCATGTCTTCAGTCAAATCGAATGAGGATTTTCGTAGAGAATTTCGACCTTGAATCAAGTTCGATAATAGACTATATCGAACAACTATTGCGGATATTCCTCTGACAAAAGTTACAAATCTTCCCTAAAGTGCTATTTAAGAAAAGTTTCGAAATTTTCACAAAATCTAGTGCTTATGGTTCGATGATAACAAAATATTTTGTTTTCCGTGGGTCAGTCAATACTTCATGATGGACCGCAAACTATAAAAATTCTACGGTGACCAACTAAAATTGCTGATGTGCACCACAAGTAGTGACTTCCAAACATAGATGAGTGCTGACATATCTTCAGGTACTTCATTCTTATAAGTTCAACAATTTTTCGAACGTGTTGAAATTTTAATAGCGGGTAGGTTTAAGATCATGACTACAGCATTTAAATTTTTTCTAGTAAAGAGATACACAGTAATACACCTCCCTCACAAAAGTGCAGCTAAGCCCAGGTCTTTACTGCATATTTCTCTCGATAATAGCCCGAAAGAAAGTAGTAGTGTTCCCGTAATATACGAAGGTCTGTTAGTGCGATAAGACGCATTGTTAATGATACCCACCCCAAACGCCTAAAAAATTATATAGCCCAGTCAAAATAGATATGAGTATAATAAGGAAGTAGCAAAAATTCCCACAAAGCTGAATTTTGGTGGAGAGCTAGGGTTTACCATTAGAAGCAACGTCCCAAAAATCCCCAACGATCCCATGTGTGCAAAAAAGTTATTAGCGGCAATATTCAGTTTTTTTTTTAATTTTTCTCAAAACCGGTAAGACTTAGTAAAAGCCGGCTAAAGTAAAAGTTGGAGATTTAACTCGGTTCGTCTGAACATGTGCATATTTCCTTTATAAGTGCATAAAAATCATGTGTTTTTTTAGAACAGCTATATCTTAAGAATGGTTCCTTCTAGGAAAAAAGTTGTAAAGACAAACTTGTAGATAATTTTATAATCTGTCTACAATATCTACTTTAATCGCTTTTTGATGAGGTCAACCGTTTTCAAAAAAATAAATCCGAAAATCTAAAAAACACTTAACATTTGACCTTTGACCCCCGAATAACTTTTTTGCACACGTGGGATGTTGCTTCTAATGGGAAACCCTAGATCTCCACCAAAATTCAGCTTTGTGGGATTTTTTGCTATTTCAATGTCAATTTTGACTGGACTAATAATGGAGACGTGCAAGACATCTTTTGGCACCTACGAAAATTCTATTTCTTTGTAAAATTGGGGGTCTTCTATTATAGTGTTTGTTTTACAGTCACAGGCTGAGGGTATTTAGCTGTTGACAAGGCCGTCTGATTCCCTTTTTCCTGTTTTTCCACACTTCGATTAATTTCGAAGAATATGTATTCTGATCCATCCTTTCCTCTTTCACAATAGATTTTTTAGTCCTTGTGGTCCTAACGACAACGCAGTACTATTGTTCCAAATTTATTTTTTCTGACAAAACCTATTTCTGGGCATATGCTTTGTGTATTGAAATTTATTATTATTATTATTATTATTATTATTATTATTATTATTATTATTATTATTATTATTATTATTATTATTATTATTATTATTATTATTATTATTATTATTATTATTATTATTATTATTATTATTATTATTATTATTATTATTATTATTATTATTATTCGTAAGTATTGTCATAAAATATTCAGGAACTTTTTAAATACATTGTCCAATGTTTATTTTTCAAAAAATGCATTTGTTGTATAGCGCTAACTAGATTTCTGTGCTAAATATCTATGCCAAATTAGGCATGATGACAACGATGTTTAGTATGAAAAGAAGTACTATATGGTAGCAAATTTCGAAATTTGAAATTTTATGAGGAAACCCTATTAAATTTTAAAAACCTAATTTACAAAAACGTAAAGATACAGTTGATTGTCACATCTACCTTCTATAAGTGTGTCTTGGATATAACCAATACAATATGAGTTTTGAGTTAAGACACCCTTTAATACATATTTTATACACCCTTTAAGTACCCATATGTGATATTTTGTGTACTGATGTTGTTAACAATAGTGTTAAAACAACAACAATATTTCATCCACTTTCTTTGATTGCGTGAACCATAATAATTCTGAGAAGAATAAGTTGAAAAATGTAAATATCGGAAGTTGACGACTTTTTGGTTTCCTACTTGACACGAATTTCTTTTGTATGTGTAATAAAATATATGCTGGTTTATTTGTGCCGAATCGAAACGTAAATTCATATGAATCAGGATCCAACTCGAAGGTTGCCCAGTAAGACAATGTTATACCTATAATTTAAAGAAGTTTCCTTGTTTAAAAACAAATGTGAAAACTTCTAAATAAATAAATTATTAATAAAACATTTATGTATTTGATTGTTCTTTCGAATGCAATTTTTAAATAAATCGAATCAAAATAAATACAAGTCGAAATCATTTACAGCTGCAACAATAACTTTTGACAATAAATGACAATTTGTTTATTTATTGTTGTCTTATTAGGACGAAGGTCATTATTTATGAAAGTTTTTAATTAATTGAATTTTAATCGAGCTGACATGACCTAAGCAGTTTGTATTGAAAATTGAGTTTGTATTGAAAAACTGAATTCTAGCGAAGTACCACACATCCAATCAATATGCTACGATCGTTTCGCTGGTGGCTTAATTCAGCTCATAAGGCATATCGAATGTGAATGGCGTGAGGACAAAGGCCAAGTTCGATGATGGGCTATATCGCTACACGTTTTGGTGTAGCCCCCATATAACGGTACCATGCGATTTCAGGTATTTTGACGTTTTTAGTCAAATTTCAAACCTAATTAGCTATAATTTGACATTTAGGGTTCCTAGTAATCAACAAACTTTTATTCTACAAATTATGGCCATAGATCCATGTTTTGGTATAGCCCCCATATAACGGTACCTCCAGATTTTCGGTATTTTTTAGGGTTTTATCTACAATTTTAAAACGAACTAGCAGTAATTCGACATTTGAGGTTCTCAGTGGTCACGAAACTTGTCCACCAAAAATCGTCAACATAGGTCCATGATTTGGTATAGCCCCCATATAACGGTACCTCCCCATTTTCGGTATTTTGAGCATTTTAGCTAAAATTTTTAACCGAACTAGCTGTAGTTTAACATTTGAGGTTCTCATTGCACACTGGTCGAAACCATTGATCTAGCACGCGAAAGTCAAAAAATCAAAGTATAAAATTGCGAAATGTTTTCCATTGTATAGATTACAGACATTCTGCTGACTAAAATTTTGTTTTCACTTTTTTTTTGTTGTTGTAAATATTCACTCAGTTATTAACTGTCAAGTGCAAGAAATTTTGATGCCTCAGATTTTAACAAAATTTTTGCTAAAAACCTGATTTCATATTTGTTTAAAATTTTCAGCCCATTTTTTTTTACTAATTAAATTGGACTTCCTAGATTCCGAATAACCACAATTTAGCTGCAAATAGCTGCAAATCTTGCTGATAAATGGTCTTGAAAAATAGCTTAAATCTTCAAAATACCCAAAATCTGTCGGTACAGTTATATAGGGGCTATATCAAAATGTAGACCTATGTTCACAATTTTTGGTGGAGAAGATGTATAGCCAACGAGAACCTCCTAAATTCATCTTGTTTGGTCTGAAAATGTAGACAAAATCCTAACAATACCGAATGTTGGGAGGTACCGTTATATGGGGACAATATCAAAACGTAGGCCTATGTCCACAATTTTTGGTGGAGAAAGTTTGTGTTCACTGGGAACCCCAAATACCAAATTACACCTAATTTGGCCGGAAAATGTAGCTTTAAACCCCCAAAATACTGAAAATCCTATGTCCACAATTTTTGTTGGAAAGGTTTAGTGATCACTAGAAACCCAAGTATTACAATTACAACTAATTTGGAAGGAAAGGGTGGCTTTAGTCCTTAAAATACCGAATATCAGGAGGTACCGTTATATGGTATATGTTGTTCATATTTAGTTCTTTATTACCCATGGACAAAGACTGAGTTTGTACAAAATTTCAGAAAGATATCTCCATTCGTTTCCAAGTTATGTGCATTGGTCACGAAACTTCTCCACCAAAAATCGAACTAGCTGTAATTTGACATTTGAATTTTCAGTAGTCACGAAACTTCTTCATTACAAATCGTCAACATAGGTCCGTCCATATTTTGGTATAGCTCCCATATAACGGTACCTCCTGATTTCCGGTATTTCGAGGGTCTTAGCTACAATATTTGACGGAACTACCCGTAATTTAAACTTTGAGGTTTCCTGCAGTTCTAAAACTTTTCCACCTTTTTGATATAGCCCGATAGGTGATACCTTTCACATGGCTGAACATATTTTTTACAGTAGAATAGATAATTTAGGCATTTGGGTTATGCTTGGTCGAAAAATGTGTCCACCTAAAATTGTGAAAGGAAACTAATTATTCCATTTTAATTGAGACTACTTTATGGTGGAGGGTATAAAAAGTTCGGCCGAACTTAACGACTTCTTACTTGTTAAATATGTATTATGAAAGTACTCTCCATCAGCTTCCCGATTCATAATAGCTTTTGTCTCACTTCTGTATATTTATTCAAGGACACAACAAAACAAAAAGAGTACATTTTAAGGCACAAAATCTTTTTTATTTTTATACAAAAAAGTGCCAACTTTGACATTGCATCAACTAACGGCATCTATCGGTATTTACAAAACTAATTATTTTCGCTTGATTTTAATTATATAGCGTAAACAAAATTAAAATTTTGAAAATTAAAAAAATAGTTTTGGCCAAAAATTCCCTGATTGAAACCATAGTGCAACGATATATATTTTTTGTGCTGAAGTCCGTACCAACTGAAATAATGACCCGAAAACTTTAAAAATGTAATAAAATGTCCGGATGGCACGATAACGAAAGGACGTTTTTGGTCCTTGAAGAAATATTTTCAAAAAAACGTTTTTGGTCCTTGAAGAAATATTTTCAAAAAATTCACGTCTTGGTGGTCATCGAAAAAAATATTCTTAACAAGTTTACAGTTTCCAGGACTGATAGTTTTTGACAATTGTACAAATATGCAAGATCTTGTGGATTGATGGTCCTTGAGCTAATATTCTTTAAAAAATTCACGTTTATGGGCCTTTATTTGTGTCAGTTTCTTAAAAAATATTATCTAAAAAGTCAACTGTAAGGTCCTTGAAAAAATTTCCTTTAAAAAATCCATGTTTATTGGTCTAAGGGACATTGAAAAAATATTCTTTAAAAAATCCACGTTTGTTGGTCTAATGGACCCTGAAAAAATATTCTTCAAAAAAATCTAGGTTATTGGCGTAAGGTCCTTGAAAAAAATATACTTTAAAAAATCCATGTTTATTGGTCTAAGGGATATTGAAAAAATATTCTTTAAAAAATCCACGTTTTTTGGTCTAAGGGACCCTGAAAAAAATATTCTTCAAAAAAATCTAGGTTATTGGCGTAAGGTCCTTGAAAAAATATTATTTCAAAAAATCCAAGAATATTGGCGAAAGGTCCTTGGAAAAATATTAGGTCTCTGAAAAAGTCCACTTTATTGCTCCAAAGGACCTTGAAAAATATTATTTAAAATTATTTATTAGCGTGAGGGTGTTTTGAAAAATATTTTTAAAAATCCATGCCTATTGGTGCAAGGTTCATTGAAAAATATTTTTAAAATATCAACGTTTATTGGTGTGGGGGGCCTTGACAAATATTATTTAAAAATCCACGTTTATTGGAGCGAGGGTCCTTGGAGAATATTCTTTAAAAATTTCACGATTATTGGTGTGAGTGTCCTTGAAAAATATTCTTTAAAAATCCATGTTTATTGGAGCGAGGGTCCTTGGAGAATATTCTTTAAAAATTTCACGATTATTGGTGTGAGTGTCCTTGAAAAATATTCTTTAAAAAATTCACGATTGTTGGTCTAATGTTCCCTGAAACAAATATTCTTCAAAAAATTTAGGTGTATTGGCATAAGCTACTTGCAAAAATATTCTTTGAAAAAAACCACGTATATTGAAATAACATTCTTTAAGAAAGCAACGTTTATTGGTGTAAGGTCCTTAAACAAATTCTTTGAAAAAGATCTTTGATCTTTTAAGAAAGCAACGTTTATTGGTGTAAGGTCCTTGAAAAAATATTCTTGAAAAAGTCCACTTTATTGCTTTAAAGGGCCTTAAAAGATATTATTTAAAAGTTCCGCATTTATTAGCGTGAGGGTGTTTGAAAAATATTTTTAAAAAATCAACCTTTGTTGGTGTGCGGGGCGTTAAAAAATATTATTTAAAAATCCACGTTTATTGCAGAGAGGGTCCTTGGAGAATATATTTTAAAAATTTCACGTTTATTGGTGTGAGTGTCCTTGGAAAATATTCTTTAAGAATCCATCTTTATTGGTGGGAGTGTCCTTGGAAAATATTCTATAAAAAATCCACGATTTTTGTTCCAAAAGTCCTTGAAAAATGTTTTTTGAAGAATCCAAGTTGGTTTTTCCAAAGGTCCTTGAAAAACAGTCTTTAAAAATACGAGGGTCCTTGGAAAATATTATTTAAAAATCAACGTTTAAAATTTTTACTGCTCTTTATTGCTCTAACGGACCTTGAAAAATATTATTTAAAAGTTCCGCGTTTATTAGTGTGAGGGTGTTCGAAAAATATTCCTTAAAAATTCATGCCTATAGGTGCGAGGGTCCTTGAAATATATTTTTAAAAAATCAACGTCTATTGGTGTGCGGACCTTGAAAAATATTATGTAAAAATCCACGTTTATTGGAGCGAAGTTCCTTGGAGAATATTCTTTAAAAACTCAACTTTTATTGGTGTGAGTGTCCTTGAAAAAATATTCTTTAAAAAATCCAAGGTTTTTGTTTCAAAATGCCTTGAAAATTTTTTTTAAAGAATCCAAGTTTGTTTTTTCCAAATTTGCTTGAAAACAGTCGTTAAAAATCCACGTTTATTGGTGCGAGGGTCCTTGGAAAATATTATTTAAAAATCAAGATTTATTGGTGTGAGGGTCCATGAAAAATGTTCTTGAAAAATTCACGTTTATCGGTGCGAGTGTCCTTGAAAAAGAATACTTTAAAAAATCTATGTTTCTTGTTCCAAACATAAAAGGTGGCGCAAAAGTAATCCTCCTATAAGAAAATGCTATAAATTTTGCGATTGGCCCCTAATGTCAGTTCTGTTTTGACATTTGTGTAGTAAACACATGCGAAATACACGTTAATAAACAAAGTTACGCTACACTGTTCCAGAACGCGGAATATTGGTGTCTATTTATTTGACCAATAATCGGTCGGTTTTCATCAAAAATAATCATGAGTGATGAGGCGCATTTCCATCTTAGCGGGTACGTAAATAAGCAAAATTTTCGCTTCTGGAGCACTGAAAATCCGCGTGTAATCCATGAAGAGCCATTACACCCGCTCAAAGTTACTGTATGGTGTGCTGTTTTCGCTGGAAGAGTCATCGGACCTTTTTTCTTCGAAGACGTCGCGGGCCAAACGTTTTCTGTGAATTGTGAGCGCTACAGAGCAATGATCAACGAGTTGTTTTTACCGCAACTTGATGAATTGGGATTGGAAAACATGTGGTTCCAACAGGACGGTGCAACGGCACACACTGCACGTACCACAACCGATATGCTGAAGGAAGCCTTTCCCGGGCGCCTAATCTCCCGTTTTGACGATTAGCACTGACCAGCAAGATCGCCTGATTTGACCGCTCCAGATTTCTTTTTGTGGGTCTTTTTGAAGTCGCTGGTTTATGTCAACAAGCCTCAGACTCTTTCAGCTCTTAGAGACAATATCCGTCAAGAATGTGAGGACCTATCGCCGGAATGTTTGGCCAAAGTGATGGAAAGTGCCATAAAAGGGCTCAAATGACAATAAACTGTGGCGGCGGCCATTTATCTGACACCATATTCTCGACTTGATGTAAAAAAATTAAAAGACCAAATAACAAGTAAAAAAGTATCGGTCGGCTTTGCCAACAGAGATATACCCTCAGCCTGTGAATATTGAAACAACTTTTTTCCCAAAAAACGTATGTGTTTAGGTGGTTTTAAAAATTTTGGGCGTATGAACCGACAAAAAGTTTGATTAGGATTAAAAATCAAAAGTTTCGCGGAGGAGATACTTAAAGGAATGGATTGTTCATTAAGGAAGTGTCTTCAGCCACTACATATGGTGCCATAGAGGGTTTTTACACCCTTCGGGCTATTTGCTCAAGAAGTATGGACTTGTCCCTGAAAAAACTTTTACCATCGTAACTGAGTCAGCGAATGCAAGTTGCTTCAATAAAAATCAAAGTGATTCGATATCAGGTCTTAAAGTGAACTTATCCAAAATTTTGTGTGGGAGGTACCGGATGGAGTGGACAAATATAGTCTATATTTGAACCTGATCTATATCTGGTAGATGTATTAGGATGTGTAAAGTATAGACCAATTCGGCCTCTCCCTTCAAGAGTTACCGTACGAACAATTTTTCCGAACATTTTTGAACTTTTTTGGGGAAGGTACCTGAAGGAGTGGACCGACATGGCTTATCTTCGAACTTAAACTAAGTTTGCACAAAATATTATGAAGGTCACATTTTGGACCGAATCGGTAGATCGTTCGAGAGTTATGTTGCGCTCCAACCACTACACACGGTGTCATAGGGGTTTTTTGCACCGTTAAGGCTATTTTCTCAGGAAGTATGGACTTGCCCCTGAACAACTTGTAAGGGGAGCAGTGAATACAAGTTGCTACAACAAAAATCAATGCGATTCGAGAGCAGGTCCTAAACTGAACTTTTCCGAAATTTTGTGTGGGAGGTACCCGGAGGAGTGGACAGGCTGAGTCCATATTTGAACCTCATCTAAGTCTGGTAGGAATTTCACGATATGCAAAGTATTGACCAAATCGTTACTCTCTTCAAGAGTTAATTTGTGGGGAGTGGACCAATATGGCCCATCTTCGAAGTTAAACTAAGTTTGGACAACATATTACGAAAGCCGAATTTTGGACCGAATCGGTTGATCCGTTCGAGAGTTATCATTCGCTCCATCCAGACAGACAGACATACAGACGGACGGACATTGCTAAAACGACACCAAATTGTCTGAAACACATTTCGTCCAAACATACTTGGGGTCTAAAACCATTATTTCGATGAGGCACATTTTGCCCGTATGAAAGTGTATATACCCTTGTTAGCATAAATGCTGAGGGTATAAAAATATTCTTTTAAAAATCCATGCATATTGGTTTAAAGGTCCATTACAAATATTCTTTGAAAAATCCACGTATACTGGTAAAACGTCCTTACAAAAATATCCTTTAAAAATCAACTTTTATTTGTGCAACTGCCCTAAAAAAATATTATTTAAAAAATCCAACTTCCTTGGTGTAAGGTACTTTAAAAAATATTCTTTAAAATATCCACTCTTATCTGTGTAAGGTCTTTGAAAAAAAAATATTCTTTGAAAAATAAGCGTTTATTGGTGTAGGGTCATTGAAAAAATATTTTTTTTTTAAAAAATCCACGTTTATTGGTGAAAAGTCCTTGAAGAAAAATATTCAATAAAAAATCCACATTTAGTGGGGTAAGGGCCCTTAAAAATATTCTTTAAAAAACGCCGTTTAATGGTGTAAGGTCATTGGAAAAATTTGTTTTAACAAAATCCACGTTTATAGGTGAAATGTCATTAAAAAAAATATTTTTTTAAAACATCCACGTCTCTTGATGAAAGGTCCTTGAAAAAATTTATTAAAAAGTTCAAATTCCTTGTTGTAATGTCCTTGAAAGAATACTCTGCAAGAAATTCACGTTTATTGTTGTAATGTCCTTGAAAGAATAATCTTTATAAAATCCACGTATTGTTCAAAAGGTCCTTAAAATATATTCTTTATAAATCCACGTTTATTGGTGCGATTGTCCTTGGAAAATATTCTTTAAAAATGCACGTTTTTTGACCAACAGGTTGTTCAAAATTATTCGCTATAAAATCCACGTTTATCGGTCAAAGGTTCCTTGAAAAATATTCTTTAAGAATCCGCGTTTGGTAGTCGAAGGGTCATTGAAAAGTGCTTTAAAGTAAACCAGGTTTATTGGGCAACGGTCACTAAAAAATTTGAAAATCACATTTATTCTTTTAATGTAATTAAAATTTATTTTTTTACAAAATCCAAGTTTATTCGCTTAATGTAATTAAGAAAATATTGTTTACAAAATCTACGTTTATTGGTCTTTAAAAATCCACGTTTGGTTGGTCTGTGGGTCGTTGAAAAATATTCTTCAAAAACTCCAATCCAATATAGTCGTCATATATAGAGAAATTTCTTTTTTGGCGAAGACAATTATCAGTTTTGCAAAAAGCATTTGGTAATTTAAATTGCTTCACAGAAATATCTCATTTACCATTTCGTACTTACCGACATTTTCTTATATTTTTAAAACTCAAACGAATTTACATGAAATGGATCATTCGTGATTTTTGCAATTATCCTAAAAAAAAACAGAGCAAAAAAACGCAACAACAATTCAAAATACCTCTTATTAGACATAGTAAATTTAAAAATACAACCATTTATTCACGGTTGCACAGTTGTTGTTTTCGTTGTTTCTGTAATTTTTTTTAGTTCAGTCGTCTACCTGTTAATCATGACGTTGGTGACGACAACAAGCGTGTCGCTGATGATGTTTAAAAGTATGGTTATGTTGTTGGTTGTTATTGTTTGCCATTAGTATTTTGTGGTATTCGTGTGTGTGAAACTTCATGCTAATTTTCTATTTACAAAACATTGGCCAACATCAGCGCCAACATCATCGCCATAATCGTCATCATCATCATCGGACTACCATCAACTTATGTTGGTTGCATTGACTTTTGACCACTTCATCATCCAAAAGTAGTACGGCAAACAATTGGCTAGCCAACAACCACTTGCCAATTTACTATGCGTGTTATAAGCCTAAAATAGAATTGGTGGTATTGTTTGAATTTTTGTTGTTGTAATTGCATTTGTTATTGTAGTTGTTGATATTATTGTCATACCGCAAATACCAACAGTGGAGAGCGGCGAGTGAAGGCAAGCAACATGCAACCAAAACCAGATTTACCAAAAAATATTTTGCTGTGCAGGTTAACATGGGCAGAAGTGATTATAAAAGGGTTATACACAGTGGGCTGAGTAGTATATACTGCTCTAATAAATTCTGAAGAAAATATTCTGGAGAAATTCCACAACCTAGTATACGTGCCCTTTAAAAAAAAAATCAAACAAAAAATCTTTAAAAAATATTCTTTAAAAAATCAACATTATTAGTCTGATGGTGGTTGAATGATGTTATTATATAAATAAAAAAAATATAATAAATATTATTAAAAACGCCTTGTTTATTGTTCAAGCATAATCATATTCCATAATAATCAACGTTCATTGCTCTAAAGGTCCTATTCTCTAAAAAATCCAAGGTCTTTGAAAAAAATACTTAAAAAATAGACTTCAGTGTTCCAAATGTCCTTGAAAAAAAAATATTCTTTAAAATATACGTGTAGTACTGAAAAATATTTTTTAAAATATTCACGTTTAGTGATTTTGAGCACTTTACTTTACAGAATCAACGCCATTGGTCTGATGGTGGTTGAATAATATTCTAATATAAATAATATAATATTAACAAATATACTTGAAAAATCCTCGTTTATTGCTCTAAAGGTCTTTGAAAAATATTCTTTAAATTATTGTTATTGTTCTAAATATCCTTAAAAATATTCTTTAAATATCCACGATTATTCTTCTAATACCCTAGACAGATAGATGGCAGCGTTAATTTGCATTAATTCCTTTAATTCAAATTAATTCGTGCATTAACCACATTTTTTATGTACAAAATCCAACTGAATTTATATTGCATTTAGGCATTTCAATATGGCAATACTGTAGAAGAGAACCAATACTCATGTAAGAGAGAGAGAGAGCATGTTCATGCTCTGAGAACTTGGAAAACAAAAAATTGCAGGGAAAACAACAACAAAACAGTTTTTTATCAGCAATCAACTGTTGGTAAATGCAGAAACTGTCGTCTGTCAGGCTAAAATTAAATGCAGATCTTAATGCAAACTAACGCTGCCGTCTAGGGTATAAATCTTCTTTAAAAATACACGTTTATTGCTCTAAAGGTTCTTGAAAAATATTCTTTAAAAATCCACTTTAAGGCAAAGGTCTTTGACGAACTATTTTTTAAACAAGTAAAAAGCTTGTTTAAAAATGTCCCGTCCACAAGAAAGGAGATAAGACTGTATGCTCAAACTATAGGGGCATAAGTCTTCTCCCTATTGCCTATAAGATAGTGTCAGGGATATTGTGCGAACAACTAAAGCCAATGGTCAACGAAATAATTGGACCATACCAATGTGGCTTTAGACCTGACAAGTCCACCATTGACCAGATATTTACCCTGCGGCAAATCCTTGAGAAGACCCAAGAGATGCAGATCGACACATATCACCTTTTTGTCGATTATAAAGCAGCATTCGACAGTCCCCTCCGATCAAAGGTATTCCACGCAATGTCTGAATTTGGTATCCCCGCAAAGCTCATCCGGCTTTGTAAGATGACTTTAACTGATACTAGGTCCTCAGTTAAAATTGGAAAGAACCTCTCCGAAGAATTTTGTACCAAAAGAGGTTTCAGACAAGGAGACAGCCTTTCGTGTGACCTATTCAACATTTTGCTGGAAAAGGTAATACGAGATGCAAATGTCAAAAGAAATGGCACAATTTACACCAATAGCCACATGTTACTTGCCTATGCTGATGACATAGACATCATGGGACGATCAGTAAAGGAAGTAACTGATATCTTTAGGAAGGTCGAAGCAGAATCTGCGAAAGTGGGTCTGGTGGTAAACGGCGAAAAGACCAAATTGATGGTGTCGACGCGCAAAGCGTCCATAGAGCTCGGACCAACTGTGGAAGTTGGTACCTACAATTTTGAGGTAGTTAAAGACTTCGTCTACCTCGGCACTGCCATAAACACAACAAACAACATCAGTTGTGAAATAAGAAGAAGAATTGTATTGGCCAACAGATGCTACTATGGTCTAAGTAAGCAATTTAAAAACAAAGCCACATCTCGTCAAACAAAAATAACAATATACAAAACGCTGCTACTACCCGTGCTAATGTATGGCTCCGAAGCATGGGTACTTGCGCAAGCAGACATGGCAGTGCTTGGTGTGTTTGAGAGAAAAATTCTTCGAAAGATCTGCGGACCAATCTGCGTTGACGGTGAATATCGACGGCGCATGAACCACGAGCTATATAAGCTATACAAAGACATGAATATAGTTAAACGTATCGAGATGCAACGATTGCGTTGGCTAGGCCATATCATGAGAATGAGCGATGATGAACCCGCTAAAAAGGCGTATGAATACATGCCCCATGGCGGTGCACGCAGAATCGGCAGGCCTAAGCTTCGATGGAGCAAACAAGTGGATGAAGAAATGGAAAGGCGCGGTATTCCAAAAAGTCAAGCGAAAAACAGAGAGGAATGGAGATCTTTTCTTAGTTCGGTCTATGGAACAAATGTTCTGTAATGGGCCAAATAAGTAAGTAAAAAGCCGTTAAGTTTGGCCGGTCCGAACTTTTTATACCCTCCACCATAAAATAGTCTTAATTAAAATGGAATAATTAGGGTCCTTTCACAATTTTAGGTGGAACAACTTTCCGACAATGGATAGACTCCTACTACCTCCCACTATTGCTTAAATTACACTGTGAACACAAATGTTGGGGCAGAGATAATTCTTTTTGGAAATGAAAGCCCTTGGTGTGTGTATATTAAAAACCCCGAAGGACAGATGCGCCGTGAGTCGAACTTCCGCGTTATGGCGTGATAAAGTTTTTGCACGAGACCCTGTAAGTCATCAAGAATTAGCATTATATCTTTGTTTGTTGTTTTGTAGAGCACTTAAGCAACAGTGAACAAAGATATAACGCAAATTCGTGATGGCCCACATGGTCTCTAACAAAAATTTCATCACACCATAACGCGGAATGTCGACTCACGGCGGATCTGTCCTTCGGGGTTCATAATATACTCACCAAGGCCTTTCTCCCCCAAGAGGAATTTTCCGTGCCCAAGACTTTCACCTCCATTTTGTTGCACAGTGTTATCTAATCTAATCTAAAAAATGTGTTCAGCTAGGTGAAAGGTACCACTAACGGGGCTATATCAAAGAGTCAACCTATCTTTAAATTTTTTGGCGGAAAAGTTTTATAGCTGCAGGGAACTTCAAGAGCCAAATTGAGGGTAGTTTCATCAAAACAATGTAGACCCACCAAAATGGATCAATGTTGACGAATTTTAGTGAAGAAATTTCGTGACCACTGAAAATTCCCGAAAATCGGGAGGTACAGTTATATGGGGAGATATACCAAAGCGTGGACCTATATTGACGATTATTTTTGAATAGACAAAATTGTAGCTAAAATTCTCAAAATACCGATCATTTCAGCTAGTTCGGTTAAAAATTGCAGCTAAAATTCTCAAAATACCGAAAATCGGGAGACATCGTTATATGGGGGCTATACCAAAACATGGACCTATGTTGACGATGTTTCGTTGGAGATGTTTTATGACCACAGAGAACTTCAAATGTCAAATTACAGCTATCGCGGTAAAAAACTGTAGCTAAAATTCTCAAAATACCGAAAATCGGGAGGTACCGTTATATGGGGGCTCTACCAAAATATGGACCTATCTTGACGATGTTTGGTGGAGATGTTTCATGACCACTGAGAACCTCAAATGGCAAATTACAGCTAGTTCGGTTAAAAATTGTAGCTAAAATTCTCAAAATACCGAAAATCGGGAGATACCGATATATGGGGGCTATACCAAAACATGGACCTATGTTTAAGATGTTTCGTGGAGATGCTTCATGGCCACTGAGAACCTCAAATGTCAAATTACAGCTAGTTCGGTTAAAAATTGTAACTAAAATGCTCAAAATACCGAAAATCGGGAGGTACGGTTATTATACGGGGGCCATACCGAAACATGGACCTATGTTGACGATGTTTGATGGAGATGTTTCATAACCACTGAGAACCTCAAATGTCAAATTGCAGATAGTTCGGTTAAAAATTGTGGCTACAATTCTCAAAATACCGAAAACCGGGAGATACCGTTATATGGGGGCTATACCAAAACATGGACCTATTTTGACGATGTTTCGTGGAGATATTTCATGACCACTGAGAACATCAAATGTCCAATTGCAGATAGTTCGGTTAAAAATTGTGGCTAAAATTCTCAAAATACCGAAAATCGGGAGGTACCGTTTTATGGGGACTATACCAAAACATGGACCTATGCCCATATCCTTTGAGATATAAGTTAGTTGATCACTAGGAACCATAAGTGCCAAATTATAGCTAATTCGGTCAGCAATTGTGGCGGAGAACGTCAAAATACCTCAAATCCGAAGGTACCGTTATATGGGGGCTATACCAAAGAGTGGACCGATATAGCCCATCTTCGAACTTGACCTGCCTATGGCAAAAAGACCCTCGGGTGCAAAATTTCAGCACTCTATCTCAATTATTGCGGACGCTAGAGTGATTACAACAGACGGACATGGCTAGATCGTCTTAGAATTTTATCCTGATCAAGAATATATATACTTTATAGGGTCGCAAATGATTACTTCGATGTGTTACAAACGGAATGACAAACTTAATATACCCTCCATACTATGGTGGAGGGTATAAAAATCCACATTTGTAAGTCGGAAGGACCTTGACAAATACTCTTAAAAAATCCAATATTTGTTAGAAAGGTCCTTGAAAAATACTCTTTAAATACTCCACATTTATTCGCCTAAAGGTCCTTGAAAATATTCTTTAAAAAATCCATGTTTTTTGCTCCAAAGGTTCTCAAAAAATATTCTTTAACAAATCCATGTTTTGTTTGCTCCTTTAAAAAAATTCTTTGAAAATCCAAGTTTTGTTTGCTCTAAAAGACTTTTAAAAACATTCTTTAAAAATCCACGTATTGCTGTAAAAGTAATTGAAAAAAATATTCCATAAAAATCCACTTTTGTTGCTGTAAATATCATTGAAAAATATTCTTTAAAAATCCATGTTGGTTGCTGTAAAGGTCCTTGAAAAATTATTCTTTAAAGTCCATGTTGGTTGCTGTAAAGGTCCTTGAAAAATTATTCTTTAAAAATCCACGTGCATTGCTGTAAAAGTTTTTGAAAAATGTTTTTGCTCTAAAAGTCCTTGAAAAATATTCTTTAAAATTCCACGTTCATTGCTCTGAAGGAGCTTGAAGAAATATTCTTTAAAATTCCACGTTCATCGCTCTGAAGTAGCTTGAAGAAATATTCTTTAAAAATCCACGTTTATTGCTCTAAATGTCCTCGTAAAATATTTTTTAACAAATACATGTTTTTTTATACCCTCAGCCTTTAGGCTATGAAGGGTATATACACTTTCATACGGGCAAAATGTGCCTCATCGAAATAATGGTTTTAGACCCCAAGTATGTTTGGACGAAATGTGTTTCAGACAATTTGGAGTCGATTGAGCAATGTCCGTCCGTCTGTCTGTCTGTCTGGCTGGCTGGAGCGCACGATAACTCTCGAAGGGATGAACCGATTCGGTTCAAATTTTGGCTTTCGTAATATTTTGTCCAAACTTAGTTTAAGTTCGAAGATGAGCTATATCGGTCCACTCCTTCCGGTACCTCCCCCACAAAAGTTCGAAAATGTTCGGAAAATTTGTACGCACGATAACTCTTGAAGGGTGTAACCGATTTGGGCCATACTTTGCCCATCGTGAAGCGTGTACCAGACTTAGATCAGGTTTTAATATGGACTCAATCGGTCCACTCCGTCGGGTACCCCCCACACAAAATTTTGGAAAAGTTCAGTTTAGGAACATCTCTCGAATCGCTTTGATTTTTGCTTTAGCAACTTGTATTCACTGCCCTCCATACGACGGTATAAGTTTCATCAGGGGCAAGTCCATACTTCCTGAGAAAATAGCCTGAAAGTTGCAAAAAAACCCCTATGACACCGTGTGAGGAGGTTGGAGGGCAAAATAACTCTCGAACAGGTCTGCCGATTCGGTCCAAAGTTTGGCCTTAGTAATATTTTGTCCAAACATAGTTTAAGTTCGAAGATAAGCCATATCGGTCCACTCCTTCAGGTACCTCCCCTACAAAAGTTCAAAAATGTTCGGAAAAATTGTGCGTACGATAACTCTTGAAGAGAGTGCCGAATTGGTCCATACTTTACACATCCTAATATATCTACCAGATATAGATCAGGTTCAAATATGGACTATATTTGTCCACTCCATCCGGTACCTCCCACTCAAAATTTCGGATACATGTTCACTTTAAGACCTGCTTTCGAATCACTTTGATTTTTGTTGAAGCAACTTGCATTGCTGCCTCAATTGCGATGGTAAAAGTTGTTTCAGGGGCAAGTTCATACTTCTTGAGCAAACATCCCTGAAGTTCTAAAAAACCCCTATGGTACCATATGTAGTGGCTGGAGACCCATTCTTTTTAGAACCTCCCCGCAAAACTTTTGATATTAAATCCTAATCAACATTTTTGTCAGTTCAAACGCCCAAAATTTTTAAAACTCCCTAAATACATGCGTTTTTTGGAAAAAAATTGTTTTAATATACACAGGCTGAGGGTATATCTCTGTCGGCAAAGCCGACTGATACTTTTTTACTTGTTTCCTTTAGAAGTCCTTGAAAAATATTCAATAAAAAATCCATGTTTTTTTTTTGCTCTAAAGGTCTTTAAAAAATATTCCTTAAAAATTGACTTTTATTGCTAAAAAGGTCTGTGAAAAAATATTCTTTAAACTCAAAGTTTGTTGCTGTAAAGATCCTTGAAAAAAATATTCTTTAAAAATCCATTTTTGTTGCTTTAAAGGTCATTGAAAAATATTCTTAAAGAATATTACAGCATTTGTTGCTGTAAAGTTCCTTGAAAAAATATTCTTTAAAACATTATTATATTCATTAAAATTAAACGTTTATTAATGTAAATGTCCTTGCAAAACATTCTTCACAAACCCACGTTGCTGCAAAGGACCTTGAAAAAATATTCTTTAATAATTAACGTTTATTGCCCTTTAAAAATTCACTTTTATTGCTCTAAAGGTCCTTTGAAAAATATTCTTTAAAAGTCAACGTTTTTTACTGTAAATGTCCTTGGAAAAATATTCTTTAAAAATCTGAGTTTATTGCTGTAAATGTCTTTGAAAAAATATTCCTTAAAAATCCATGTTTATTACTGCAAAGGTCCTTGAAAAATCTCATTTATTGCTCTAAAGGTCCTTGAAAAAAATATTCTTTTAAACTTCAAGTTTGTTGCAGTAAAGGTCCTTGAAAAAATATTCTTTAAAAATCCATTTTTGTTGCTTTAAAGGTCATTGAAAAATGTTCTTCAAAAATCCACATTTGTTGCTGTAAATTTCCTTGAAACAAGTAAAAAAGAATCAGTCGGCTTTGCCTACAGAGATATACCCTCAGCCTGTGTGAATTGAAACACCTTTTTCCCCAAAAAAGGGTTTTGAAAATTATGGGCGTATGAACCGACAAAAATATGGATTTGGATAGAATCTCAAAAAGTTTTGCAGGGAAGGAGGTATCGAAAAGAATGGACCGAAATTTTATATTTTCAAAGTGGGTCTTATTTTGGGTGTCATTCCCCTCGAATGATATCGCGACCACCTGTCGTTTCAGTTGGTCACCATATAATTCACAGGTTTTGGACCATTATATCAGGAAGCATGTACTTGCCTACGAAAAACATGATATCGCCGTAAACAGGACCACTAGGTAAAACTTTTCAAGGGATCATCGCAAAGACCCTTAACCGGGTTGCTCGGTTTATGAGATATAACGCCTACTATTTTAGCTAATATTTTCGAATTTTTTGTGGGGGAGGTACCAGAAGGTGTGGATCTACGATATGAAAAGTGTGGATCAACTCAGTATTTGGTTCGAGAGTTGTCGTGCTCTGCAGCCACTAGGTGGTGCCATAGAGTTTTACACCGTTCGGAATGTTTTCTCAAGAATTATGTACTTGTCCCTGAAAAAACTTTTACCTTCTAAAAATCAAAGTAGAGCTGGTCTTAAAGTGAATTTATCCAAAATTTTGTGTGGGTGGTACCCGAAAGAGTGAACAAATATAGTCCATATTCGAACCTGATCTATATCTGGTAGATATATTAGGATGTGTAAAGTATTCAAACTTAAACTAGTTGCTTCAACAAAAATCAAAGTGATTCCAGAGCAGTTCTTAAAATGAACTTATCCAAAATTTTGTGTGGGAGGTACCCGAAGCAATGGACAAATATAGTCCATATTCGAACCTGATATATATTTGGTAGATATATTGGGATGTGTAAATTATGGACCAAATCGGTCGCTACCATCGAGAGTTATCATGCGCACAATTTTTCCGAACATTTTTGAACTCTTTGGGGGGAGGTACCTGAAGGAGTGGATTGATATGGTTTATCTTCGAACTTATACTAAGTTTGGACAAAATATTACGAAGGCCAAATTTTGGACCGAGTTGGCAGATCCGTTCAAGAGTTTTCTTGCGCTCCAACCACTACACGGGGTGTCACAGGGTTTTTTCACCTTAAGGCTATTTTCTCAGGAAGTATGGACTTGCCCCAGATGAAAGGTGTACTGTCGTATAGAGGACAGTGAATAGAAGTTGCTACAACAAAAACCAAAACGATTCGGGAGCAGGTCCTACAGTGAATTTTTCCAAAATTTTGTGTGGGAGGTACCCGAAGGAGCGGACGGATTGGATCCATATTGAAACCTCATCTAGGTCTAGAAGAAATTTCACGATGTGCAAAGTAGGGACCAAATCGGTTACTCCCTTCAAGAGTTATCGTGCGCACAAATTTTCCGAACATTTTCGAAGTTTTGGGGGGGAGTTACCGGAAGGAGTGGACCGATATAACCCATCTCCGAACATAAACTAAGTTTGGATAAAATATTACGAAAGCCAAATTTTTAACCGAATCGGTTGATCCGTTCGAGAGTTATGGTGCGCACCACCCAGCCAGACAGACAGACGGACGGACATGGCTAAATCGACTCCAAATTGTCTGAAACACATTTCGTCTAAACATACTTGGGGTCTAAAACCATTATTTCGATGAGACACATTTTGCCCGTATGAAAGTGTATATACCCTCGTTAGCATAAATGCTGAGGGTATAAAAATTACTTACTTACTTTACTTAGGTGGCTCTGCTTGCGAACAGAACATTTGTTCCATAAGCCGAACTTAGGACAGATTTCCATTTTTCCCGATCTTTAACAATCTCTTCCCAGTTAGAGGGAATACTACGATCTGGGAATCATCGTTCATTCTTATGACATGACCAAGCCAATGCAATCGCTGTAACTCAATACGCTTAACTATGTCGATGTCAGTATATATCTGGTATAGCTCGTGGTTCATTCGACGCCGATATTCATCACCAACGGAGATTGGGCCGTATATCCTTCGGAGAATTTTTCTCTCGATCACACCAAGTACTGCCTTATCTGCTTGCGCAAGTACCCATGCTTCGGAGCCATACATTAGCACAGATAGTATCAGTGTTTTGTAGAGTGTGACTTTAGTTTCACGAGAGATGGCCTTGTTACTAAACTGCTTACTTAGTTTAAAGTAGCATCTATTTGCCAATATTATTCGCCTCATTATTTCAGAACTGATGTTATTTGTTTTATTTGTGGTGGTGCCGAGGTAGATGAAGTCGTTAGCAACCTCAAAATTGTATGTGGTTTCAGTTGATGCATTGCGCGTCGATACCATCAATTTCGTCTTACCTCCGTTCACTGCCATCCCTACTCAAGCAGATTCTTCTTCTATTCTTATAAAGCTGTTAATCACTGTTTGTTCCGATCGACCTATGATGTCGATGTTGTCGGCATAAGCGAGTAGCATGTGGTTCTCATTGTATATAGTGCCATTTATGATTGCCTCAGCACCTCGTATGATTTTTTCCAACAGTATGTTTAATAGATCACATGAGAGACTATCTCTTTGCTTGAAGCCTCTTTTGGTGGTGAACTCCTCAGGGAGATTCTTCCCTATTTAAACTAATGATCGCGTTTTTGTTAGCATCATCTTCCAAAGTCGTATCAGCTTTGCGGGGATACCAAACTCAGTCATGGCTTGAAATACCTTTGTACGTAGTGGACTGTCACAGGCAGCCTTGTAGTCGACAAAAAGATTGTAGGTGTCGATCTGTTTCTATTGAGTTTTTACCCGTATTTGCCTTAGGGTGAAAATTTGGTCAATGCCAGGTCTAAAGCCGCATTGATATGGGCCTATAATATCGTTGACTATTGGCTTTAGTCGTTCGCATACTATACTGGATATAATTTTATAGGCGATGGGGAGCAGACTTATGCCTCTTTAATTAGAACATACAGTCTTATCTCCTTTTTATGCACGGGGCATAGGATACTCAAGTTCCAATCATCAGGCATGCTTTCCTCCTGCCATATGGTGTTAATGAGCTTGTATATGCATCTTATCAACTCGTCCCCTACGGTTTTGAACAGTTCAGCCGGTAGCCCATCAGCTCCTG
This sequence comes from Musca autumnalis, assembly GCF_047663935.1. Taxonomy (NCBI): domain Eukaryota; kingdom Metazoa; phylum Arthropoda; class Insecta; order Diptera; family Muscidae; genus Musca; species Musca autumnalis. Next base: position 23,522,190 of record NW_027411755.1, on the reverse strand, counting down.
CTGCCTTATTTTTTTTTCAATCTACTTAATGCTGTAATAACCCCACTATGGCTGGGCGGAATGCATTCAATTCCGTCATCTGGGATTGGTGCTGTCGCCTCGTCATCATCGCTGCTGCTTGTTATCAATAACTTAGAAAAATGTTCTTTCCATGCCTTTAATACCCTTTCGGTATCAATTACCAGGTTTCCATGTTCGTCTCTACAGGAGAATGTGCTTGTACCGAAGCCATCAGATTGATGTTTCAATCTTTGGTAGAATTTTCTGGCTTCATGTGAAGAAATCGAGATGTAAAGAAGTCGAATACATCTCGATTTCTTCACATTCGCGTTTTTCCATTTCTCTCTTCTTTCTGCGGAAAATACATTTCTCCTTTCTTCTTTTCTCCCGATATCGCTCTAGCGTGCTACGTGTTGCTACTGATTGTAATGTAGCTTTGTACGCTGCATTCTTTTCTTTAGTAGTAGCACGACATTCTTCATCGTACCATGTGTTCTTTGTGGGGGTTTTTCGTATTCACAATTCTTGCAGCTGTTTGCATGGATTGGGAAATCCTTTGCCATTGTGCTTTTATGTTATCGGGAAAAGGAGTGCTTATATTCAACAATAGCGTTAGTTGAGTGGAATATGCTGTGATTGTCTCCTGGGATTTCAGCTTTCCGATGTCCAGCTTTCTCGCTATGTTGGGACGTATTTTATTCGCTACGTTCAGCCGCGTGCGTACCTTGGCTGCAACAAGGTCCAGCACACACGACGCATGCCTTCCATCTATCACAACATAATCAATTTGGTTTCTTGTTTTATGATCTGGTGACCTTCATGTGGCCTTGTGTATATCGGGATGTCTAAACTTAGTGCTGCTAATTACCATGTTCATGCCAGCTGCGAAATTAATCAGCCTCAATCCATTATCGGATGTTTGACTGTGGAGGCTAAATTTATCTACTGTAGGGCCAAAGATATTCTCATTTCCAATTTTTGCATTCAAGTCACCTAGAATGATTTTAATGTCATGGGCAGGGCATCGATCATACGTTTTCTCAAGTTGCTCGTGGTTTGCTCGTCTTTCACTTCGGTCGGGGCATGGGCACAGATTAGAATTAGAAGAATTTAGCTTTTATCCGAATTGTTGCTAGTCTTTCATCTACTGGAGTGAATCTAGAGACGAGTTCTTTAAGTCTAGGGCTAACTACAAATCACCAGCCAAATTCGCGTCTTGTGTCATGGCAGCTATGGTATAATACGCCACCTTTAGGTATTGGTATTGGTTGCGTGGTTTTCTGTTTTGTCCATCGTATTTCTTGTATGGTAGTAATATCGGCATTGTACTCATGAAGTACTTTCGCTAGTGCGCGAACTGCATCATCTGAATTTAGTGTTCGTACATTCCATGTACATAGATCATGGTCCTTAAAACGTTTGCGGGGGTCGTGTGTGATTTGTTTCTCTTTTCCTTTGTTTTTTCATGGAAGTGGGCTTTTTTATAAGCGAGGGTTACCAACCCTTCGCCTAAACCTTCGTCCTTTCTCATCCGGGCTTGGGACCTGCAATGGCGGAAAAAATATTCTTTAAAAAATCTAAGTTTCCTGCTGTAACGTTTCTTGAAAAAATGTTCTTTAAAACTAAACGTTCATTATTGTAAAGGTCCCTGCAAAATATTCTTCACAAATCCACGTTTATTGCTGTAAAGGTCCTTGAAAAAATATTCTTTAAAAATCAACGTTTATTGCTCTAAAGGTTCTTAAAAAAATATACTTTAAAAATCCACTTTTAATGCTGTAAAGGTCCTTTGAAAAATATTCTTTAAAAATCCACGTTTGTTGCTGTAAAGGTCCTTGAAAAAATATTCTTTAAAAATCCACGTTTGTTGCTGTAAAGGTCCTTGAAAAAATATTCTTTAAAAATCCACGTTTGTTGCTGTAAAGGTCCTTGAAAAAATATTCTTTAAAAATCCACGTTTGTTGCTGTAAAGGTCCTTGAAAAAATATTCTTTAAAAATCCACGTTTGTTGCTGTAAAGGTCCTTGAAAAAATATTCTTTAAAAATCCACGTTTGTTGCTGTAAAGGTCCTTGAAAAAATATTCTTTAAAAATAGCGTTTGCTGCTGTAAAGGTCCTTGAAAAAATATTCTTTAAAAATCCACATTTGTTGCTGTAAAGGTCCTTGAAAAAATATTCTTTAAAAATCCACGTTTGTTGCTGTAGAGGTCCTTGAAAAAATATTATTTAAAAATCCACGTTTGTTGCTGTAAAGGTCCTTGAAAAAATATTCTTTAAAAATCCACGTTTGTTGCTGTAAAGGTCCTTGAAAAAAATATTCTTTAAAAATCAACGTTTTTTGCTCTAAAGGTTCTTAAAAAATATACTTTAAAAATCCACTTTTAATGCTGTAAAGGTCCTTGAAAAAATATTCTTTAAAAATCCACGTTTGTTGCTGTAAAGGTCCTTGAAAAAATATTCTTTAAAAATCCACGTTTGTTGCTGTAAAGGTCCTTGAAAAAATATTCTTTAAAAATCCACGTTTGTTGCTGTAAAGGTCCTTGAAAAAATATTCTTTAAAAATCCACGTTTGTTGCTGTAAAGGTCCTTGAAAAAATATTCTTTAAAAATCCACGTTTGTTGCTGTAAAGGTCCTTGAAAAAATATTCTTTAAAAATCCACGTTTGTTGCTGTAAAGGTCCTTAAAAAATATTCTTTAAAAATCCACGTTTGTTGCTGTAAAGGTCCTTGAAAAAATATTCTTTAAAAATCCACGTTTGTTGCTGTAAAGGTCCTTGAAAAAATATTCTTTAAAAATCCACGTTTGTTGGTGTAAAGGTCCTTGAAAAAATATTCTTTAAAAATCCACGTTTGTTGCTGTAAAGGTCCTTAAAAAAATATTCTTTAAAAATCCACGTTTGTTGCTGTAAAGGTCCTTGAAAAAATATTCTTTAAAAATCCACGTTTGTTGCTGTAAAGGTCCTTGAAAAAATATTCTTTAAAAATCCACGTTTGTTGCTGTAGAGGTCCTTGAAAAAATATTATTTAAAAATCCACGTTTGTTGCTGTAAAGGTCCTTGAAAAAATATTCTTTAAAAATCCACGTTTGTTGCTGTAAAGGTCCTTGAAAAAATATTCTTTAAAAATCCACGTTTGTTGCTGTAAAGGTCCTTGAAAAAATATTCTTTAAAAATCCACGTTTGTTGCTGTAAAGGTCCTTGAAAAAATATTCTTTAAAAATCCACGTTTGTTGCTGTAAAGGTCCTTGAAAAAATATTCTTTAAAAATCCACGTTTGTTGCTGTAAAGGTCCTTAAAAAATATTCTTTAAAAATCCACGTTTGTTGCTGTAAAGGTCCTTGAAAAAATATTCTTTAAAAATCCACGTTTGTTGCTGTAAAGGTCCTTGAAAAAATATTCTTTAAAAATCCACGTTTGTTGGTGTAAAGGTCCTTAAAAAAATATTCTTTAAAAATCCACGTTTGTTGGTGTAAAGGTCCTTGAAAAAATATTCTTTAAAAATCCACGTTTGTTGGTGTAAAGGTCCTTGAAAAAATATTCTTTAAAAATCCACGTTTGTTGGTGTAAAGGTCCTTAAAAAAATATTCTTTAAAAATCCACGTTTGTTGGTGTAAAGGTCCTTGAAAAAATATTCTTTAAAAATCCACGTTTGTTGCTGTAAAGGTCCTTGAAAAAATATTCTTTAAAAATCCACGTTTGTTGCTGTAAAGGTCCTTGAAAAAATATTCTTTAAAAATCCACGTTTGTTGCTGTAAAGGTCCTTGAAAAAATATTCTTTAAAAATCCACGTTTGTTGCTGTAAAGGTCCTTGAAAAAATATTCTTTAAAAATCCACGTTTGTTGCTGTAAAGGTCCTTGAAAAAATATTCTTTAAAAATCCACGTTTGTTGCTGTAAAGGTCCTTGAAAAAATATTCTTTAAAAATCCACGTTTGTTGCTGTAAAGGTCCTTGAAAAAATATTCTTTAAAAATCCACGTTTGTTGCTGTAAAGGTCCTTGAAAAAATATTCTTTAAAAATCCACGTTTGTTGCTGTAAAGGTCCTTGAAAAAATATTCTTTAAAAATCCACGTTTGTTGCTGTAAAGATCCTTGAAAAAATATTCTTTAAAAATCCACGTTTGTTGCTGTAAAGGTCCTTGAAAAAATATTCTTTAAAAATCCACGTTTGTTGCTGTAAAGGTCCTTGAAAAAATATTCTTTAAAAATCCACGTTTGTTGCTGTAAAGGTCCTTGAAAAAATATTCTTTAAAAATCCACGTTTGTTGCTGTAAAGGTCCTTGAAAAAATATTCTTTAAAAATCCACGTTTGTTGCTATAAAGGTCCTTGCAAAATATTCTTCACAAATCCACGTTTATTGCTGTAAAGGTCCTTGAAAAAATATTCTTTAAAAATCCAAGTTTGTTGTTGTAAAGGTCTTTGAAACAACCCAGCAAACCAATCGTACCGACTTCGTAACGAAATCGGAACAAAATGTCGGACGTATCGTCCGAAATCGTAACGATATCTTAACGAAAGTTGTATGAAGTGGTTGACATAATTTCGGAACAAAATGTCGCAGCGACATCGGATCGATTTCGGTCCGATTTCGTAACGAAATCTGAAGAAAATCCTTAAAAATTCGGAAAGGAAATTTCTATCCGACATTCGTTCCGAAATCTGAACGAAATCGGTACAAAATCTGAACTATTTCCTCTCCGAAAAATCGTTTAGAAATCGGAACGAAATCTGAACGACTTTGCTTCCGAAATTGTTCAGACGTGTCGGACATCAGACATTTGGTTTGCTGGGAATATTCTTTAAAAATCCACGTTTGTTGTTGTAAAGGTCCTTGAAAATTTTTTCTTTAAAAGTCCACGTTTATTGCTGTAAAGGGCCTTGTTGGAAAAAAAATGTTTTTTAAAATATCCACGTTTTTGGAAAAATTACTCTTTAAAAAATTCAAAAAATCCACCTTCCTCTCCACTGTTTGGTAACGAAAATGAGATTCACTTCTGTGCAATGCTATTGACTGCAGCAAATATCCTGTGCTGTCGGTGTCGCTTACAGTAAGCGTCATGCCATGACTACCCTTCTCATGGTATAGTTGTTGTTGTTCTTGTAGCTGGCATTTTGTGCAGTTACTGCACTTCACTTTGTAATAATGCCGCTGTTATTTCTGTTGTTGTTGCTGTTCAATTTAGCATTATACTCTCAACCACTTATGTCTCTATAGACAAATACACATACACACACGTACTTACACTTAGTTACGCTATCCTGCCGTTGTTGTTCTTGTTGTTCCTGTTGTTAACACTACATTGTATACACATGAATGCAAACGCACAAGAGCATGCAGCAGCTCATAAAAATATAATGAGCCTTAAATGCCAATACTTGTAGCAGAGGAAAATGAGAACATGAACGGGGGGAAAGAGGAGTGTATGGTGGAGTACAAATTTGCCTGCAAGTATCTATCTCAGTTTACATGTTTGTGGCTTTGTAATATTCCGCACTTTTGTTGCTGCCAGTGCTTATTTGCCGGTTAATGTAGAAATAAATGAGTGTGTGTGTGCGTGCGTGCTTGACTGTATGAATAAGTGTTGAATTGGCCCATATGTTTGTCAGTTTATTTATTGTAAGTACTGATTTTACCATGTCGGCTTTTTGCCATACCACATCAAACCCGACATACCCGAACACACACACACATTTACACCAACAGTTGTTTTTTTTCTCTCCCCTATTTACCAAACATGAGGTTTGTTTAATATGTTTGGTTGTCCTTTTTGGCCATTCATACATTTCCTTTCTAATGAATGCTGCACAACAAACAGACCAACTCTTTGGCATTTTAATAACAACTTCAACTGGCAGCAACAACAACTTGAAAAGCAACAACGTTTTTGGTTTCATACACAAATTAATTAATTAAATATGCATTAGTGACATTGATAGAATCATTTGAATGCGTGTGTTTTGCCAATTTTGTGTTTTTCTCATTCAACGCAGCATAAATTTAATGCATTTTTTGTTTGAGTTTTGGAATCGTATGGTCGATGGTTTGCTAAGGAGGGCGAAGGATTTCCAAAAAAATAAACATCCAGACAAGTGGGATTAATTTAAAATGGAATTTCATTTTTGCAGGTCATTTAACAATAAATTTGTTGGGCTAATTTAAAGCTTAGTCGTAAATTGAAATAATTTAAAATGCTAATAAGGGATGAGAAATTAAAATGATAGACAAAAAGTAAGGTAGAAGGAAGATATTAACGGATCAGGTGGATTTTTCAAAAATACTATTCAAAGACCAAGCAAACATGGATTTTTTTAAAAATATTTTTCAAATTTTTTTTTAAAACCCATGAAACGTGGATTTTTTAGAAAATGTTCTTTACAAAATTCAATTAAACGTGGATTTTTTAGAAAATGTTCTTTACAAAATTCAATTAAACGTGGATTTTTTAAAAAATATATTTTTTTCAAAAACCTATGAAACGTGTATTTTTTAAAAATATTCTTTCAGAAACCAATGAAAAAAATATTTTTTAAAGAATATTTTTTAAAAAATATTTTGTTAAAGACAAAGGGAACGTGGATTTTTTAAAAATACTTTTTTCAAATAATAATGAAACGTCGATGTTTAAAAATTATTTTTTTCCACAACCACTACAACGTGGATTTTTTAAGAAATATTGTTTTCAAAAACCATTGCAACGTGGATTTTTTAAAAAATATTTTTTTCAACAACCATTGCAACGTGGATTTTTTAAAAAATATTTTTTTCAAAACCAAGTAAACGTGGATTTTTTAAAAAATATTTTTTTCAAAACTAAGTAAACTTGGATTTTTTTAAAAATATTTTTTTCAAAACCAAGTAATCGTGGATTTTTAAAAAAAAAAAAAAATTCAAAACCAAGTAAACGTGGATTTTTTTAAAAAATATTTTTTTAAAACCAAGTAAACGTGGAATTTTTAAAAAATATTTTTTTCAAAACCAAGTAAACGTGTATTTTTTAAAAAATATTTTTTTCAAAACCAAGTAAACGTGTATTTTTTTAAAAAAAATATTTTTTTAAAAACCAATGAAACGTGTATTATTTAAAAAAATATTTTTTAAAGAATATTTTTAATTTTTTAAATACAAAGGAAACGTGGATACTAAAAAAATATTTTTTTTTTAAAGACTAAGGAAACGTGGATTTTTTAAAAAATATTTTTTTCAACAACCATTACAACGTGGATTTTTTAAAAAATATTTTTTTCAACAACCATTACAACGTGGACTTTTTAAAAAATATTTTTTTCAACAACCATTACAAAGTGGATTTTTTCAAAAATATTTTTTTCAACGACCATTACAACGTGGATTTTTTAAAAAAAATATTTTATTCAACAACCATAAAACGTGGATTTTTTAAAAAATATTTTTTTCAACGACCATTACAACGTGGATTTTTTAAAAAAAATATTTTATTCAACAACCATAAAACGTGGATTTTTTAAAAAATATTTTTTTCAAAACCAAATAAACGTGGATTGTTGTTGTTCTTGTAGCTGGCATTTTGTGCAGTTACTGCACTTCACTTTGTAATAATGCCGCTGTTATTTCTGTTGTTGTTGCTGTTCAATTTAGCATTATACTCTCAACCACTTATGTCTCTATAGACAAATACACATACACACACGTACTTACACTTAGTTACGCTATCCTGCCGTTGTTGTTCTTGTTGTTCCTGTTGTTAACACTACATTGTATACACATGAATGCAAACGCACAAGAGCATGCAGCAGCTCATAAAAATATAATGAGCCTTAAATGCCAATACTTGTAGCAGAGGAAAATGAGAACATGAACGGGGGGAAAGAGGAGTGTATGGTGGAGTACAAATTTGCCTGCAAGTATCTATCTCAGTTTACATGTTTGTGGCTTTGTAATATTCCGCACTTTTGTTGCTGCCAGTGCTTATTTGCCGGTTAATGTAGAAATAAATGAGTGTGTGTGTGCGTGCGTGCTTGACTGTATGAATAAGTGTTGAATTGGCCCATATGTTTGTCAGTTTATTTATTGTAAGTACTGATTTTACCATGTCGGCTTTTTGCCATACCACATCAAACCCGACATACCCGAACACACACACACATTTACACCAACAGTTGTTTTTTTTCTCTCCCCTATTTACCAAACATGAGGTTTGTTTAATATGTTTGGTTGTCCTTTTTGGCCATTCATACATTTCCTTTCTAATGAATGCTGCACAACAAACAGACCAACTCTTTGGCATTTTAATAACAACTTCAACTGGCAGCAACAACAACTTGAAAAGCAACAACGTTTTTGGTTTCATACACAAATTAATTAATTAAATATGCATTAGTGACATTGATAGAATCATTTGAATGCGTGTGTTTTGCCAATTTTGTGTTTTTCTCATTCAACGCAGCATAAATTTAATGCATTTTTTGTTTGAGTTTTGGAATCGTATGGTCGATGGTTTGCTAAGGAGGGCGAAGGATTTCCAAAAAAATAAACATCCAGACAAGTGGGATTAATTTAAAATGGAATTTCATTTTTGCAGGTCATTTAACAATAAATTTGTTGGGCTAATTTAAAGCTTAGTCGTAAATTGAAATAATTTAAAATGCTAATAAGGGATGAGAAATTAAAATGATAGACAAAAAGTAAGGTAGAAGGAAGATATTAACGGATCAGGTGGATTTTTCAAAAATACTATTCAAAGACCAAGCAAACATGGATTTTTTTAAAAATATTTTTCAAATTTTTTTTTAAAACCCATGAAACGTGGATTTTTTAGAAAATGTTCTTTACAAAATTCAATTAAACGTGGATTTTTTAGAAAATGTTCTTTACAAAATTCAATTAAACGTGGATTTTTTAAAAAATATATTTTTTTCAAAAACCTATGAAACGTGTATTTTTTAAAAATATTCTTTCAGAAACCAATGAAAAAAATATTTTTTAAAGAATATTTTTTAAAAAATATTTTGTTAAAGACAAAGGGAACGTGGATTTTTTAAAAATACTTTTTTCAAATAATAATGAAACGTCGATGTTTAAAAATTATTTTTTTCCACAACCACTACAACGTGGATTTTTTAAGAAATATTGTTTTCAAAAACCATTGCAACGTGGATTTTTTAAAAAATATTTTTTTCAACAACCATTGCAACGTGGATTTTTTAAAAAATATTTTTTTCAAAACCAAGTAAACGTGGATTTTTTAAAAAATATTTTTTTCAAAACTAAGTAAACTTGGATTTTTTTAAAAATATTTTTTTCAAAACCAAGTAATCGTGGATTTTTAAAAAAAAAAAAAAATTCAAAACCAAGTAAACGTGGATTTTTTTAAAAAATATTTTTTTAAAACCAAGTAAACGTGGAATTTTTAAAAAATATTTTTTTCAAAACCAAGTAAACGTGTATTTTTTAAAAAATATTTTTTTCAAAACCAAGTAAACGTGTATTTTTTTAAAAAAAATATTTTTTTAAAAACCAATGAAACGTGTATTATTTAAAAAAATATTTTTTAAAGAATATTTTTAATTTTTTAAATACAAAGGAAACGTGGATACTAAAAAAATATTTTTTTTTTAAAGACTAAGGAAACGTGGATTTTTTAAAAAATATTTTTTTCAACAACCATTACAACGTGGATTTTTTAAAAAATATTTTTTTCAACAACCATTACAACGTGGACTTTTTAAAAAATATTTTTTTCAACAACCATTACAAAGTGGATTTTTTCAAAAATATTTTTTTCAACGACCATTACAACGTGGATTTTTTAAAAAAAATATTTTATTCAACAACCATAAAACGTGGATTTTTTAAAAAATATTTTTTTCAACGACCATTACAACGTGGATTTTTTAAAAAAAATATTTTATTCAACAACCATAAAACGTGGATTTTTTAAAAAATATTTTTTTCAAAACCAAATAAACGTGGATTTTTTAAAAAATATTTTTTTTTTCAAAACCAAATAAACGTGGATTTTTTAAAAAATATTTTTTTTTTCAAAAACCTATGAAATGTGTATTTTTTAAAAATATTCTTTCAGAAACCAATGAAACACGGTCTTTAAAAAAAATTAAAAATCCACGTTTCCTTGGCCTTTTAAAAAATACTTTTTTTCAAAGACCAATCAAACGTGAACTTTTTAAAAAAATCTTTTTTTCAAAGACCAGTCAAACGTAAACTTTTTACAGTATTTTATTTAAAAAAATTTTTTTTCAAAGACCAAGAAACGTGGATGTTTTTTTCAAAAACCAAGGAAATGTCGATTTTTAATTTTTTTAAGGACCAACGAAAGTAGAATTATTTTAAAAATATTTTTTTGTAAATGCCAAAGGAAATGTTGATTTTTTTCACATGAAACGTGGATTTTTAAGAAATATTTATTTTAAACAAGCCTGTCTGATAGGCTCGTTGATCTAGAAGTTATAGTTTGTATCATTCGACATCTTTCTCTACACTATCAGGATCTCTCCTGAAGTGTTTGGGTGGAAAAAGCCTGTTCACTGGATTGTGACAGGGGTGCTCAAGCACCCAAGCAGGTACTGCATCAACAACATCTTGTTGTGCTGATGCTCTGGTAAAATCTTCATCTCCTCATAAAGTTGGTCCACTGAGGTCATGAAGAGGCAGCCTCTTGCAGTTCTCAGGTCGGTATTCTGACAGGTTTGAATGTTCGTTCGTTGCGTAGCGCTAACATGTTTATACCACGCTGGCGCCGCTCGGCTTACCACAGACCGGTCTATTGCTTTAAAGAGGTCAACAAGGTTTCTATTTTAGCCCCTTCAATCGACTTCGGCCATCGATTTGAGGACCTTGTCCCTATTTCTGATCTTGTCGCAAATAGCTTTGGTTTGCGCCTATGACTTAAAGATGCTGTCAAACGGTACATCCAATATCTTGAGGTAGTTAGTGGTCGGAATCGACCAATCAGTTCGGGCGAGTGCTATTTCAGCAGTCTAGGTGGTAGACCATGTGGAAGTGGATTTAACAGCGGATACATTCATATTCCTCAAATGGAAGAACTGCTCTATGTCAGCTATGTAGATGTTTGCCATTTGCCTGTTTTGAGATAATCGCATTTTAATGTTTTGCGTCACAACTGTGTGGAGCTGGCTAAAGCAAATATTTATATTTTTGACTTGAAATATTAATAATAGTGTATAGAACATATTTACAAAAATTTAGAGGAATACGTATTGGAATATAAAAGTTATAGAGATTTTTTTAAAAAAAGAATTTTTGTCGATTTGTTCCATATCCGCACTTATGACACAAATGTGAAATATTGTAAATCACATGGAACAAAGTGACAAAAAATTTTTACATCTTTGCCTCAATAAATTAAATACTTCTAAATCGAAAATTAAAATTCTGATTTTTGAAATGTGTTTTTAAAGTTGTAAGTTTTTATACCCTATACCACAATGTGGAAAAGGGTATTATAAGTTTGTTTTGGTAAAAATTCATGTAACACCGCGAAATATTCGTCGGAGACCCCCAATGTGGTATACCAATCTTCATATCTCGACGAGATAAAGCGATTTTGAGATGTGTGTCCGTCCGTCAGTCCGTCCGTCCGTCCGTCCGTCCGTCTGTCCATTATAAATTGTAAACACGCTCCAGGCCGCAATTATGGACCGATCGTCACGAAATTTTGTATGGAGGTCGGGTTCAGATCAGAATAGATCCCTATTCTTATTGGTGATGATCATAAAATATTTAGCGTGTGAAATGGACCAAAAACATAATATTTATCCAATATTCTAGCGGCTCTGTAGGTCTCAATAATAGTCCGATCAACGCGTAATTTTAAATAAGGTAAGAGTATATCACAAAGGAGAAGCTTGCAATTTGAGATGGCGATCGGATAACATTTAGAGGGTTAAATGGACCAAAACTTTTTTGTGAAAATTGTGAAAATTTTTAATATACAGCTTATATCTTAATTCCTGGAAGTGACATTCCGGACAAGTGAGATATACTTGAAAGTGGAACGCTTGACCTTTCAATTGATGCCAATTATGTTGGTGTGCATGATCAGACAACAGAGTTACAGCCTAATATACTCCGTTATTTGTTTGTAGTGTAATAATAAACTCGCTAGAAGTCGAAATTATACCTCAATAGTCACGAAATTTTGCACCGGGTAAGAGTATAGGTCGAAAAAGATGCCTACAATTTTGAATGATGATCTGATATTCTTTAGCGGGTGAAATGGACCATTACTTTTGTATGAAAAATATAAAAATTTTATTTTTAGTCGATATTTTAATTCCTTGAGGACATATATATTTCGCAAAGTATGGAAAAAAATACTGACCTTTCCTCTGATGTAAATTGCAATAAAGTGTTTGCTAGATAACGGGCATACTGCCTAATATATAATGGGTTCTGTGTAGAGAACCACATTTTTATCCCATGCTACATATTGTCTCTCCAAAAGTTTATGTAACACCACGAAATATTCGTCCTAGACCCTTTATTTGGTATGCCAGAATTCATATCTCGACGAGATAAAGCGATTTAGCGATGTGTGTCCGCCCATTAAAAATTGTAAACAAGCTTAAGGCCGCAATTATGGACCGATTGTAACGAATTTGTTAAGGAGGTTGGGTTCGGGCCAGAATAGAAATGATTAGTTTTTGGTGATGATCGTGAAATGTTCAGGGGATGAAATGGACCAAAAACAAAATGTTAACCAATTTTGTAGCGGATCTGTAGGTCAAAATAATAACCCGCAAAATTTTAAACAAAGTTTGAGTTTATGATGAAGAAGAAGCGTACAATCCAACGGGGGTTAAATGGACTGAAACTTTTGTGTGAAATTGGTAAAAATTTCAATAACGTAGCGGTTAAACAACGGAAGTAGTAGTACCACATAAGTGGGTTTCATTGCATTTAATTTGTTGTGAACTAAATTTTCCTTTCCTGCTACAAAAATGTCTTTGTCATGCTAGATAACTTTTTGTTTTTGGTCATAAGTATTATACATTACTTCTCTGATATTTGATAATTAAATTTTCATAATCATTGAAAAGAAGTTCCGTGGAGAGCGATTGTCCAGGGATAGTGGTGTAGGGTTCCCATGGTCGGCTCCGTCCGACTATAGACTTTTCTTACTTGTTTTCTTCTGCGTATCGTAAAAATTTCCATACCACACTAGCACCGAATAGCTTACCACAGACCGATCTATTACTTTAAGGAAGTTAAAAAAGGATTTTTTTCAGCACCCCTAGTACTGCCGACCAACAACTTGAGGAAATTGTTCCTACTTCTGATTTTGTCACAAATAGCTGCAGCATATGCGCACGGCTTAAACATTCTGTCAGACGTTACACCCAATATCATTAGAGAGTTAATGGTAGGAATCAGGATGCCATCGAAAAACTTATGTTCAGGGGGTGGCTCATTTCAACTGTTCAGGTGGTGTCAGTGGATTTAGCTGCGGAAATTTTCATTTTCTTTAGATGGAAAAGGAGCTATATAGATATTTAACCTATCACATATGTCACCGACGATAGGACCCGACGCCAAGATCGTACAAATCATTCGCATATATTCCAGAAAGGAAGGGGATTTAAAGGCGGATACTTTCATATTCCTCAGATGGATGAACTACAGTGAGTCAGCTATGTACGAGAAGATATTTTACCTATCACTGATGCCAGAAACGAAAGGACGCGACGCTAAGATCGTACAGTCATCTCCATCTATTACGATCTCTATGCCGTCTGGAGAACGTGGCATTTGTAAAAGGTAGAGGTTAAACAGTTCCGTAGATATCACTCCTCCTTGAAGTACTTTCCTTTTTACTGTATCTGTCTTTGTCTTGTTATTTCTGAATTCGACAAAGGGGCTCCAAGAGGTTCAATTTGGTGATCATAAGTTTTATTGGGGTTTTTCGAAGTCTGTAATGATTTTGAGAAGCTTTATAAAGCTGCGAATAGATAAGGATGAACTTAATAAAGGTTCGAATAGAAGGTAGAAGGAATTGTGTAGAGGTTCGAAAAGACGATGAGGGGCTTCATAGAGATTCCAATATAAGCTGATAACCTTTATAAAGGTTCGAATATAGAATGAGGAGCTCTATAGAATTTGAAATAGGTTATGATAAGTTTTATAGAAATTCGAATATATGATGATGAGCTCCATTGAAATTCGAATAGAAGAAGAAAAGCTCTATAGAAGATCGAGTAGATGATCGGGGCCTACATTGATGTTCAAATAAAACGTTTATAGAGGTTCGAATATAATATAAAGAGCTTTATAGAAGATCGACATATGATAAGCTTTACTGATGCTCGAATAGAAGATGAGAAGCTCTATTGAGGTTCGTAAGGATGATGTGGGCGAGGATATGAGGTTCAAATAGACTACAAGAACGTTTAAAGAGGTTCGAATAGAAGATGAGAAACTATATGAGGAGCATAACGGAAATTTGGGTAAAAGATGCTGAGCTATGTTGAGGCTACAAAGGTTCGAACAGATGATTTTTTTTCAAATAGATAATAAACAGCTTTATTGAGGTCGAAAAGATGATGGGGAACTTAATAGTGCATTGAACAGATGGTGATACGATTTATAAAGGTGTAAACTGATGAGGAGGACCTTCAAGTAGATAAACACATATAGTTCATTATTATACCCTCAGCATTTATGCTAACGAGGGTATATACTCTTTCATACGGGCAAAATGTGCCTCATCGAAATAACGGTTTTAGATCCCAAGTATGTTTGGACGAAATGTGTTTCAGACAATTTGGAGTCGATTGAGCAATGTCCGTCTGTCTGTCTGTCTGGCTGGAGCGCACGATAACTCTTGAACGGATAAACCGATTCGGTTCAATTTTGGCTTTCGTAATATTTTACCCAAACTTAGTTTAAGTTCGAAGATGGGCTATATCGGTCCACTCCTTCCGGTACCTCCCCCACAAAAATGCGAAAATGTTCGGAAAATTTGTGCGCACGATAACTCTTGAAGGGAGTAACCGAATTAGTCCATAATTTGCCCATCGTGAAATGTGTACCAGGCTTAGATAAGGTTTCAATATGGACTCAATCGGTCCACTCCTTCGGGTACCTCCCACACAAAATTTCGGAAAAGTTCAGTTTAGGGCCATCTCTCGAATCGCTTTGATTTTTGTTTTAGCAACTTGTATTCACTGCCCTTCATATGACGCTACAAGTTTTATAAGGGGCAAGTCCATACTTCCTGAGAAAATAGTCTGAAAGTTGCAAAAAACCCCTATGACACGGTGTGAGGTGGTTGGAACGCAAGATAACTGTCGAACGGATCTGTCTATTAGGTCCAAAATTTGGCCTCAGTAATACTTTGTCCAAAAATAGTTTAAGTTTGAAGATAAGCCATATCGGTCCACTCCTTCAGGTACCTCCCCCACAAAAGTTCACAAATGTTCCGAAAATTTTTTCGTACGGTAACTCTTGAAGGGAGAGGCCGAATTGGTCTATACTTTACACATCCTAATATATCTACCAGATATAGATCAGGTTCAAATATGGACTATATTTGTCTACTCCATCCGATACCGCCCACACAAAATTTCGGATAAGTTCACTTTAAGACCAGATATCGAATTACTTTGATTTTTGTTGAGGCAACTTGCATTCGCTCTCTCAATTACGATGGTAAAAGTTTTTTTAGGGGCAAGTCCATACTTCTTGAGCAAACAGCCCGAAGAGTGTAAAAACCCCCTATGGCACCATATGTTGTGGCTGGAGATCCACTTCCATAACGGTCAATGTCGATCCATTCTTTTTAGTATCTCCTTCGCAAAACTTTTGATATTTAATCCAAATCAACATTTTTGTCGGTTCAAACGCCCAAAATTTTTAAACCTCCCTAAATACATACGTATTTTGGAAAAAAAAATTGTTTCAATATACACAGGCTGAGGGTATATCTCAGTCGGCAAAGCCGACTGATACTTTTTTACTTGTCCAGCGTTTCAAACACTGCTGGAGTTCAAGAGCCATCACGATTGTTAGGCCTGCACGGTTTGCCAGACTACGGTTACTGCAACTTTCTAGACTACGGGTACAATATGGGTGGCTAACGATAAAACGAGGAATCTTGTACAATGCTCAACTCCGGGTTTATGCAGCTGCATCGCGTTTTGGATGACAACGTTCATTGTATATTGTGCTGGTACGTCATCGACTGGGAGAGAACGTATACGGCCCTATTACTCTCGGTTAAAATAGCACGCGCACTTATTCAAATTTCTCACTGTCACACAGTTGAAATTAACTGCCGTTCTTCATACATATTTCTTTTCCCGTTTAGACATTTGCCCACAATTTACTTACTCCTGTACGTGAATATTGCATTGTTACAGGTGTTCCAGCCAATCTATCGGTTTGCGCTCGCCTACTAGCCTCTTGGCATTAAGTGTAAGTTCCCTAACTCGTGGGTCTTTAGAGCTCGTACGACAAATCTCACAACGCTCATTTACCACCACTGCAGTGAAAGTTGTTGCAATTTCTGGTATTCGACCAGAAGGTACGTAGCGAGCGGCTGCAACTGCAATGATGTCTCTCCAAATTCTTTCAACACCCAGAGAATCTGAAGGAATGGGCAACTCTATGAAGATGTGATTAGTAAATTCTCTGAACCCACGCCAATCGACTTTTCCATGATTCAGAAAAGTACGCCATAAATATAAACAACGGTGACGATGATCGAAAGATGTGGTCTAAGTCAAGGAAAATGACGGGTTTTCTGGACACGTCATTTATCAGACCCATTGCTACAATGGTGATTTATGGCGAGCTACGACAATCTTCTGTACTTCAATAGTCAAACGCGCAAAGTTTGCGGTAAAAAAATTTAGTTTTTGGAAGAAAGCGGCGAGAAAAAGCCCCTGTATACTACTTCCTCCCCGCTCTTACCCAAAAACTCAATTTTTTTTACCGCAAACTTTGCGCGTGTGAATGCTGACTAATTAACGTAGGAGCGTCTTTGTTCGCCATTTAAAATTTAAAGTTATTAATTTGGTCGGACATCACTGTAGCCCTCTGGTCATTACCAAGGGCTGAATGCCAAAGTCCATGATGAGTATTTAAGTCCCCTAGTACCACACGGTTATTGTCCCTCAAAAGCTAACTAATGTCGGGCAGATAGGGTAAGGCACAACTATTCATCATAAACATTAAACAGCTGTACCTCGGCAGTCTAACATTTCACTGCTGCCCCCATACACTCTACGTATGAGACAGTAGATTCCAGCTCAATCGAAATAGGTCTGTACGGGACCCATTGGTGTATAAGCAAGACCTCCTCTTCTGCTCATTGTACTGTTCTTCCTACAGATGACGGTTATCTTTTCTGGATCACTACAAGCCTAATATTTCTCGCTTAGTCGATGAATACGACGACTACGTTGGAAACGCGCTGGAAAATATTCTGAAGCAGCAAGCAATAACATAACTTATATCTCAGTAGTCGTGAAGGCGGCTAAGGCCAGAGCAGCTTCGAAAGTGCGCTCATTCCTCACTTCCATTACATCTGATAGATGTTGACATGTGGTGAATGCGGATTTGGCAAACGGAACAGCTCCACGGCCCGGGGTTCTTTTCTATCCCGAGACGGACTAAAAGAGCTTAGAGCCGGTATTCCGGGATATATTGCCGCTCTTATGGTAAAAATCATGATACTTGACTGTAGATTTAAGTTCTAAGTTTGGACAAAATATTACGAAGGCCATATTTTGGACCGAATCGGCAAATCCGTTCGAGAGTTATTTTGCGCTCCAACTACTACACCCGGTGTCATAGGGTTTTTTTTGCAACTTTTAGGCTATTTTCTCAGGAAGTATGGACTTGTCCGTAATGGAATATATATCGTCGTATGGAGGGTCGTGAATACAAGTAGTTACAACAAAAATCGAAGCTATTCGAGAGCAGGCCCTAACCTGATTTTTTCCGAAATTTTGTGTGGGAGGTATCCGAAAGAGTGAATCGATAGAGTCCATATTGGTACTTCATCTAAGTGTGGTAGAAATTTTATGATGTGCAAAGTATAGACCAAATCGGTTACTCCCTTCAAGAGATATCATGCCCACAAATTTTCCGAACATTTTGGAACTTTTGTGGGGGAGGTACCGGAAGGAGTGAACCGATATAGCTCATCTTCGAAGTTTGGACAAAATATTACGAAAGCGTAAATTTGAACCGAATCGATTCATCCGTTCGAGAGTTATCGTGCGCACCAGCCAGCCAGACAGACGGACCGACATTGGTAAATCGACTCAAAAGTTTCTAAAACGTATTTCGTCCAAACATACTCGTACTTGTGGTCTAAAAGCATTATTACGATGAGGCACAGTTTGCCCGTATGGAAGTGTATATAACCTCGTTAGCATTAATGCTGAGGGTATAAAAATGATCTTCGCCCTAAAAGGCAAAATTTTCAAAGAAAATTTTTTTAAATTTGTAAATTTTTTGAATCTAACAAAAATTTTCTATGCTTCGAAATGTCTTAGAGAAACAGCCTAACTAATTTCTCAGCCATTAAGCCTATTTCTATTTTTTCCAAAGTGGGCTTCCAAAATATTCTTTAATATTCAAAAAATCTACAAAAAACACCTATACGTATGATTAATGATTCACATGTCTATTAGAGGATTACTCATACGGCATTAGCGTGATGTAATTAGTTTAATGACCCTACTAAACTAAACTTGCTTCCTACTCGTGTTGGCCAAAGGAAAACAAAAACAGCAACAATAAGAAAATCACAAAACTACAACTAAGTTTTATAGACCATTTTTATGCGATTAGATAAGTTGCACAGGACAATAGGATAAAGAAGAGGAAAGGATATCGTCATTATGGCACAGCATTTTAGCTGCAAGTCCTTCAAAAGAAATTTAGGAGGAATGATTGTAACAAAAATCAGTTGAAGGCATTCCTCAAATACAAGCATGGTACCAAAAATATATGTGTGTTTGTTTGAATGTATCTCAACTACTTCATTGTCCTGTTAAATCTTTTTCCCTCTTTGATCAAAACAAAAAAAAAACTGAAACAAAATTTGCGTGTTTATGTTGAGTAAATTACGGCCTGAATTACAAGTGTTTGCATTCGCGTTTCGAAAAAAAGAAAAAACAACAACAACGGCAATAATTTTATGTAGTTTGTTGTTAATGTTTTTCTTTTGAAGCAAAGGGAAAAGAGGGCAAAATGAGTAAAAAAAAAAGTGTAATCAAAAAACTTTTATTGTACGTTTTTGTTTTGCAACAAAAAACAATTCTAAGGTAAACAAAGTCAGGCAAAATACTTCAAAAGACAATCAAATCATGGACGAAATATGTAGTCTGGGGGAAAATGGCATAATTTGGCACTGAAAACAAAGACTGGAGAACAATTATTTTTTTTAGAGGAAAATGAAGTGGCTCTCTTTCATAAAACAAATAGCTTCAGATAGAGATATACGACAGCAACATCAAAGATTCGCATAAAATGTCTAGACAAATTATGGGAAAAATAGACAGATAACAAAACTAAGGGATACTGGTGGAGGGGAAAGTAATTTGTAAATAAAACATATTTTTCAATAAAGTATTGTTTTTAATATTTATAAAGGAGAGTCTCGAATTGTCCCATCAGTGAAACGGATACCGAATCACCCATTACAAACCAACATACTACCTTAGCTGATCGCTAAAAACAATAGGTTTAATCTTCAAAATTTTAAAAATTTACTTATGTATTTTAACCATTACTACATAATTAGTAACAGTGGCCCGACAACAAAACCGAGAGTTGCGAGTTCAAAGATAACGAGATTTTTTGTTGAATATGATAGCGCTTAACGGGTGCCACCGTGGTGCAATGGTATGTACACCTGCCTTGCACAAATAAGGTCGTGGGTTCGATTCCCCGGCCAGGCAACATCAAAACATTTTTCAACGATGGCAAAATACCCCTCAGTAATGTTGGCGACATTTCCTGAGTATTTCAGCCATGTAAAACTACTCTACAGAAGTGGTCTCTTAGACACGCCATTCGGACTCGGCGATAAACTGTAGGTCTCATATCATTGAGCTAATATGAATTGGGGGTGCACTCATTGATATTAGAGAAGTCTCTCTTGTCCCTTATGGGATGTTTGTGGAACAATTATTATTATGATAGCGCTTAAAGAATCCTTAATGTTCATAACTATGTGTTTGTATATATTACTTTACCCAGAGGGGTACAGCGCTTGCCGGTCAAATCGATAGCACCACATTTTACACGGTGGACGAAGACGCCCCTACGAGGATAATAAAAGTTTACCAGGCATTACCAGCGCCACGGTGGCGCACAGTGTTGCCGCAGTGGACAAAAATCGAAACATGTGATGTTAACTTTTATGTTTACGTGTCTTTCTTATAGTAAATACATCAGATACGACGAATCTGAAAGATTTTTTTGAATATGTGCATCCATAAGGAATTTATATCTCTTAAAATATAGAAAATATTTTCCAGGTAATCTAAAGCGATAATCATATGGAAACAAGTAAAAAGTATCAGTCGGCTTTGCCGACAGAGATATACATACCCTCAGCCTTTGTGAATTGAAACATTCATCTACGAACAATTCGAATGTATTTAGGGTCTTTTCAAAATCCTGGATTGGGATTAAAGTTCAAAAGTGTTGCGAAAGAGGTACTTAAAGGAATGGACCGACATAGCCATTATGGAAGTGGATCGAACGCCTAATTTTGGACCAAATCGGTTGATTAGTTCGAGAGTTAACGTCCTCTTCAGCCACTACATATGGTGCCACAGGGTTTTTACAACTTTCGGGCTGTTTTCTCAAGAAGTATGGACTTGCCCCTGAAAAAAACTTTTACCGTCGTAATTAAGGCAGCGAATGCAAGTTGTTTCAACAGAAATCAAAGTGATTCGAGAACAGGTCTTAAAGTGAACTTATCCAAAATTTCTGTGGAAGGTGGATGGGTATTTGATGGCTGGGCTATAAATATAAATTTTTAGTACAATAAGTTGACATCAACAGTTTTCAAGAATTACAAATTTCAATTTGATAAAGAAATATACATTCTTAATATTTCGTGGAGTATATCTTTTGATTGCCACCTTGGCTCGTGATTTCCGTTGATGGGACATCTCTTCCGAAGCGAAATTTGTAAAAACATTATGTCCATCCCTGCAACCTTCTGAGATATAACGGTTCAGATTTGGATATGGCCACCATATATATCTTTTCCCGATTTTGCTATAACTCAGTCAATTTTAATCGAATACCCTTCAAATTTAATATGTGATATTTACCTCTTATATATATCTTCCTTAAATTTCGCTATAAATCTCTAAATTTTTGATGGATAGCCTTCAACTTTAACATGGGATGTTTCCTCGGAACCCTGTTAAGTTTTATCGTTGACCTAGGTTGATGAATTTTTTGCACAAGTAGTTATGATGACACAGGAATGAAAAATATCAACTTTGGTCCAAATCGGTTCAGGTTTGAATATAGCTCTCATATACAATTTCACCCGTTGTAACTCAATTACGAATAATTACGTCACATTTTCATAATTTAAGCAATATTTCACATACATTGCGTGTTTAGTGCATCGAATACATAAAATCGGGCGAAATTATATATGAGAGCTATACCCAAATCTAACCCGATTTTTTTCAAAATCGGTGAAACTTAAAAAGGACTTAAGAAAACATCCCATGTTAAACTTGAAGGCTATTTTCCAAAAATTTACCGATTTATAGCAAAATCGGAGAAAGATATATGGAGGCTGTATCCAAATCTGTACCGATTTTTGCGAAATCAAATCAAAGGAGGCTATAGAATAGAAGACCTCCGTAGGAGGCTTCTATAGAATAGAAGACCTCCGTAGGAGGCTTCTATAGAATAGAAGACCTCCGTAGGAGGCTTCTATAGAATAGAAGACCTCCGTAGGAGGCTTCTATAGAATAGAAGACCTCCGTAGAAGACCTCCATATGAGGCTCCGTAGGAGGCTTCTATAGAATAGAAGATCTCCATAGGAGGCTTCTATAGAATAGAAGATTCTATAGAATAGGATTCTATAGAATAGAAGACCTCCATATAAGGCTTCTATAGAATAGAAGACCTCCGTAGAAGGCTTCTATAGAATAGAAGACCTCCGTAGGAGGCTTCTATAGAGTAGAAGACCTCCGTAGGAGGCTTATATAGAATAGAAGACCTCCGTAGGATGCTTCTATAGAATAGAGGACCTCCGTAGGAGGTTTCTATAGAATAGAGGACCTCCGTAGGAGGCTTCTATAGAATAGAAAACCTCCGTAGGAGGCTTCTATAGAATAGAAGACCTCCGTAGGAGGCTTCTATAGAATAGAAGACCTCCGTAGGAGGCTTCTATAGAATAGAAGACCTCCGTAGGAGGCTTCTATAGAATAGAAGACCTCCGTAGGAGGCTTCTATAGAATAGAAGACCTCCGTAGGAGGCTTCTATAGAATAGAAGACCTCCGTAGGAGGCTTCTATAGAATAGAAGACCTCCGTAGGAGGCTTCTATAGAATAGAAGGCCTCCGTAGGAGGCTTCTATAGAATAGAAGACCTCCGTAGGAGGCTTCTATAGAATAGAAGACCTCCGTAGGAGGCTTCTATAGAATAGAAGACCTCCGTAGGAGGCTTCTATAGAATAGAAGACCTCCGTAGGAGGCTTCTATAGAATAGAAGACCTCCGTAGGAGGCTTCTATAGAATAGAAGACCTCCGTAGGAGGCTTCTATAGAATGCTTCTATAGAATAGAAGACCTCTGTAGGAGGCTTCTATAGAATAGAAGACCTCCGTAGGAGGCTTCTATAGAATAGAAGACCTCCATAGGAGGCTTCTATAGAATAGAAGACCTCCGTAGGAGGCTTCTATAGAATAGAAGACCTCCGTAGGAGGCTTCTATAGAATAGAAGACCTCCGTAGGAGGCTTCTTTAGAATAGAAGACCTCCGTAGGAGGCTTCTATAGAATAGAAGACCTCCGTAGGAGGCTTCTATAGAATAGAAGACCTCCGTAGGAGGCTTCTATAGAATAGAAGACCTCCGTAGGAGGCTTCTATAGAATAGAAGACCTCCATAGGAGGCTTCTATAGAATAGAAGGCCTCCATAGGAGTCTTCTATAGAATAGAAGACCTCCGTAGGAGGCTTGTATAGAATAGAAGACCTCCGTAGGAGGCTTCTATAGAATAGAAGACCTCCGTAGGAGGCTTCTACAGAATAGTAGACCTCCGTATGAGGCTTTTATAGAATAGAAGACCTCCGTAGGAGGCTTCTGTAGAATGGAAGACCTCCGTAGGAGGCTTCTATAGAATAGAAGACCTCCGTAGGAGGCTTCTATAGAATAGAAGACCTCCGTAGGATGCTTCTATAGAATAGAAGACCTCCGTAGAAGACCTCCATATGAGGCTCCGTAGGAGGCTTCTATAGAATAGAAGATCTCCATAGCAGGCTTCTATAGAATAGAGGATTCTATAGAATAGGATTCTATAGAATAGAAGACCTCCATATAAGGCTTCTATAGAATAGAAGACCTCCGTAGAAGGCTTCTATAGAATAGAAGACCTCCGTAGGAGGCTTCTATAGAATAGAAGACCTCCGTAGGAGGCTTCTATAGAATAGAAGACCTCCGTAGGAGGCTTCTATAGAATAGAAGACCTCCGTAGGAGGCTTCTATAGAATGCTTCTATAGAATAGAAGACCTCTGTAGGAGGCTTCTATAGAATAGAAGACCTCCGTAGGAGGCTTCTATAGAATAGAAGACCTCCGTAGGAGGCTTCTATAGAATAGAAGACCTCCGTAGGAGGCTTCTATAGAATAGAAGACCTCCGTAGGAGGCTTCTACAGAATAGTAGACCTCCGTATGAGGCTTTTATAGAATAGAAGGCCTCCATAGGAGTCTTCTATAGAATAGAAGACCTCCGTAGGAGGCTTGTATAGAATAGAAGACCTCCGTAGGAGGCTTCTATAGAATAGAAGACCTCCGTAGGAGGCTTGTATAGAATAGAAGACCTCCGTAGGAGGCTTGTATAGAATAGAAGACCTCCGTAGGAGGCTTCTATAGAATAGAAGACCTCCGTAGGAGGCTTCTACAGAATAGTAGACCTCCGTATGAGGCTTTTATAGAATAGAAGACCTCCGTAGGAGGCTTCTGTAGAATGGAAGACCTCCGTAGGAGGCTTCTATAGAATAGAAGACCTCCGTAGGAGGCTTCTATAGAATAGAAGACCTCCGTAGGAGGCTTCTATAGAATAGAAGACCTCCGTAGGAGGCTTCTGTAGAATAGAAGACCTCCGTAGGAGGCTTCTATAGAATAGAAGACCTCCGTAGGAGGCTTCTATAGAATAGAAGACCTCCGTAGGAGGCTTTTAGAATAGAAGGCCTCCATAGGAGTCTTCTATAGAATAGAAGACCTCCGTAGGAGGCTTGTATAGAATAGAAGACCTCCGTAGGAGGCTTCTATAGAATAGAAGACCTCCGTAGGAGGCTTCTACAGAATAGTAGACCTCCGTATGAGGCTTTTATAGAATAGAAGACCTCCGTAGGAGGCTTCTATAGAATAGAAGACCTCCGTAGGTGGCTTGTATAGAATAGAAGACCTCCGTAGGAGGCTTCTATAGAATAGAAGGCCTCCATAGGAGTCTTCTATAGAATAGAAGACCTCCGTAGGAGGCTTGTATAGAATAGAAGACCTCCGTAGGAGGCTTCTATAGAATAGAAGACCTCCGTAGGAGGCTTCTACAGAATAGTAGACCTCCGTATGAGGCTTTTATAGAATAGAAGACCTCCGTAGGAGGCTTCTATAGAATAGAAGACCTCCGTAGGAGGCTTCTATAAAATAGAAGACCTCCGTAGGAGGCTTCTATAGAATAGAAGACCTCCGTAGGAGGCTTCTATAGAATAGAAGACCTTCGTATGAGGCTCCTATCGAATGGAATACCTCTGTAACCATCTGCTCCAGCTTAGTATACCTCCATAGGAGGCTTATATGAAATGGACAACCTCCATGTGAGGCTTCTACAGATTGAAAGACCTTCATTAGACATTCTATAGAATAGAAGATCTCTATAGATGGCTGATTTACTCTGTGTTCTTGTGGCATTTATTTTTATTTTTATACCGCAGGCTTCTATAGAATAGAAGACCTCCTAGCAGTCTTCTATAGAATATAAGACCTCCGTAGGAGCCTTCTATAGAAGACCTCCTAGGAGGCTTCTATATAATATAAGACCTCCTAGGAGGCTTCTATAGGGTAGAAGACCTCACTATGAGGCTTCTATAGAGTAGAAGCCCTCCGTATGAGGCTTCTATCGAATACAAGACCTCTGTAATCATCAGCTCTAGCTTAGTAGGCCTCCATAGGAGGCTTATATTAAGTAGACATCCTCCATATGAGGCTTCTATAGAATAAAAGGCCTTCATTAGAGATTCTATAGAATAGAAGACCTCTATAGATGGTTGATTCACTCTGTGTTACTGTGGCATTTATTATTATTTTTATGTCCCAGTCATAACTTTCAATTAGTCAAATATTTAACACATACACATGCCCACATTACGGCTGTTCAAAAACGAAGAATTAAAAAAATAAATCCCAAAAAAGTACTTCATAAAAAATTTAAAATATGACATTGACACATTTTTTTGTATTACGCTTTCGATTTTTGTTTCAGTTGTGTTTTTTGTGGTATTTTTTTAATTTTGTTAGGTTTCACATTGTGAGACAATTTCCAAAAAGTAAATATGTATATGTGTGTGTGTGTTCTGAAAAAAAGAGATTTTCCGATTTATTAAGTATTCATAAGGATTCCCACTGTGTGGCCATGTGCTGTGCATGAATGAGGAATGCATGAAAGCAGATTTTTGTTGACGACTTGTGTCCATGAATCCGGTCAAATGTTATTCAACTTCTCAGTGTGTAAATGAATGTGCGTATGTGTGTGTGTATTATTGTAGGCGTCTCCATGTGTCTCCATTATTATTGTAGATTTTTGTTTCTAAATTTTGTCGGAAAATTAATTAAAATTTTAAATTTAATAATATGTTTTGTCATATGGAATTATGTAAAAATGTGTCTATAAAAGACAAAAATTCCCGTTTTGATGATAAATGGGAGGTGGAGATTAGAAAAATTTCCCAGGCATATAATTAAAGGAAATCGTATAAATGGCCACTTCCGCTTGAGGGGAAGAAGGGAGAGTATTTTGTGTGGTATTTATGTATTTAATGAAGGAAAGGACTAATTGAAGTCACAGGACATTTGTATGATAGCTTTTAAAGGTGGGAAAGGGGACTTGAAGGGGATTTTTTAAAATCTGAAGGAAAGCATAAAATAAAATTTTGTATCTTTCGTTCTGTAAAAAATAAATCCATCCAATCTAAGTCATTACCAAAAGTAATCGGAACTCCCTATAGCGTAGGTGTTGGTTATAGGGAATACTGCGTATAGAGAGTGTTTTGAGCAATATTTTCAATTTAATTTTATTATTTTGTTAATTTTTTAAAACTTAAATATATAAGTAAAATTTAATGAAGTGTTTGTAATAGAAAAGCTTCACTGTACTTGAAATTAAAAATCTCCCCTATACTTTGAGTATATTGAATCTCCCACCCTCCCTGGCGTATGATTAATAATATTTAATAGAAATTGCAACAATTATATCACATACGCCTCAGTGGTTAATTGTGGTTTTACAGCATTGCAATAATTAACTTTCAATTTAATAAGTCAAATAAATTTACAAAAATAAAACCAACAGTAACAACAACACCCAACAATTTCTATAACATTTTTTAATATACCGCTTACACAGCTGTTTTCACTTGACATTGTGGCAATGTTTTCAGTACTTTTTTTGTTTGGTTTCCGGCATTGTTTAAACTTCGTTAATTGCTATCTATCGATAAATTCTTTTTGTTATTGTTATTAAATTTACAGTAAAAAGTGAAATTACAAAAACACAACAGCTATGAAATGTATATTAAAACTGTTAAAAACAACAATTTCAACAACAACTACAACGATAACAGCAGTTAGTTAGTTGAGTGTTTATATAAATAAAAAAAATACAAAAAATTCTTTAACAATTTATTAAATGGTTTTAAATTCTGGAAAATAAAATGATCGACACGATGTGAAAGTAGCCAACAAATTATGAGAATTAAAGAGTAACAAAATGGTAATAATTGGGAGACCATGTAGACTGTCTAACGGAAAGAAAAACTAAGGACAGAAGGCGGTTATGGATAAACAGAATTGTCAGAATATGGTGTTATTCAATGTCTTTAATTTAATTAATTATGACCTAATGAGTCGATATTACTGACCCATTATATCATAATTAATGGTTTGAAATGGCTCTTCAAGCATTTTAGATGTGAGTGGTCGATTTTGGAAAACATCTATTTATACAAGCAATAAATGTACATATGCGAATTATCTTCCACGTGCATCTAGTGTCTATCACAGATACATACATACTTACATATTAAACCGATGGCTTTTTCCCTTTCATGAATTGTATAATGTCTTCCAGTTCGAAAGATTGGTAGGGGCTCAGAACGCTAAGACGGCGACAACACTATTTGCTGGTTGGCTAGGTCCTACGCTCAAACCCCACTTTTAGTAACTGAAATGTGGCATTCCCCTTGCAACACTATATTCGTTGAAGACCCTATCTATATTTATAAAAGAGTTGAGTAATGATGACTCACTGACTGACTGATAATCATCGTCCAGGCTAAACGGCTGGAGCTATAATCTTGAAATTTTGGGTGAGGGTCACTCTTTGTAAGAATAGGTTAGATAAGGCTGGGGTTTTGGAAAATCGAACTAGAAGGGTACGAAAAGTACTAAAAGGTATTAAATATGGTACCATTTGTTTTTATGAACCGGTAGGGCTAGAATTCTGAAATTCGGAATGAGGGTCCCTGATGGAGAGCTAGAAAGGTGTACCAAAGGGTTATTGGAAATTCTACATATAACACTGTACAACACAAAAAATAATTACAAGATAATTCGGCCAGATTATGAAAGTGGACCGAAAGAACTAAGACACGTGTATCGGTTCCTGATATTGTATGTGAAAATGGGGGGTAGTCTACGGCTATTGTCCAGTGAATATATATCTGACATACGAGGCCTAATGTCCTTGATACTCCTGCTTCGACAAAATTGACCGATGGCTAATCAACTTTAAATTGTCTGAATGCGGATTTCGTCCAAACATACTTAGGGTCTAAAACCATTATTTCGATGAGGCAGATTTTGCCCGTTTGAAAGTGTATATACCCTCGTTAGCATAAATGCTGAGGGTATAGTAAATACTTCAAAATATTAAAATTGGGATAGCTTAGCGCATTTTGCAATGACTCTGATATTTTACTTTTAATGCCAACACATTTGGTATAAGTCTAAAGCTCAGATGGTCTAGCTTCACTATCTAGCTGCCCCTTGGAATATGTCCAACAGAAGCAGAGGTATCCGCATTTCCACAAATTTGTATATCTGAACACCTTTTTCTATATCTCTAATGTTTGACCACTTTTGGTAACGCAATTTGGATTAATTTAATGCTGAGAATATCTTCATAAACATATGTAGGTAATTTTTTGTTGATCTGGGATCTTCATAAGTACAATTCAAATCCAGACAAATGAGCAAAGTCGGGGTGGGGCCTACCCTACATCACTACATCTGTGCATAAGATTCTCAAGATTAATTAATTAATATTTGACTAATTTTGGCAAACTAGTTGGTACTGATTGAAAACTTTGCTGATCTTCTGGACTAGGATTTTAGACGAAGCCTTTACCGAAACAAAGATATCCGCCATTGAAATAAAATTCCACAATTGGAATTTAGGATACCTGAACTTATTTTTCTATATCTCCAGTGTTTGATCGCTTTTGGCAACCCAATTTTGATCAATTTTAAACTCAGAATGTCTTTTTTAGAAGCAGAAATATTCGCATAAGAATGAAATGTTGATTTTGTCTCCACACACGTCAATATGTTTTATCCTATCTCGGACTCCTATCAATTTCCAAAATTTCGTGACAATCCTATCTAAATTGCGACATGTAGCGTGATTACTTACTTACTTAGCTGGCCAATTACAGAACATTTGTTCTATAAGCCGAACTAAGAAAAGATCTCCAATTCTCTCTATTTGTTGCTTCGCTCTCTGGAATACCGCGCCTTTTCATCTCTTTTTCCACTTGTTTTCTACATCGATTCCCTGGTCTGCCAGTTCTGCGTGTACCGCCATGTAGCCTGTATTTATGCGCCTTTTTATCAGGTTTATTCTTATGATGTGGCCTAGCCAACGCAATCGTTGCATCTCGATACGTTTATCTATACTGATGTCGTTGTATAGCAGATACAGATCGTGGTTCCTACGACGTAAATCTTCACCATCGACACAGATTGGTCCGTAGATCTTTCGAAGAACACACCAAGCACTGTCGCTTGCGCAAGTACTCATGCTTGGTAGCCATACATCAGCACGTGAAGTATCAGTGTACATAGTAACAGTTTGGCGAGATGTGGCTTTGTTCTTAAACTGAATACTTAAGCCAAAGTAGCATCTGTTAGCCAATATAATTCTTTTTTTTCAACTGATGTTGTTTGTTGTGTTTGCGGTGGTGCCGAGGTAGACGAAGTCTTTCACTACCTCAAAATTATAGGAGCCAGCTTCAACATTTGGTCCGAGCTCTATGGATGCATTGCCCGTCGACAACATCAACTTGGTCTTCTCGCCGTTTACCGCCAGATCCACTTTAGCAGATTCCCCTTCGATCTTCGTCCTATGATGTCAGCATAAGCAAGTAAGATGTGGCTATTGGTGTCGATTGTACCATTTCTCTTAACGTTTGCCTCTCGTATGACCTTTTCCAGTAGTATGTCGAAGAAATCACACGAAAGGCTGTCTCCTTGTCTGAAACCTCTTTTGGTATAATACTGTTCGGAGAGGTTCTTTCCTATTTTAACTGAGGATCGAGTGTCAGTTAAAGTCATTTTACAAAGCCGTATGAGCTTTGCGGGGATATCAAATTCAGACATGGCTTGGAATACCTTTGAACGTAGGGGGCTGTCAAAGGCTGCTTTATAATCGACAATAAGGTGGTAGGTGTCGATCTGCATTTCTTGGGTCTTCTCTGGGATTTGCCACATGGTAAATATCTGGACAATGATGGACTTGCCAGCTCTGAATCCGCATTGGTATGGTCCAATCATTTTGTTGACCATATGCTTTAGTCGTTCGAACAATATCCTTGACACTATTTTGTAGACAATAGGAAGAAGACTTATGCCCTTATAGCACTCTATCCATAACCTTAGCACACTATCTGTATCAGTTACCAAATTACCTTCCTGGTCCCTACAGGAGGATGTGCCTGTACCAAAGCCAGTTTGATGTTTCACTCTTTTGTAGAATTTACGGACTTAATTTTGGCTCCTGTACATCTCGATTTTTTCACACTTCCGCTTTTCATCCCTATTTTTTTTCCTGCGGATACCTCTCTCGTGTGCTACACATTGCAGCAGATTGTTGAGTAGCCCTATATGTCGCATTTTTCTCTTCAGTAGCAGCACGACACTCCTGGTCATACCAAGGGTTCCTTGGTGGAGGTCTCTGGAATCCAAGTATGGATCTTACGGTTGATTGCATGGAGTGGGCAATAATTTGCCATTGTGCTGATATGTTATCGCGACGAGGAGTTCTTTCATTAAGCAATTGGGTCAGTTGAGTGAAATGTGCTGTGGCTATCTGTTGTGATTGCAGTTTAACAATGCACAATTTCCGAGTTGTGTCTTTTCGTACCTTATTTGATACGTTTAATCTGGTAGGCACCTTTGCTGCAACAAGGTGGTGGTCCGAGTCTGTGTTTGCTCCTCGGAACGATCGCACACCCAACACGCTCGATGAATGTCTTCCATCTATCACAACGTAATCAATTTGATTTCTTGTTTTCTGATCTGGAGACAGCCAGGTGCCCTTATGGATGTGGAGATGTTTAAATCTGGTGCTGCTAACTACCATGTGTTTTGCCGCTGCAAAGACTATCAGCCTCATACCATTGTCAGATGTTTCACTGTGGAGACTGAATTTTCCGACTGTTGGGCCAAAGATATTTTCCTTTCCAATTTTGGCATTAAAAACGCCTAGAATAATTTTAATTTCATGGGCAGGACAACGGTCATTTGTTTCTTTTAACCGCTCATAAAATATATCTTTGGTCTGTTCGTCCTTGTCTTCAGTGGGAGCATGAGCGCAAATAAAGCTGATGTTGAAGAATTTTGCTTTTATTCGAATTGTAGCAAGTCTTTCGTTCACGGGTGTGAAGCTTGAGACCAGGTGTTTTAACCTCCGACCAACTACAAATCCGCAACCAAACTCATGCTTTATGTCATGGCAGCTATAATACAGTGCGTCACCTTTAGGTGTTGTTGTGACGCCTTTCCCGTTCCATCGTATTTCCTGTATGGCACTAATATCGGCCTTGTACTTTTCAAGTACATCTGCCAATGCGTAAACTGCACCCTCTCTATAAAGTGTGCGAACATTCCAGTTGCAGATTCGCAGATCATGGTCCTTAAAACGTTTGCGGGGGTCGTCAACTTTAGAGGAATTTGTTTTTCTTTTCTTTTGTTTTTTTCATAGTAGGCTGCTTTTGCTAGGGGAGGGTACTAACCCGGCGCCCAAACCCAAGTTTTTAACGTTCTTATGGGTGAACGCGCGGCACATGTTAGCTCACTACTAAGGTGTCCAAAACCGAAACCGGTTACCCGGTGTTTCGTTAAAAACCGAATCCGGTTTCATCAAAATCTTCATTTTCGGTTAACCAAAAAACCGGTTATTAGTGTCGGTTAACCGGTTTTTTAAAAATAGTAATATTTTCAATATTTCATTACAATATTGCTCTTGAAAGTAAAATAAACTCAACTAACATAAAATACGGCAAATTTCTAAATGCCAAATGTGTTTAAAAGTGAAAAGTATTTTGTGCAAATGGTCTTAAAGCAGCTTTCGGCAGGTTATTTTTATTGCATACTTCAGGGAGCTTTAATGGTCTGAGTAGAGAGGAGCTCTGTCTGAGGGCACGAGTATTCTTTTTTGACGCGCAGTGTCCTAAAAACTAAATAATTTTCAGAAAGTATTGTTGTAATTACAATTTAAAACGAATATTTAATCCAATATTTTCATTATTCAAAGAAACTCTGCGTTTACTTGTCATTACTTAAAGGCCTCTGAAGCCACCACCCGAAAAATTATATTTATAGTTGTCTGAAAAGAATCACAAATAAACTTCCAGCGTACTATTATATTTAAATTTAAAATGCTTGTGTTTTTATTTCTTTAGTTCTTTTTTCCTTCCACTGTTCATCCATCATACGGTAACTGAGTTATCGTTGAAGAAATCTATGGATTTCCCCTGAATTGCAATAGCAATCATTTCACTTTACCATTTAATATAGTCCAAAAATAACCATATTTTCTTTTTACCATTTTACAGATTTTCCTACGTACACAAATATAAAAAATTATTATAAATCACAATTTAAATTACTTCAAACTATCCCACACACACTGCCACAAAAAACAGAAACAAATGTGTAAATATGTGGATTCCGGCTGCCGGACAATAACAACATAACCGAATAACCATAACATCAATTTTCAACGAAATTGAGTGAAATTTAATAAAAAAATAAAAAAACAAAAAGTGAATTAAAAACCCACACAAACAACTACAAAATTATGACGCTAACAAAAAATTCCTTCAATGCAAAAGTAAGAGCAACAATTGCCGACATTGGCAATTCATATCGAATCATGTCACCAACAACAACAATACGAATATCATCGTCATCAACATCACAGCTGCAGCGCCATCGTCAACATCATCAACATCAACCAAGAGCACGAACAACAACAAACACAACAACTACAACAATATTGTTATTCATATTGATATTAATGTGCCACAGTAGTAATTTTCATGCCATTGAAACGGCGGCGGCGGATGTTTTGAGTGAGTATTAAAACAAAAACAACAAAATATTGTTAAAATGCTTAAAAATAAATTACAACACCAAAAAACAAATGCTTAAAAATATCCTGCAATTTTATTTAGAATAGTGAATGGGGGAGGGGGTGATCAACGGAAATATAAAGAAATTTGAATAATTACAGCAAATAAACCATACCAAAAATGTGTGGCAATTGTTTTGTAATTGCATTTTGATGAAGTCATTCATTGATTATGATGACGATAATTATGATGAGAAGGACGATAAAAGAAATTATGAATTCAAAAAATAATTATTCAAATTTTTTGTTTGAGGGGGGCAGGAAAATTAGGTTATGTAAACTTTTGCTATTAATTAGAGGTATGCCAATGAACTTTAGTTAATTTTAATGGATTTTTATGAGAGGAGGGTGAGGCTTAAAGAAAGAATATTTTTTCGAGGACGTGGATTTGAAAAGAATATTCTTTAGAGGACGTGGATTTTTAAAGAACATTTTATCGAGGAAAAATATTTTTAGAGGACGTGGATTTTTAAAGAACATTTTTTCAAGTAAAAATATTTTTAAAGGACGTGGACTTTTAAAGAACATTTTTCAAGGAAAATATTTTTAAAGGACGTAGATTTTTAAAGAACATTTTTTCAAGGAAAAATATTTTTAGAGGACGTGGATTTTTAAAGAACATTTTTTCAAGGAAAAATTTTTTTAAAGGACGTGGATTTTTAAAGAACATTTTTCAAGGAAAATTTTTTTTAGAGGACGTGGATTTTTTAAAACTATTTTTTCGAGGACGTGGATTTTTAAAGAATATTTTTTCGAGGACGTGGATTTTTAAAGAATATTTTTTCGAGGACGTGGATTTTTCAAGACAATTTTTTCGAGGAGGTGCCTTTTAAGAAAATAGTTTTTCGAGGTCCCCGCTTTTTAAAAAATATTTTTTTCGAGGACGTGGATTTTTTAAAAATATTTTTTCGAGGACGTGGATTTTTAAAAATATTTTTTCGAGGACGTGGATTTTTTAAAAATATTTTTTCGAGGACGTGGATTTTTCAAAAATAACAATAAATAAATAAACCAAATTTATAGACCTCAAGCTCGAGTAAACTTTATTTATCAACAAATAAAAAGGTCGAAGAAAACACAAAAATTTTTCAAAAATATTTTTTCGAGGACGTGGATTTTTAAAGAATATTTTTTCGAGGACGTGGATTTTTAAAGAATATTTTTGCGAGGACGTGGATTTTTAAAGAATATTTTTTCGAGGACGTGGATTTTTAAAGAATATTTTTTCGAGGACGTGGATTTTTAAAGAATATTTTTGCGAGGACGTGGATTTTTAAAGAATATTTTTTCGAGGACGTGGATTTTTAAAGAATATTTTTTCGAGGACGTGGATTTTAAAAGAATATTTTTTCGAGGACGTGGATTTTTAAAGAATATTTTTGCGAGGACGTGGATTTTTAAAGAATATTTTTTCGAGGACGTGGATTTTTAAAGAATATTTTTTCGAGGACGTGGATTTTTAAAGAATATTTTTTCGAGGACGTGGATTTTTAAAGAATATTTTTTCGAGGACGTGGATTTTTAAAGAATATTTTTTCGAGGACGTGGATTTTTAAAGAATATTTTTTCGAGGACGTGGATTTTTAAAGAATATTTTTTCGAGGACGTGGATTTTTAAAGAATATTTTTTCGAGGACGTGGATTTTTAAAGAATATTTTTTCGAGGACGTGGATTTTTAAAGAATATTTTTTCGAGGACGTGGATTTTTAAAGAATATTTTTTCGAGGACGTGGATTTTTAAAGAATATTTTTGCGAGGACGTGGATTTTTAAAGAATATTTTTGCGAGGACGTGGATTTTTATAGAATATTTTTTCGAGGACGTGGATTTTTAAAGAATATTTTTGCGAGGACGTGGATTTTTAAAGAATATTTTTGCGAGGACGTGGATTTTTAAAGAATATTTTTTTGAGGACGTGGATTTTTAAAGAATATTTTTTCGAGGACGTGGATTTTTAAAGAATATTTTTTCGAGGACGTGGATTTTTAAAGAATATTTTTTCGAGGACGTGGATTTTTAAAGAATATTTTTTCGAGGACGTGGATTTTTAAAGAATATTTTTTCGGGAACGTGGATTTTTAAAGAATATTTTTTTCGAGGACGTGGATTTTTAAAGAATATTTTTTCGAGGACGTGGATTTTTAAAGAATATTTTTTCGAGGACGTGGATTTTTAAAGAATATTTTTTCGAGGACGTGGATTTTTAAAGAATATTTTTGCGAGGACGTGGATTTTTAAAGAATATTTTTTCGAGGACGTGGATTTTTAAAGAATATTTTTTCGAGGACGTGGATTTTTAAAGAATATTTTTTCGAGGACGTGGATTTTTAAAGAATATTTTTTCGAGGACGTGGATTTTTAAAGAATATTTTTTCGAGGACGTGGATTTTTAAAGAATATTTTTTCGGGAACGTGGATTTTTAAAGAATATTTTTTTCGAGGACGTGGATTTTTAAAGAATATTTTTTCGAGGACGTGGATTTTTAAAGAATATTTTTTCGAGGACGTGGATTTTTAAAGAATATTTTTTCGAGGACGTGGATTTTTAAAGAATATTTTTGCGAGGACGTGGATTTTTTAAAAATATTTTTTCGTGGACGTAGATTTCTAAAGAATATTTTTTCGTGGACGTAGATTTCTAAAGAATATTTTTTTCGAGGACGTAAGTTTTTAAAAAATATTTTTTTGAAGACGAGGAGTTTTAAAAAATATTTTTTTGAAGACGAGGAGTTTTAAAGAACATTTTTTCGTGGACGTGGACTTTAAAAGAATTATTTTTCGTGGACCTGGATTTTTAAAGAATATTTTTTTTTTTTTGATTTTTAAAGAATATTTTTATTGGATTTTTCAAGAATATGTTTTTCGAGGACATACTGTGCGAAAATGCCAAAATGCAACCAAATAGATTGGTAAATGTGCTTGGAATCTGTAAACTATGTTATATTGGCTGGTATGGCTCAATGGGGGCTATACCAATACGCGAACAGATATTAACAATATTTTGTTCATATGTTCTCCATCCACTTAAAGCCAAAAGTAGAAGAATACAAAATGAAGATTTCACTTCTAATGTATCAGACTTGAAAATCTCCACTACATCCACCTTTTATGGATACTGACATTTTGAAGCCAGACTTTAGGTGGGTTTTTTTGTATGTTTGATCTAACTGCGACGCGCATTCGGGTATTTCAGAGAACATATAATAGAATCAAAGTACTCGCGATTACGCATAATTTGATATGTATATTTTCGAAAAAAAACCTATTTTTTTGGGTACAATATTTACAATATCCTTTTGATTGTGCTGGGACCCCAAGATATTTTAGTTTTTTTTTTTACGGCCCGGATCATATAAATCATAGATCGTGAAAATCCATCCACTAGAACGGCGAAAACAGCAACTGCAAAAACCGAAAAATGTGCGTAAAATGTTTTTGGAAATATCG
Organism: Musca autumnalis; assembly: GCF_047663935.1. Lineage (NCBI taxonomy): Eukaryota > Metazoa > Arthropoda > Insecta > Diptera > Muscidae > Musca > Musca autumnalis. The sequence goes on along the minus strand of NW_027411755.1, from coordinate 23,485,610 downwards.
CGGATTTTGTCGCGTTTTCTGTGGATCGTTTCCTTTTCAATGAAGAAACTGACACATCAATCGCGTTTTTGCGAAAACAGCGGTTTAAAAAATTTGGTGGCATGGGAGCTGTATCCGATTTATCCCAAAAATGGTGTGTGATGCTACATCCACTGTTCTTGATAGATTTTATCGAAATATGTTTAGATCGATGTATTTTTTCATGGATGATAGTGAAATCGGATGCGCATAAAAAGTGTATGCACTTTGTGAAAATTTTAAGCGTTATACAGTTTGTTGCACACTAAACTGCAGACGATGCTACATCTTAGCGCCCACAGTAAATCCTGGCAAGAGTTTAAAAATTAAAAGAGAAGAATTCGCTGCATTGGTAGATCGATTGGTAGAGCGATTTACACGCATTTCAAAATGAACATTACCCGTTACATTTCAATACTCCGTTGCAATAGTTTGAAAGATACAGTACTGTGATATAGTTTAAGTTTGCTGCAATATTAGTTTATATTTATTTTAGTAATTATTATTTTTTATTCTTGTAATAATTATTGTTGACCTTTGGACTTTTTATATCTTTTGTTTTATTGATTTGGCTCGAGGTCAGGGAAAAATTAAAACAATGTTTTGTTTTGATTTTTATATTTTTATTTTTGCCAATATTTCGATCATATTCTATGATCATCATCAGGGCATTTTCACTTTTAAAAAGAAAACAACAGAAAATTTATATAAATATATAGCAAAAAAACATTTTTCACATTTGAATAATTACATTGTTATTTCTTTCTTAGCACCACATACGTCTTGCTCTTGTTTGAGTTCAGAAATCAACTAACTTTTTGGTGTTTTTCAATTGTGCTCCTGTATATTTGCGCACAGTGTTCGGTATCTGTTTTATAGTTTATACGTTTTTCTGCAGGAATGTTATTGATATGTAACATTTCCAACATATATCTCCGTCTGTAGTTATTTTCCTGCGCTAAGATTTGTACTTGTTTGAGGTTAGGCGTATGTCCGGTTTTGGAACAATGAGCTGCTAAAGCAGTCTTTTGTTCCAAGGGTTTATTGTTGTTTTTCTGGTCGGATTTGTGACCACTCATCCTAGTTTTGAGTTTGCTTTTTGTAGTGCCAACATATACCTTTTGGCATATGTATGTTGGACTTTTCACCATTACAACTGATCTTATACACAACGTTTGATTTGTCGTCTAGGGGTATTTTTGATTTTGTCCTGCTGAAGAACGCATTGTTTGTATTACAGCTCTTTAAGGCTAATTGGTATTGATCTGTATTATATAGATTTGATTTTGAAAAACGTTCGGATAAACCAGGAACGTATGTATATCTTTTATATGTTTTTTCTAATCTTGTTTCTGTATTTCTACTTTTGCTGACCTTTGTATGTTTGATCAGTTCATTTATAGTTTTTATGGGGAAATCATTCATCATCAATATTCTTCTGACCTCTTTTGTATTTTTGGAATGAATCTTCTTGAGAAGAGTGTTTCAAATCAGTGACAAGAAGTTTCATTCCAAAAATTCAAAAGAGGTCAGAAGAATATTGATGATGAATGATTTCCCCATAAAAACTATAAATGAACTGATCAAACATACAAAGGTCAGCAAAAGTAGAAATACAGAAACAAGATTAGAAAAAACATATAAAAGATCTACATACGTTCCTGGTTTATCCGAACGTTTTTCAAAATCAAATCTATATAATACAGATCAATACCAATTAGCCTTAAAGAGCTGTAATACAAACAATGCGTTCTTCAGCAGGACAAAATCAAAAATACCCCTAGACGACAAATCAAACGTTGTGTATAAGATCAGTTGTAATGGTGAAAAGTCCAACATACATATGCCAAAAGGTATATGTTGGCACTACAAAAAGCAAACTCAAAACTAGGATGAGTGGTCACAAATCCGACCAGAAAAACAACAATAAACCCTTGGAACAAAAGACTGCTTTAGCAGCTCATTGTTCCAAAACCGGACATACGCCTAACCTCAAACAACTACAATTCTTAGCGCAGGAAAATAACTACATACGGAGATATATGTTGGAAATGTTACATATCAATAACATTCCTGCAGAAAAACGTATAAACTATAAAACAGATACCGAACACTGTGCGCAAATATACAGGAGCACAATTGAAAAACACCAAAAAGTTAGTTGATTTCTGAACTCAAACAAGAGCAAGACATATGTGGTGCTAAGAAAGAAATAACAATGTAATTATTCAAATGTGAAAAATGTTTTTTTGCTATATATTTATATAAATTTTCTGTTGTTTTCTTTTTAAAAGTGAAAATGCCCTGATGATGATCATAGAATATGATCGAAATATTGGCAAAAATAAAAATATAAAAATCAAAACAAAACATTGTTTTAATTTTTCCCTGACCTCGAGCCAAATCAATAAAACAAAAGATATTATTTTTTATTTATACAAAATTCGTGTCGTGATGTCCCGTTTTTACTATAAAAGAAAATAAATAAAACAACTAAAAGATGTAAAAATAAACTAATTCATTTTCTAATAAACAGCTCCTGATGATGTTGGAATAAAGCCAACGAAACGTTGAGCAAAATATGAAATAAATTCGTTTTATTTACTTCATAAAAAGTACCTGACCGATTCAACCCGGTAGAATTACAAAACAAAAGTAAAAAATAAACAACAACACGGTCATAAAAATTAAAATTACCCGATACAGTTTTATTTCAAGATTATAGCTCATTTAGAGGAACCCAACATTTATTTGAACGTTATCCATATCTATCGCTAGATGTTAGCGTGTACGCGAGAAGTGATCAGAATAAAAATTTTGAGTTTTTGCGTGAAATTGAACTGAAATAGGATTACAACTCCGACCTTATTTTCCTACAATTTCTTCAACTAACTCACAAAATAATTTTGAAAAATATTTTCTCTTACAAAAATAATATAAATTCCCTCAATATATTTTTTGTTTTTGCTATAATATGCAAACCGCTAAACAGATTTATATATTTTTGGTTTCATTTGGATCTTCGCGATGTTTAGATTACGTACATATTTTTATATATTTTTAGATGAATAAACAGCTTGAATTTTATTAAAGCAAGTTGCAAACTACCAATTGTTTTGAATGCTTTCCTAATTTCTGCGAAAATTTACAACTTTTTCACTAAAGTTATGGGACCTCAGTAAACATATAGTATGTAGGAAGCCATAAATTAACAATGTTTCTCGATATAATGAATAGCGTTTTTATAAGATTTTTTCTAATCTTTGAGTTTATTTCAGCTTTAGTCCATATTTTGTTGTATTCAAGTATTTGAATAACAACAAAATGTTTTACAGTGGATATGAAATTGATTAGTTGCGGGCGGAGGGTAGGGAATACTATAGTTTCAGTTGTCACCAAACAACTTCATCAGTTCCCTTTTCCGCCGACTCTGTATCGATAAACAGGTCAATAAGCCCATCCAGCAAATTAAACAAAATGAGAAATTTTTTCTAATAATAAGAATTGAAACCGGCATAACTATTGCGTGCAATATCCAAAATTAGTATCTCGAACAGATTTGGGAATGGGAATTTTTTCTCAATGCATGCACCAAAAATCGTTCATGTAGCGTCAAAAAACAAATTTTAATTTTTTTCAAATGAAATATTAAAAAATTCGGACTTTTCCTCAAATACACTTTCATACGGGCAAAATGTGCCTCATCGAAATAATGGTTTTAGACCGCAAGTATGTTTGGACGAATTTTTTTTCAGACAATTTGGAGTCGATTTAGCAATGTCCGTCTGTCTGTCTGTCTGTCTGGCTGGTGCGCACGATAACTTTCAAACAGATGAAAGTTTGGCTTTCGCAATATTTTGTCCAAACTTAGTTTAAGTTCGAAGATGGGTTATATCGGTCCACTCCTTCCTGTACCTCCCCCACAAAAGTTCGGAAATGTTCCGAAAATGTGCACGATAACTCTTGAGGGAAGTAAACGATTTGGTTCATATTTTGCACATCGTGAAATTTCTACCAGACATAGATGAGGTTTCAATATAGACTCAATCGGGTTGCTACTTTGGAGACCTCCCACACAAAAATTGGGAAAAGTTCAGTTAAGGACCTGCTCTCGCTTTGATTTTTGTTGTAGCAACCTGTATTCACTGTCCCCCATACGACGGTACTAATTTCATCAGAGGAATGTCCATACTTCCTTAGAAAATAGCCTAAAAGGTACAAAAAAACCCGTGACACCGTGTGTAGTGGTTGGAGCGCAAGATAACTCTCTAAAGGATCTGCCGATTCGGTCCACAATGTGGCCTTCGTAATAATATGTCCACTCCTTCAGGTACCTCCCCCACAAAAGTTCAAGAAAGTTCGGAAAGTTGTGGGCACGATAACCATTGATGAGAGTGACCGATTTGGTCCATACTTTACACATCCTAATATATTTACCAGATATAGATCAGGTTCGAATATGTAATATATTTCTCCACTCCTTCGGGTACCTCCCACACAAAATATCATATAAGTTCAGTTAAGACCTGCTCTCGAATCACTTCGATTTTTGTTGAATCAACTTTCATTCGCTGCCTTAATTACGACAGTAAAAGTTTTTTTCAGGGGCAAGTACATACTTCTTGAGAAAACAGCCCGAAAGCTGTAAAAAACCCTATGGCATCATATGTAGTGGCCGGAGAGCTCGAACCGAATACTGCGTTCGTCGATACTTTGGATATTGTAATATTTCTTCGAATATCAACATTTTTAAGGTGATCTTGTGCCAACAATTCGAACTGGGGATTTTTTGAAAGTACAGACCCAAACGACAAGAAACCCTAGTTGGGTTTTGTTGCGTCAGATCCAGCTCGGATTTTATGGCGCCATCTAAACATGGTTAAATATTGAGTTTTTAAAGATATTCGGGGCTATATCTCTGAAACCAATGCGAATCCTCTTCTGACCTTTGAAGCGAATTTGTAGATAAGGACAAGAATAAAATATTTGGAGAAATAATGAACTCGAAAAACTACTAAGAAACCAAAACCGTTAATTTTTTCTGAATATTTATCTTTTTGAAAAATATTCCCTGGAATGTAATACACAACTCTTCAGAACATGTCATTGTTGTAAAATGCCTCTATGCCTTTGTTTTCAGTACATTTTTCAACGACGATTTAATAAAAATGTCAATAATGTAGGGAAATCCGAAATGCGAGAATAAACTGTTGGTGTGAACTGTGTTTGAAATACGTGTTGTAAAAGATATGCTGCAAAATACAGCTGAAACAACATGAAGTAAGCATTTTAGAGTTTCACAAAATTCTACAGAATTGTTGAGAACTTTATTTGGAAGATTTTTGCAAAAGGCTACTTGGTTCAACTCCCAATAGTTTAGCCGATACTTACCAGAATTTCAGCAATTATGTAAAATTTTCTATAATTTACAGATTTTGATGCCCTAGATGGAGTTTAGGTTTAGGGCTACAATATTGCTAAAAACAGCAAGGCCAAATTCCTATTCGTTTCGGAGATAAAGGCCTGATAAATGCAAAAAAATTTAGATTTAGCCCGGTTTAGATGATGCCATACAATCCGAACTGGATCTGTCAGGACAAATCCTACTAGTGGTTTTGTAGTCTAAATATGTATTTTCAAAAAATGCATGCTAGAAGTTGTTTGCATTTTCAGTGTTACATAGTGTATTAGATGAAATTCGAGGGTTAAAACCTCTGAATACATAAGTTTTTTTGGGAAAAAAATATTTAAATCCACACAGGCTGAGGGTATATCTCTGTCGGCAAAGCCGACTGATACTTTTTTACTTGTTAAAGAATATTTTTTTTCCTAGAACCAATAAGCCCATAAACGTAGCTTTTGTAAAGATTATTTTTCCGAGGACCAATAGGCCAGTGAACGTGGATTTTTTTAAAGAATACTTCCAAAGGGCCAATAAACGTGGATTTTTTCTAGAATATTTTTCCTAGGACCAATAGGCCAATAAACGTTGAAATTTTAAAGAATATTTTTTCGAGGGCCAACAGACCAATAAAGGTTGGATTTTTAAAGAATATATTTTCGAGGGCCATCAGACCAGTAAACGTGCATTTTTAAAGAATATTTTCTTCGAGAACTTGGTTTTTAAAGAATACTCGTATTTTTTGAGGACGTGGGGTTTTAGAAAATATTTTTTCGAGGTTGTGTATTTTTAAAGATTTTTTTGAGGACCAGCAGACCAATAAACGTGGATTTTAACTTGTTCATACATATCGATATTTAATCTCATATCTCTAATTATTTCATTCGATATCATAATCCTTTTCCTTCATTCTCTTTTTTCTTTACAGCTGATCCAAAATTCACTTCTCCCATAGCCAATGTTACAGCATCTGTGGGACGTGATGCCTTTTTGACATGTGTCGTTCAGGATTTGGGCTCATATAAGGTCAGTTAATAAAAGAGAATAACAAGAAAATGATGCTAAAACTCTAAATTACCCTCATCATTTGTTTATGGGTTGTTTATATATTTTGCAATTAATATCCAACATGGAATGTGAACATAAAAAACAGACAGATGATAAAATACTACTATGTGTACAACAACAACGACCACATTAAATGCCATTTTAATTAATATAAGTACTTTAGGTGGCCAAGCAGAGCCAGTCGGCCAGCCAAGCCATTAAGTTTAAATCTCTTTTAATCTTTGTTTCCAGTAAAACACAATGATACACACACATACAAACAGAGTTGTACACAGATACACACACACACACACAAAATGAAATAGTATTTTGTAAAAATTATGAGGGAAACATTGAATGAGTATGGCTATTATATGGTGGAGTCTACCACCGGCTGGAATTGTGGTAGGTCTTTTAAAAAAGGAAAAAAAAAACGCACGAACACGAAGGAAGAAAGGATTCTCGGTAAGGAGTGGGATATATTTTCACTTTCAAACACTTTCTTCTTCATTGACGTACATAATGAAATGCCTCCGTATAGGCGGCTTACATGCTGAAGAAGATAACAGCTTTACAAGGGTATTTTGTTGTTTTGTGGGCAAATGATTGTTACTTTAATTCTTTCAAAGAAGCAAAGCAACGAAGTAGTGTAAGGAGATAATGTATGAAATTATTGCCAAAGCAAATTAAAACCATTAGTAGGACCAAATGGCAAAGTATTAGATGCTTAAACCCCCCCACTCTTATTAATCTACATCAGAAAATAATTGCTTTCATTTTATTACACATTCACTTTTCTAAAATGGGTTGGTGTTCAAACGTAAAAGTGAATAAAAGGAATTGAGGTTAAAGGCTAGTAAGTTACCGAGGGCTAATTGATTGATATGCCGGAGAATTATATAAAAGTGTAGCATGTTCAAGAAAATGCCAAATTAATACATTTTTGTTTTCGATATGCAATGTTTGGACCAAATCAGTTACGTTAGGTTAGATTAAGATAAAGGACGCATTAGTTTTCCCTCCCTTTCCGATATTGAAAAGGGTTCTATGCCTACAAACTTCCTTAAGGAATTCACCGACCACCTATATCCACTTTTCCTCTTTGCTTTTGAAGGTATTTTCTGCAGGCCTTCCTGTCTCGACCCCATCTTACCTAGGGAGTCTAAGTTTCTCAGCTTTGGCCGACGAAAGATTCTTTCTCGATCGTCTCCACTGCTCGTCTTTGCTTACCGACGACTTTTGCTCATTTTATGGGTTTTGTATGACTGTCACATACATTTCGTCTTTGGATGAGGATGCGTAGCCGATGTTGTTGACATGAGAACTTCCCCGAATGAATTTACAGTCGTTATAACCGTAGACAGGTCAGTCAAGATGTTGCCGTTATCATCTTGAGTTGGCGAGTTGTCATCTAATAAAGGAGAACCAAATCAGTTACTCGCCTCGAGAGTTACGTTGTTCGTATATATATATTTTTCAGTTATCTGGTCCGTCTGTGTCCGATTTAAAAATTTTACAACCTGGACTGGCCACGTCCATAAAGAATCTGGAGGCAGCTGAGTGGGTTTGGTGGGGTAGCCAAGCAAATTCAGCGTCGCATGTGTTTCCAATCCACATGAAGGGCATATATTGAGCATCTTGCCATCAATTCGGACCAACTCTAATTGAGGCGACTGCATCGTCCAGATCTTAATCGACTCAAACCACCCGTGTTATGGCGTTGTTCTGGTGCGATGGAAAGGGGTCTCCGATTACGGCAGTCAGACTATACCTTTATACCGCCTGTGTAACTGCATCGCACAATGGTCCCAAATCCAAATTTTCTGGCCAAAACTATTTCAACGTCCATTTTGTATTGAAATTAATTATAATTTATAATATATGTGTACAAACAGCAATTCTTACGTTTTATCGACCAAAATGACCAAAAACTGCCAAAATTTGTTGAACAGGGTGGTCCCGTTGTGTGGGGTCTAAACCAAAACATTGACCTATGTTAACAATTTTTGGTACGAATGATTCATATCTTCCAAGAGGTCGAAATACCAAATTTCAGCCGAATCGGTCATAAAGTGTCGCTAAAATTCACAAAATATCTAAAATCGGACGGTACTTTTATGTGGGGGCTATGACAAAAAATGGACCTATTTTCAAAAAACTTACACATACTTGTTTTCTACACTCTGAAACCCTTAAATATGAATTTTAAGAAAAATCCGTTGATAGTTGTGGGTATTACCGTTCTATTTCAATTGGATACTTCGTACAGTCACAACAGGTATTTACAAAAAATTCTCCCATCTTAAAATAGAAAAATCCACTTTATTTTAACTGTGGCAAATTTGAGCAAGAATTTATTTCTCAATTTATTAGTTCAGACCCCCAGCTATCTTCCAAAATCAATTTGGAGGTGGACAAACTTGGACATTTTTTTAAAAGTTTAAATATATTTTAAAAATATTTGTAAAAAATAATTTTTAATATATATATATATAACAATTGATTTTTTTACGCTAATTTTACAAATTTCATCGCCCTTTTTGTAAATATTATGAACGTACTCATTAACAGCTTCCCGATTCATAATAACTTTGGTCTCACTTCTGTCTATTTATGCAGCGACGCAATACAACAAAAATTGTATATTTTACGGCACAAAGTCCGTTTTATTTTTACATAAAAAAGTGTCAACTTTGGTACAGCGCCAATCAACGAATACTAACGTTATTTACAAAAACTAATTATTTTCAGATGACTTGAGGTGTTTTTTATTATTCTGTGCAAAAAAAAAGTTCAAATTTCGAAACTTCAAAAATAGGGTTTTGGCCAAAAATTTCCTGATTGAAACCTATGTGCATCGGTGTGAATGCTATTCATGCATGGCTGATAGGCTCGTTGATCTAAATATTTCTACTTTTACCTTTGGGCCTCTCTATATATTTTCGTTCGTACCCTTGAACCTCGTTTTCTGGCGCCGTATAGACTACCGCAGACTGGTCTATGGCTTTGTAACAAGTCAACTAAATTTCTTTGTCGGCACTCCAAGTGGTGTCGGCCAACGACTTGATAACCTTGTTCATACTTCTGATATTGTCGCAATTAGTTTGCGCGGGCCACTTAACTTGCTGTCGAACGTTACACTCAATATCATGGGGTAGTCGAAATCAGGATTCCATTGACTGATAAGTTCAGAGGTATTTTCATTTCAGCCACTTAGGTGGTGAACAGTGTTGCTGTAGATTTGGAGGACGTTCGTAATTACTGTTCAGTTGCCGGAGCGTAATTCCGGGGAAAATAACATCAGCTCTGTGCAATGGCTGCAAATACTGGTGCCACATGAGCACATGTACCACCTTACGTTCACACAGGGACTGGAGTCCCGGTTTCATAACCGCCTGCTGGGCCTACACACGAGCAGCAACCATTCTTCCAATACTACTACTAGCACTCCGTATAGTTCTCCATTTGGTAGTATGCCTAATAATGTCCATGTTGGTATCCCTGCTAGTTATTCTACTATCTTTCCATCCACTCCGATTAGCACTCCGTCTAGTTTTCCATCCAGCATAACTCCTAATAGGGTACATGATAGTTGGCAGACTTCAGTTCTGTGCCTAGCACTAGTTTTCGATCCAGCCGATCCAGTGTCCATCATAGGCAAGCTAGTTATTCTACTAGTAATTCGTCCAGTACTAGCATTCCATCCAGTAGTACTCCTACCAGTGTCCATGCTGCTTGGTCTGTGATAAGGAAACATTGGTAGTGACGTACAAAGCCGTCGGACGTTCCGTTCCTTAATTACACTGTGCGACAACAAAGAAAATGACAAGGAAAGCTGAGTAGATTATGAAAGTAGAGCTAAAAATATGAGATACGTGTATCGGCGTTTTTAACGTTTACATCGCAAAGTAACCAAGGTAGGCGGGGCAAGTTCCGCCCATTTCTAGTTTTTTTGAAATATTTGAGTTAAGATATCTTGAAATCCTTGCAATTTTGGTATATAGTGTCTTTGGCAACTTTACAGAGGAGGATGTGCCATTCATCAAAGGGGTCTTTTTGGTTTTTTTTTTCAAAAACTCCTTTAAAATGTGATCATATCAATTCCAAGTATTCTATAAAATTATTCGTCATAAAATTTTACTATAGGCATCGGAATACACCATATCTGTAACTCTTGTCTAATCGCCAGGAATCTCTAAAAATGAAAAACACATTTTAGGGTTAAAGTCGGACTTCATCTGCATTTATTCACAATTGTCCCACAAAACATAATTTTAGAGAGATGACGTCAAAGACAAAAATATTCTTCGTCAAATTTCGCTATGGGTCACCAAAGAAATGAAATGTTTATTTACATTATATATCATGAAACTACCAGTATAAATTTTGCTAAAAAAAACTGGAAAATATTTCCCAATTTTTTGATGAATTTTTTTCCATCTCTTTTCGAGTTGATACATGAAACTAATATGTAACTTGGTTCTAGTTGAAAAGTGTCAACAGAAGAAAAATTCTACACAAATTTTCACTATGAATTTCAGAATAAACCATATATCTAAGTATATTATTTTCTTAAGAAAATTAGATTATAAACTTATATATTTTAGAATGAAATTATTTGTTTTAATTTTGGGCTGTAAATTTTACATAATTCCATACTGGATCAAAATCTAGCAAAATTCTTCACTTGAAATGATCCAAATGCAATTTCATTATGAATCACTAAATAAAAGAAATCTGTAACCATAACATATAACATTTTTAGCAGCACTTGTTTTTGATATATGTTTTAGGGCCACATTTTACAATTTTTATCCAGATTGTCGTTGTGATTGAACACTATAATATATGGTTTTCGTTACGAATTCATACAGAAGGTGTTGTGCGCTCCATTTAAACAGTTTTTGAAATACTTGTGGTGAATATATATTTGGAAAATATAGAAAACCCAGATCGGTCCTGCCAAAATTGCGTATTTTTTGTACTTTTAACTGAAATTCCGCAGTGTATGTGAAAATACGTGGGAGGTCTACGGCTATGGTCCACTGAAAATATAGGTGTCATATGGTCTCACTCATGCACGATTTGGCGTGGTCCAAAATAATACAATGTTTGGAGTAAGTTCTGCTTTGGTGACATAATTTTGTAGAGTATGTGGATTTGATATGATCACATTTTAAAGTAGTTTTTGAAATGTGTTTGAAAAAAAAACCAAAAAGACCCCTTTGATGAAACGCATGAGGGTTAAAACTGTTAACATACATATTTCCCACATCCTCCTCTGTATAGTTGCCAAAGACACTATATACCAAAAATGCAAGGATACAGAGATATCTTAACTCGAAAAAACTTCGGGGATGCTGTGTTCAGGCGCATGAAGCAACATAATCCCTGTCGTAGTCCCCCCGAGTCCACAACAACCCCCGAGTAGACAACAACCTGTGGATGCGTATGTGACAAACAGAGCACATATTAATTGGTCCTGGGTTTTCTTCCGTCCCGGCACGGAACAAACGAATCCGGAGCAAGCATTCCGGGATATGCTGCTCCCAATACAGAAAAACGATACAAATACAAACTTTTGTACACTGAGGTAGCAGCCGGTGGGCGGAACCGGTTTCGGGTCAATCCGGTACCGAAGAAATCGCCGCTGCACATACGGGAAACATAGGGCAAACGTTGCTCAAGACTCAAAATTATAAAATGATATTTTTCCATTTTTTTTGTTTTTGTGCATTCCTGAACAAGATAAACTTATAGAAATTCCAAATTGTTTTTGCATCTTCATTATTTAATAATGGTGGTACCTCTCTTGTTTTATGCGTATTTGTATGGTAATTTTTAAGACAACTCAAATTTCAAAAGCGAAAAAGTGCATGATGCGAACGTTTGCGGATCATAATTACTTTTGGTGATTTATGCACTGATTTGGTGATTTTTGCGCCATTCTGAAAAAATCTCATTTTTATCAACTAAAGCCATTGAAATATTTAAATACGGAAGTATTTAAGAAATACGTTTACAGTAGAGAAATATGTATATTTTGGTTCCAGCGTTCGGCAAATCTACTTATTTTATTTGTACGCATGGGCATTAGAGTTCATAATAATCGCCAAAGATAGTTGTTTTTGCATTTTCACTCTTAGTTTATTGCGATACATCTCGTCTTTCATAGATATCTTTTATGACACCTCAAATTTCAATGGTGAAAAACTACATGATGCGAACGTTTGCGGACCATAGTTACTTTTGATGTTTTATGCGCTTTAATTTCGAATATCAGATACAAACATAATACGCTACGCATAGTTGCGCCAATCTGAAATAATCACATTTTTCTCAACTGAAATCATAAATACCTTTAAATTTGTTTCTGCATTAAAATTTGAATGATTTATGGAAAACAATTAAAACAAAAAATAAAAAAAATATTTTGGCAACGTTTGCCAACACTAATTTTTGATCTGTCTTAAAACCGGGACTCTAATTTATCAGAATAAATCAAAACTTTTGATTTATATTTGCGCCATTCCTAAAAATCACGGATTTTTCTCAAATTGGAATAATTTATGTAAAGGAAATTTAAAAAATTAAAAATATATTTTGGCAACTTTTGCCAACACTAAATTTGGGTCGGTAGTATAACCGGGACTCTTATTTATCAGAATAAATGAAAACTTTTGATGTATGTTTGCGCCATTCCGAAATATCACGGATTTTCTTAAATAAAATATGGGTAATACAACCAGTTCTTATTTCGAAATATGTTGGTATTTATTGTAAATTCATAATAAATTTGTAGTATTTTTAATTTTATCCTTTCTGTACCAAATTTCATCGGAATTTTAGGATAATTTTATGAAATATACTGGATCATATCAGGGTTTCGGAGTCGGAGTGTAGGAGTCGGAGCAATTTTGCTGGAGTCGGAGTGGGAGACTGAGTCGAAAAAAATAACTCGACTCCGACTCCGGGCAATTTTTTCTACAACATAAAAATAGGTGTGTTCGTTTACTCAACAATTCGTACAAATTTGTACAAGTTCAGTAACTTCTTGTAATCGGCTAAGGTCTTTTGCATTGTACTGTAGAGTAAACGAACAACATCCAGTAACAATTTGTACAAATTTTGAGTAAACGAACACACATAATATAACATTAAATTCGGGACAATCATTATTTATTTTAAAAGATAGCTAAAAAACATATAAGCAAACAGTATATTATACAAATTTAGAGAACGATTCATAACGATATTTACCGTCCTTTGAAGTGTAGTCTTTTCATCTCTATTTGAATTACAAATTGCATGTCCAGAATATTTTTGATCCAGTTGATCCTTTATTTTTGTTGCAAGCAAAAATAATGTTCTATGGAACTATTATTGGACATCGTTTATATAAACCCTACAAGTCTTCTCACAAAAATCTACTGATCTTCTCATCTTGTCTTTTGTGAGATGTCATCTTTGTCTTCTATTAAATGACCTGTTGGACTCCTATGAAGGACATTGTGTTCGCTATGGGAAATCTTACTGACATAAAATGGAAGTCAACGTCTGGGGGTAGAAAATTGAATAAGTACCTTTATATCTTTGTTTGGCGATACTGTTTCACCATTTTGAGATTAATAATTTTCAGATAAATGGAATGAATAATCCTTTTTCACTTGCATAATAGATCATAAAGCTCGATTAAAAAAATAATCTTAAAAATGATCTTCGCCTAAAAAGGCAAAAATTTTCAAATAAATAAAATCAGCTGAGCCAGGCTGGGGTTTGAACCCACGTCCTTGAAAAACACAGGAAAAAAGTGTTGTCACGGCGTGTTAGCGTTCAGAGCCAAACTCATAGCTTTCAAAGGCAGCGCTAAGCGTTTGTCATGAAAGCACAACTAAATGGGAAAATCCTCATTGTTGTTGTAAAATACAAAACAAAAATGCATTTGAAAGAAGAAAAGTTCGAGGACATCGAAGCCGCTCCACATCCGATATGTCTGAAGAGTCTTTACCGAAGACGAAACATGCATGCCACATAGTGGTGGGTGTGTGGGTTCGAATCGTCGGCTTTCCTTTTTCACTTGCATAATAGATCATAAAGCTCGATTAAAAAATTAATCTTAACAAGTAAAAAAGTATCAGTCGGCTTGGCCGACAGAGATATAACCTCAGCCTGTGTATACTGAAACAATTTTTTCCCAAAAAAACGCATGTATTTAGGGAATATTGGGCGTTTGAACTGACAAAAATTTTGATTAGGATTAGAGATCAAAAGTTTTGCGGAGGAGATACTAAAAAGGGATCTCCAGCCACTACATATGGTACCATAGGGGTTTTTTACAACTTCAGGGATGTTTGCTCAAGAAGTATGGACTTTCCCCTGAAACAACTTTTACCATAGCAATTGAGGCAGCGAATGCAAGTTGCTTCAACAAAAATCAAAGTGATTCGAAATTTTGTGTGGGAGGTACCGGATGGAGTGGACAAATATAGTCCATATTTGAACCTGATATATATCTGGTAGATATATTAAGATGTGTAAAGTATGGTCACATTCGGCCACTCTCTTCAAGAGTTATCGTACGCACAATTTTACCGAACATTTTTGAACTTTTGTGGGGGAGGTACCTGAAGGAGTAGACCGATATGGCTTATCATCGAACTTAAACTATGTTTGGACAAAATATTACTAAGATCAAACTTTGGACCGAATCGGCGGACCTGTTCGAGAGTTATTTTGCCCTCCAACCTCCTCACACGGTGTCATAGGGGTTTTTTGCAACTTTCAGGCTATTTTCTCAGGAAGTATGGACTTGCCCCTGATAAAACTTATACCGTCGTATGGAGGGCAGTGAATACAAGTTGCTAAAGCAAAAATCAAAGCGATTCGAGAGATGGTCCTAAACTGAACTTTTCCAAATTTTTGTGTGGGAGGTACCCGACGGAGTGGACCAATTGAGTCCATATTAAAACCTGATCTAAGTCTGGTACACGCTCCACGATGGGCAAAGTATGGACCATATCGGTTACTCCCTTCAAGAGTTATCGTGCGCACAAATTTTCCGAACATTTTCGAACTTTTGTGGGGGAGGTACCGGAAGGAGTGGACCGATATAGCTCATCTTCGAACTTAAACTAAGTTTGGGCAAAATATTACGAAAGCCAAAATTTGAACCGAATCGGTTCATCCGTTCGAGAGTTATCGTGCGCTCCAGCCAGACAGACAGACAGACGGACGGACATTGCTCAATCGACTCCAAATTGTCTGAAACACATTTCGTCCAAACATACTTGGGGTCTAAAACCATTATTTCGATGAGGCACATTTTGCCCGTATGAAAGTGTATATACCCTTCATAGCCTAAAGGCTGAGGGTATAAAAATGATCTTCGCCCAAAAAGGCAAAAATGTTCAAATAAATGAATAATCCTTTGTAGATTATTTTGTGCTTTTAGCTCAGTTCCTTCCATGTCCTTCCATGTCCTTCTTGCTCTTAAACTGAAAAATAAACACAAGATCAGATTTTCTTCATGAAAAAAATCTACACAAATGTTCCTCCGAAAATTTTGGTAAGGACATCAAAATCGGTCGATATTAAGGGGTTATGTTCATTTACAAATTTTACAAAATCGAACATTTTTATTAGCTTATTTTAAAGAACAGGTAGAATAGAATATGTTTCAAAAATTTCAAGTCGATCAGACAAAAATTATCAGAGATATGAGCGTTAAAAAAATTTGTATGTATCATCGAGGTTTGAAACGCGGTTTACTCAAATTTACATTTTGGAATGTAGGGCCCACTGTAGCTCGAAAATGGATGATTCGATCTTCATATGTTTTTGTAGGATTATTATAAACATTGTTATACCCTACACCACAAGTTGTATTGAACGGTATACGGTTGTATATTCCATGAAGGCGTGGACATATACCGACAAATTTAAAGGGGAAGTTTGAGTACCCCCAACGAAGTCTAAAAACAAAATTTCAGCCATTTCGGTGGAATATTGAGGCCACACCGTTCAAAATGCCGAAAATCGGGAGGTACCGTTCTATGGGGCGATATGAAGGTGTGGACCGATACCAACAAAATTCTGGGGGAAAGTTTTCTACCCCAAAAGAAGACAACGTACCAAATTTCAGCCATTTTGGTAGGATAATGAAGCTAAAACCTTAAAAAATACCGAAAATCGGGAGGTACCGTTCTATGGGGGCTGTATGAAGGTGTGGACCGATACTGACAAAATTATGGGGGAAAATTTTTTACCCCTAAAGAAGACTACGTTCCAAATTTCAGTCATTTTGGTAGGATAATGAAGCTAAAACCTTAAAAATACCGAAAATCGGGAGGTACCGTTCTATGGGGGCTATATGAAGGTGTGGACCGATACCGACAAAATTCTGGGGGAAAGTTTTATACCCCTAAAGAAAACAACGTACCAAATTTAAGCCATTTTGGTAGGATAATGAAGCTAAAACCTTAAAAATACCGAAAATCGGGAGGTACCGTTCTATGGGGGATATATCAAAACGTGGACCGATATATCCCATTTTCAATACCAACCATCCTGCAAGTAATAAAAACTTCTGTACCAAATTTTGACTCTCTATCTTTAAAATTGACCTTGATTTCAACAGACGGACGGACGGACAGACGGACATGGTCAAATCGACATAGAATTTTATGCTGATCAATAATATATATACTTTATAGGTTCTCCGACTAATATTTCGATGTGTTACAAACGGAATGACAAATTTAATTATACCCTCCATATGGTGACGGTTATAAAAAGGCGTAAAAACTATTCATCTTTTTAGTTAAAATCTAAATGTTGATTTTGACAATTAAAATTTTTTTTAAAGGTGGATATTTTTTAATTCCGTTTCGCTTAAGTACAAGTTTATTGGTTCTTAATGATCCCACAAAAAAATATGCTGATCGGCCATTTGTCAGGACACTGTGCAATATTTTTCAACAAAACAAAAAAAAATTAAAAAGTAGCTGATAGTGTGATCTATCATATGACCAAAAACGTAATTTTATTAAAGGCAAAAATTTAAATGTTGTCATTTTCTGTCCACCATTTCCGTAAAATCTAATATTTTTATACAAAATCGATCGATGAATGACTAGATTTTGATGTCCATGTTAAGCCCACACAAAATATATGACAATCGAATTATTATGGCACCGCAAAACGCTATAATAACAAGTAAAAAACTATCAGTCGGCTTTGCCGACAGAGATATACCCTCAGCCTGTGTATATTGAAACAATTTTTCCCAAAAAACGCATGTATTTAGGGAGTTTTAAAAATTTTGGGCGTTTGAACTGACAAAAATGTTGATTAGGATTAGAGTTTTGCGGAGGAGATACTAAAAAGAATGGATCTCCAGCCACTACATATGGTACCATAGGGGTTTTTTACAACTTCAGGGATGTTTGCTCAAGAAGTATGGACTTGCCCCTGAAACAAATGTTACCATCGCAATTGAGGCAGCGAATGCAAGTTGCTTCAACAAAAATCAAAGCGATTCGAAAGCAGGTCTTAAAGTGAACATGTATCCGAAATTTTGTGTGGGAGGTACCGGATGGAGTGGACAAATATAGTCCATATTTGAACCTGATCTATATCTGGTAGATATATTAGGATGTGTAAAATATGGTCCAATTCGGCCACTCTCTTCAAGAGTTATCGTACGCACAATTTTTCCGAACATTGTTGAACTTTTGTGGGGGAGGTACCTGAAGGAGTGGACCGATATGGCTTATCTTCGAACTTAAACTATGTTTGGACAAAATATTACTAAGGCCAAACTTTGTACCGAATCGGCAGACCTGTTCGAGAGTTATTTTGCCCTCCAACCTCCTCACACGGTATCATAGGGGTTTTTTGCAACTTTCAGGCTATTTTCTCAGGAAGTATGGACTTGCCCCTGATGAAACTTATACCGGCGTATGGAGGGCAGTGAATACAAGTTGCTAAAGCAAAAATCAAAGCGATTCGAGAGATGGTCCTAAACTGAACTTTTCCAAATTTTTGTGTGGGAGGTACCCGACGGAGTGGACCGATTGAGTCCATATTAAAACCTGATCTAAGTCTGGTACACGCTCCACGATGGGCAAAGTATGGACCAAATCGGTTACTCCCTTCAAGAGTTATCGTGCGCACAAATTTTCCGAACATTTTCGAACTTTAGTGGGGGAGGTACCGGAAGGAGTGGACCGATATAGCTTATCTTCGAACTTAAACTAAGTTTGGGCAAAATATTACGAAAGCCAAGATTTGAATCGAATCCGTTCATCCGTTCGAGAGTTATCGTGCGCTCCAGCCAGCCAGACAGACCGACAGACAGACAGACAGACGGACGGACATTGCTCAATCGACTCCAAATTGTCTTAAACACATTTCGTCCAAACATACTTGGGGTCTAAAACCATTATTTCCATGAGGCACATTTTGCCCGTATGAAAGTGTATATACCCTCGTTAGCATAAATGCTGAGGGTATAAAAACAGGGTTTCGTAGACGGCCATTTAAACAAAACTTCTTAATATTTTTCCACAAAAATTTCAGAAAGTAGATTAACTTATGCTCTTTCAGATGAAAGGAAAAATCATGAAAAAGGGTTTTTATTTATTATTATTTTTACCTTTAGGCTCTCGAAGAATTCTAAATTGTTGGCTTATATTCGTTTTAAAACCTGGTCATGAATTGCATATAATTTTTACTGCATGTAGTCCTTTTGATTTGTATTGTCCCTTCATTTTCACATAGTCTTGTGCCAGACTACGAATATTTTCATGAGATTGTTTTGAGCTTATGGGTAAAAAGGGAGAAAGGGATGTCCTTCACCTCTCCTCTCTCCAAAAAGTTAAAAAATGTTCATGTTATATTTTCAGTGTCTGGCACATGAGATATTTTCTCACGAAGAAAAGTTCCTCCCAGAATATTCTCGTGCTTGTATTTTGTTGCTGTTTTCCAATATAAGATTCAGTAGAAACAATATAGATATGGATTTTACTTCCTATTTATCTTCTGAAGTTAAGTATTGTATTCGAACGGATGCCCTTTCTAAAGAATATGTTAGGAAAAACCAGTAGATTAGCCTATATGGACCCAAATATATATTAGTTTTTAGCAGTACAGGAATTTGCACTCGGAGTCGACCCGGAGTCGGAGTCGTGAAAAAAATTGTTCTAGAGTCGGAGTCGCAGTCGACCCAAAAATACCTCGACTCCGAAACCCTGGATCATATGTGTATGTATGTACATTTCGGTTATATTACAAAAAAAATTACCGTGATATATTATAGCTTTCGTGCAATTGAATAAGAAAATCGATTAAAAATATATGAGGACTATATATAAATCTGAACCGATTTCAACCAAAATTGGAACATTGTGTTCTAGGCTAGTTATGTATGTTTGTACAAATTTTCAGCTTGATCGGACCTATATTAAGCTTTAATTGCATTATTTGCCTCATATCCGATGCTAATATATATGGGAGCTATATTCAAATCTGGACCGATTTTGATTATTTTCTATAGAAATAGTCCTTGAGCTGAGCTTTTCAGGAGTTTTAATCAACTTTTAACTCTGTTTGTTTCTTAATATTTTACGTCGAAATGAAAATAACGGGTTATTTGAGGTCTATTGAGGTATTCAACATTAAGCTTTGATATACCAAAAGTTTTTGACAGAAAATTCTTTATCTCCTGGGGCTCAAATCTGTTTCTATGAAAATGTGAAATGAAAACTTTTAGAAAGGAGAAAACTGTCAAATGAAAAAAAATTATAAAGGAAATATTTTTCATTTCAAATTTTCATAGAACAAGAATCCAGCCCCTGCTTTACCAACTGTTATTGTTATTCATATGAAACGTCTGTTCCTTTTTGTTGTTTTTAAAATTGCAAACCCTTGAGCTATTGTCCTGCAATTTTGCAACAAATGGTTTATTTCATTAACCACTGTTCAATTTAAGAATCACATTTCATGTTTCCACACATAACCTGAACCCTTCCTTGCTTTTCAGTTTTTTGTTGTGTGCTTTTTTTTGGTAAGGTGAGAAACATCAACATTTATGTCGGTCCATTGAGTTCTCTGTTTACGCTTTAGCTTTGAAATGTTCCTTTTGTTGTTGCCATTCTTGTTGCTGTTGTTGTATGTTTTATTTTACTCATTGCTTTAATGTTTTCCTTTCATGAATGGTGATGCGATTCGACCAACAGCAATGTTTCTCCTTTGTATTATTTGTTCTTGTATTTGTTGTTGTTGTTTTTTATTTGTATTTTAACCCATTGAACGAAGAAGAACCCCTCTCCGGTATACAGGTTTACTTGTTCATAACATTGTTTGTGGTCCTTTATCAGTTTGGTATAAATCTCTGATGTTATTTGGGGATATGGAGTAAACGAGTATATACTACGTTGATTGTGTATGAGGGTATGTCTGTGTGCGTTTTGAGTGTTTGGGTGAGTAAATTAACACTGTGTTTCGTTAAAAGCCCCCAAAGTGTATGGTTGTGAAAGCGAGTGTGTGTGTTGGTGTCTGTCTGTCTGTTTTTGTTGTTTTCTGTGGGGATATCCACTTTCATCGATAACTTTCGGTTATTTGCTTGTTTTGTTGTTAAATCTCCTGCCATTTATCGATGGTGGTGAATGAATGGGGTATTGGTTTGTGTGTTGTCGTTTATATTTTTTGCTTGTCCAGGTCTCGTTAGACAATCATTTTCATCTTTCGGAAATTGAAAATCTATTGGGGCGTAGGGGGATGGTAAACATTTTGTGGCTATTTTGTTGGGTTCCACTTTGTGGTTGTTGTTTTTGCTTTTTTGTTATCTCCAAACATGCCATATTAATGGTTATCATTATTGTTGTATCTACTGTTCCGAATCAATATGCTTAGTTAACTGGTTACCTGTCTGTCCGAACCATTTAATTTGCTTCCCTGTTAAAGCTTTCGTTTACCCTGCTGTGGGACTGCGTTTTGTGAGAGACAATGCTTGTTACCAATAATTATTTGGCATTTATATCGATTTAACGCCGTTTATCCACCACCTGAATTTCAAATTGCTACCCGCACACACACACACACACACACACTTGTTATTGTTGCTGTTGTCTTTGTGGCTTAATATTAACAATATTTCAATTAATTTATTTTAAGGGTTAAAACCCATTGAACCTTTGATAGGCTTCTGTTTTTGTGTTTTATGATTTGTTGGCCTTTGTTAACGCAGTACGTGTAATTATCCGATGTCGGTATTAATAGTCCTATTAAATCCATAAAAATATTGAAACAATTCCAATGGATTGTTTCGATGGCTGCAGGCCACAGGTGACAGAGATTTTGTTGGGGATTACCAAGCAGACAAGTCTGTTAGGCGGGTGTAAATGTCAATTAATAAAGTTGTAATGCAGATGTGATACGCAAAATTATGGGGGATTTTAAATAAGAGGATATGGATTGGGTCAAATTTTTCCATAAATGGTGGTAGTAAAGAGAATTACGAAAACTTATATTAAAAAAAAAATTGTTGATTTTATAAACATATTTATAAACAAAATCAATAAGAAGAAATTTAAATAATCGCCGATTCTTAAAAAATAGATTTTCAAATAATCGTGGATTTTTTAAAAATGTTTTTCCCAATAAACGTGGATTTTTTAAAAATATTTTTCCCAATAAACGTGGATTTTTTAAAAATATTTTTCCCAATAAACGTGGATTTTTTAAAAATATTTTTCCCAATAAACGTGGATTTTTTGAAAATATTTTTCCCAATAAACGTGGATTTTTTGAAAATATTTTTCCCAATAAACGTGGTTTTTTAAAAATATTTTTCCCAATAAACGTGGATTTTTTAAAAATATTTTTCCCAATAAACGTGGATTCTTTAAAAATATTTTTCCCAATAAACGTGGATTTTTTAAAAATATTTTTCCCAATAAACGTGGATTTTTTAAAAATATTTTTCCCAATAAACGTGGATTCTTTAAAAATATTTTTCCCAATAAACGTGGATTCTTTAAAAATATTTTTCCCAATAAACGTGGATTTTTTAAAAATATTTTTCCCAATAAACGTGGATTTTTTAAAAATATTTTTCCCAATAAACGTGGATTCTTTAAAAATATTTTTCCCAATAAACGTGGATTTTTTAAAAATATTTTTCCCAATAAACGTGGATTTTTTAAAAATATTTTTCCCAATAAACTGGATTTTTTAAAAATATTTTTCCCAATAAACGTGGATTTTTTAAAAATATTTTTCCCAATAAACGTGGATTTTTTAAAGATATTTTTCCCAATAAACGTGGATTTTTTAAAAATATTTTTCCCAATAAACGTGGATTTTTTAAAAATATTTTTCCCAATAAACGTGGATTTTTTAAAGATATTTTTCCCAATAAACGTGGATTTTTTAAAAATATTTTTCCCAATAAACGTGGATTTTTTAAAAATATTTTTCCCAATAAACGTGGATTTTTTAAAAATATTTTTCCCAATAAACGTGGATTTTTTAAAAATATTTTTCCCAATAAACGTGGATTTTTTAAAAATATTTTTCCCAATAAACGTGGATTTTTTAAAAATATTTTTCCCAATAAACGTGGATTTTTTAAAAATATTTTTCCCAATAAACGTGGATTTTTTAAAAATATTTTTCCCAATAAACGTGGATTTTTTAAAAATATTTTTCCCAATAAACGTGGATTTTTTAAAAATATTTTTCCCAATAAACGTGGATTTTTTAAAAATATTTTTCCCAATAAACGTGGATTTTTTAAAAATATTTTTCCCAATAAACGTGGATTTTTTAAAAATATTTTTCCCAATAAACGTGGATTTTTTAAAAATATTTTTCCCAATAAACGTGGATTTTTTAAAAATATTTTTCCCAATAAACGTGGATTTTTTAAAAATATTTTTCCCAATAAACGTGGATTTTTTAAAAATATTTTTCCCAATAAACGTGGATTTTTTAAAAATATTTTTCCCAATAAACGTGGATTTTTTAAAAATATTTTTCCCAATAAACGTGGATTTTTTAAAAATATTTTTCCCAATAAACGTGGATTTTTTAAAAATATTTTTCCCAATAAACGTGGATTTTTTAAAAATATTTTTCCCAATAAACGTGGATTTTTTAAAAATATTTTTCCCAATAAACGTGGATTTTTTAAAAATATTTTTCCCAATAAACGTGGATTTTTTAAAAATATTTTTCCCAATAAACGTGGATTTTTTAAAAATATTTTTCCCAATAAACGTGGATTTTTTAAAAATATTTTTCCCAATAAACGTGGATTTTTTAAAAATTTTTTTCCCAATAAACGTGGATTTTTTAAAAATTTTTTTCCCAATAAACGTGGATTTTTTAAAAATATTTTTCCCAATAAACGTGGATTTTTTAAAAATATTTTTCCCAATAAACGTGGATTTTTTAAAAATATTTTTCCCAATAAACGTGGATTTTTTAAAAATTTTTTTCCCAATAAACGTGGATTTTTTAAAAATATTTTTCCCAATAAACGTGGATTTTTTAAAAATATTTTTCCCAATAAACGTGGATTTTTTAAAAATATTTTTCCCAATAAACGTGGATTTTTTAAAAATATTTTTCCCAATAAACGTGGATTTTTTAAAAATATTTTTCCCAATAAACGTGGATTTTTTAAAAATATTTTTCCCAATAAACGTGGATTTTTTAAAAATATTTTTCCCAATAAACGTGGATTTTTTAAAAATATTTTTCCCAATAAACGTGGATTTTTTAAAAATATTTTTCCCAATAAACGTGGATTTTTTAAAAATATTTTTCCCAATAAACGTGGATTTTTTAAAAATATTTTTCCCAATAAACGTGGATTTTTTAAAAATATTTTTCCCAATAAACGTGGATTTTTTAAAAATATTTTTCCCAATAAACGTGGATTTTTTAAAAATATTTTTCCCAATAAACGTGGATTTTTTAAAAATATTTTTCCCAATAAACGTGGATTTTTTAAAAATATTTTTCCCAATAAACGTGGATTTTTTAAAAATATTTTTCCCAATAAACGTGGATTTTTTAAAAATATTTTTCCCAATAAACGTGGATTTTTTAAAAATATTTTTCCCAATAAACGTGGATTTTTTAAAAATATTTTTCCCAATAAACGTGGATTTTTTAAAAATATTTTTCCCAATAAACGTGGATTTTTTAAAAATATTTTTCCCAATAAACGTGGATTTTTTAAAAATATTTTTCCCAATAAACGTGGATTTTTTAAAAATATTTTTCCCAATAAACGTGGATTTTTTAAAAATATTTTTCCCAATAAACGTGGATTTTTTAAAAATATTTTTCCCAATAAACGTGGATTTTTTAAAAATATTTTTCCCAATAAACGTGGATTTTTTAAAAATATTTTTCCCAATAAACGTGGATTTTTTAAAAATATTTTTCCCAATAAACGTGGATTTTTTAAAAATATTTTTCCCAAAAAACGTGGATTTTTTAAAAATATTTTTTTAAAAATATTTTTTCAAATAATCATGCAGTTTTTTAAAAATATTTTCTTTTCCAATAACAGTGGATTTTTTTAAATATTTTTTTTTCAAATAATCATGCAGTTTTTTAAAAATATTTTTTTAACATCTTTGTGTTTATTTCAGATCGAGTCCATATTTTGTTGTATTCAAGTATTTGAATAACAACAACATGTTTTACAGTGGATATGAAATTGATTAGTTGCGGGCGGAGGGTAGGGAATACTATAGTTTCAGTTGTCACCAAACAACTTCATCAGTTCCCTTTTCCGCCGACTCTGTATCGATAAACAGGTCAATAAGCCCATCCAGCAAATTAAACAAAATGAGAAATTTGCTATATGGCCCTAAAGCTGATTACCCTACAATTTGAGTCGAACTAAAGAATTTCATATCCACCACTGTTTTTATGTCGTCTTTGCTTTGCAAAGAATACGAATATAGGATTGTTGCTTCAATAAGCGGGGGTAAAACAACGAGAAAGTTGTTGTTTTTGCATTACGCATTGATCAACAAGGCCGTGCTTTTGCCTATTATTGTTGTTGGCGTTTTTTATTGTTGGACTGCAGAATTTTACATCTTTGTGTTTATTTCAGCTCGAGTCCATATTTTGTTGTATTCAAGTATTTGAATAACAACAACATGTTTTACAGTGGATATGAAATTGATTAGTTTTTTTTTTAATTTTTATATGAATATTAATGTACCTTGAAGTCTTCTAATAGAACACCAAAGCTGCTTCGTATAAAAGACCACAATGATTTCTTGTAGAAGAACACAAGGTCTTCTTATAGAAGACGACAAATTGTTCTTACAAAAGACCGCAAACTTTTGTTCCAGGAGATGCGTCAAATTTCCCTTTAAATTCTACCCTTATTTAATTAAATTGTCTTAAATTAAATTCAAATTCCAAAAATTAGCTACTAATCGTTTTAATTGTGTCAATCGACGACGAACGATATGACATTGTGATACAAAGTGTGACACCGCATAACACCTATTGCTAATTTAATATGCCCCTGAGGCCATAACATTTCCACATTGGCGTTGTTATGGTTTTTTGTGTTGTTGGTGTTGTTCATTTCAATACGCTGTGTACGCATTTTGTAAACTGTCTTCCTTGACCCAACCTGGTGACACCTATTACGAATTATAACAGCTAAACACTGAACATTTTACACTTGCTTTACGCATTTTTGATGATGTCCTAGAGACATACAAAACTACACACGCACACACATGGATATGTGCACGCACACATAGTCAAACACGCAATAGTGCTATTAACCCTTGCAATAATGAGGGGGTTTTTCGCCCCTTTTTTCGTAGGCATAAAAAATTAAATTTTTCAGGCCAAAAATTGGATTGGTGTTTCGTTTAAAGGAGCCAACGAAAAAATAGAAGTTTGATCTTTAAGTCTTTTTAGATTTCCTATTTATTTTTTACTTCCTTAACAGTTCGGAATTTACTGTCATTAGAGGGTTAAATGAACTTACTTCTTGACATTTCCTTGCCTGCCTTTTATTCACGCATTCATTCCATATAGCCGCGATTTTAAATACGTTTGGTGACACATATAATTGAACTCACAAACATATACATATACTCACACATACTTACATACATGCACCGTATGTAGGACTGGTTGAACAATGTGATGTTATAGACTGATTTATCGCAAATAAATTTACTATAATTGTACAATTAATCATATGTGCGTGTTTCAAAGCACTAAAAGACACAGAGTTGTGGATTTTGTTTAAGCGTATTTTTTTCTCTACATGTCTCACTTTACGTGTTTTTTTATATGTGTGGAGATATTGTTTATAGTCATAAATATTAAGCGTATAGTTGGAATAAAAAATATTAGTTACAAGCAAATTATTTGTAAATATTTGCGTGGATACGGATACGATAGCGGTTGCGAATATACCAATATAAATGTGAATTTTTTATTGGTCTAATGGGCCTTGAAAAAGTTTTATTGGTCTGCTAGCAATAAAACTTTTTCAAGGCCCATTAGACCAATAAACGTGGATTTTTTAAGAATATTTTTTAAAGACCATTGGACCAATAAACTTGGATTTTTTCAAGTACTCTTAGACCAATAAACGTGAATTTTTAAAGAATATTTGTCCAAGGACCCTTAGACCAATAAACGTGAATTTTTAAAGAATATTTGTCCAAGGACCCTTAGACCAATAAACGTGGATTTTTAAAGAATATTTTTTCTTCCACCACTAGACCAATAAACGTGGATTTTTAAGGAATATTTTTTCATCCACCCTTAGACCAATAAACGTGGATTTTTAAAGAATATTTTTCATCCATCCTTAGACCAATAAACGTGGATTTTTAAAGAATATTTTTTCATCCATCCTTAGACCAATAAACGTGGATTTTTAAAGAATATTTTTTCAATGACATTTACACCAATAAATGTGGACTATTTAAAAAATATTTTTCAAGGACCCTTAAACCAATAAAAGTGCATTTTTAAAAATATTTTTCAAGGACCCTTAGACCAATAAAAGTGAATTTTAAAAGAATATTTTTTCATTCGCCCTTAGACCAATAAACGCGGATTTTGAAAGATTTTTTTTATCCATTATTTTTTCATCCATCCTTAGACCAATAAACGTGGATTTTTAAAGAATATTTTTTCATCCATCCTTAGACCAATAAACGTGAATTTTTAAAGAATATTTTTTCATCCACCCTTAGACCAATAAACGTGTATTTTTGAAGAATATTTTTTCATCCACCCTTAGACCAATAAACGTGGATTTTAAAAAATATTTTTTCATCCATCCTTAGACCAATAAACGTGGATTTTTAAAGAATATTTTTTCATCCACCCTTAGACCAATAAACGTGGATTTTAAAAAATATTTTTTCATCCACCCTTAGACCAATATACGTGTATTTTTGAAGAATATTTTTTCATCCACCCTTAGACCAATAAACGTGGATTTTAAATAATATTTTTTCATCCACACTTAGACCAATTAACGTGGATTTTTAAAGAATATTTTTTCATCCACCCTTAGACCAATAAACGTGGATTTTTAAAGAATATTTTTTCATCCACCCTTAGACCAATAAACGTAGATTTTTAAAGAATATTTTTTCATCCAATAAACGTGGATTTTTAAATAATATTTTTTCATCCAATAAACGTGGATTTTTAAAGAATATGTGTTCATCCAATAAACGTGGATTTTTAAAGAATATTTTTTCATCCAATAAACGTGGATTTTTAAAGAATATTTTTTCATCCAATAAACGTGGATTTTTAAAGAATATTTTTTCATCCAATAAACGTGGATTTTTAAAGAATATTTTTTCATCCAATAAACGTGGATTTTTAAAGAATATTTTTTCATCCAATAGACGTGGATTTTTAAAGAATATTTTTTCATCCAATAAACGTGGATTTTTAAAGAATATTTTTTCATCCAATAAACGTGGATTTTTAAAGAATATTTTTTCATCCACCCTTAGACCAATAAACGTGGATTTTTAAAGAATATTTTTTCATCCACCCTTAGACCAATAAACGTGGATTTTTAAAGAATATTTTTTCATCCACCCTTAGACCAATAAACGTGGATTTTTAAAGAATATTTTTCATCCATCCTTAGACCAATAAACGTGGATTTTTAAAGAATATTTTTTCAGCCACCCTTAGACCAATAAACGTGGATTTTTAAAGAATATTTTTTCATCCATCCTTAGACCAATAAACGTGGATTTTTAAAGAATATTTTTTCATCCACCCTTAGACCAATAAACGTGGATTTTTAAAGAATATTTTTTCATCCACCCTTAGACCAATAAACGTGGATTTTTAAAGAATATTTTTTCATCCACCCTTAGACCAATAAACGTGGATTTTTAAAGAGTATTTTTTCATCCATCCTTAGACCAATAAACGTGGATTTTTAAAGAGTATTTTTTCATCCATCCTTAGACCAATAAACGTGGATTTTTAAAGAATATTTTTTCATCCACCCTTAGACCAATAAACGTGGATTTTTAAAGAATATTTTTTCATCCATCCTTAGACCAATAAACGTGGATTTTTAAAGAATATTTTTTCATCCACCCTTAGACCAATAAACGTGGATTTTTAAAGAACATTTTTTCATCCACCCTTAGACCAATAAACGTGGATTTTTAAAGAATATTTTTTCATCCACCCTTAGACCAATAAACGTGGATTTTTGAAGAATATTTTTTCATCCACCCTTAGACCAATAAACGTGGATTTTAAAAAATATTTTTTCATCCATCCTTAGACCAATAAACGTGGATTTTTAAAGAATATTTTTTCATCCACCCTTAGACCAATAAACGTGGATTTTAAAAAATATTTTTTCATCCACCCTTAGACCAATATACGTGTATTTTTGAAGAATATTTTTTCATCCACCCTTAGACCAATAAACGTGGATTTTAAATAATATTTTTTCATCCACACTTAGACCAATTAACGTGGATTTTTAAAGAATATTTTTTCATCCATCCTTAGACCAATAAACGTGGATTTTTAAAGAATATTTTTTCATCCACCCTTAGACCAATAAACGTAGATTTTTAAAGAATATTTTTTCATCCAATAAACGTGGATTTTTAAATAATATTTTTTCATCCAATAAACGTGGATTTTTAAAGAATATGTGTTCATCCAATAAACGTGGATTTTTAAAGAATATTTTTTCATCCAATAAACGTGGATTTTTAAAGAATATTTTTTCATCCAATAAACGTGGATTTTTAAAGAATATTTTTTCATCCAATAAACGTGGATTTTTAAAGAATATTTTTTCATCCAATAAACGTGGATTTTTAAAGAATATTTTTTCATCCAATAAACGTGGATTTTTAAAGAATATTTTTTCATCCAATAAACGTGGATTTTTAAAGAATATTTTTTCATCCAATAAACGTGGATTTTTAAAGAATATTTTTTCATCCAATAAACGTGGATTTTTAAAGAATATTTTTTCATCCACCCTTAGACCAATAAACGTGGATTTTTAAAGAATATTTTTTCATCCACCCTTAGACCAATAAACGTGGATTTTTAAAGAATATTTTTTCATCCACCCTTAGACCAATAAACGTGGATTTTTAAAGAATATTTTTCATCCATCCTTAGACCAATAAACGTGGATTTTTAAAGAATATTTTTTCAGCCACCCTTAGACCAATAAACGTGGATTTTTAAAGAATATTTTTTCATCCATCCTTAGACCAATAAACGTGGATTTTTAAAGAATATTTTTTCATCCACCCTTAGACCAATAAACGTAGATTTTTAAAGAATATTTTTTCATCCAATAAACGTGGATTTTTAAATAATATTTTTTCATCCAATAAACGTGGATTTTTAAAGAATATGTGTTCATCCAATAAACGTGGATTTTTAAAGAATATTTTTTCATCCAATAAACGTGGATTTTTAAAGAATATTTTTTCATCCAATAAACGTGGATTTTTAAAGAATATTTTTTCATCCAATAAACGTGGATTTTTAAAGAATATTTTTTCATCCAATAAACGTGGATTTTTAAAGAATATTTTTTCATCCAATAAACGTGGATTTTTAAAGAATATTTTTTCATCCAATAAACGTGGATTTTTAAAGAATATTTTTTCATCCAATAAACGTGGATTTTTAAAGAATATTTTTTCATCCACCCTTAGACCAATAAACGTGGATTTTTAAAGAATATTTTTTCATCCACCCTTAGACCAATAAACGTGGATTTTTAAAGAATATTTTTCATCCATCCTTAGACCAATAAACGTGGATTTTTAAAGAATATTTTTTCAGCCACCCTTAGACCAATAAACGTGGATTTTTAAAGAATATTTTTTCATCCATCCTTAGACCAATAAACGTGGATTTTTAAAGAATATTTTTTCATCCACCCTTAGACCAATAAACGTGGATTTTTAAAGAATATTTTTTCATCCACCCTTAGACCAATAAACGTGGATTTTTAAAGAATATTTTTTCATCCACCCTTAGACCAATAAACGTGGATTTTTAAAGAGTATTTTTTCATCCATCCTTAGACCAATAAACGTGGATTTTTAAAGAGTATTTTTTCATCCATCCTTAGACCAATAAACGTGGATTTTTAAAGAATATTTTTTCATCCACCCTTAGACCAATAAACGTGGATTTTTAAAGAATATTTTTTCATCCAATAAACGTGGATTTTTAAAGAATATTTTTTCATCCAATAAACGTGGATTTTTAAAGAATATTTTTTCATCCAATCTTCTTCTTCTTTATTTCCACTTAACTCCTTGGGGAGCATAGGGCCTTTACAAAGTTTTTCCAAACTATTCTATCATTCGCAATACGTTTAATTTCATTCCAGCTACTGCCGCTGCTCTCCACTTCCTTCATCAGGCTTCTTCTCCAAGTGGTCTTTGGCCGACCCTTCCTTCTGTGTCCTTGGGGGTTCCAGTCTAGGGCTTGGCGACATATCTCATCTTGTTCTTTTCGCAATGTGTGACCAATCCATTGCCACTTCCTTCTTTTTATTATAACGGGAATAGGTTCTATATCACATTTTTTGTACAGATTTTCATTGCTTATTACATTTGGCCACCAGATTTTTAAAATAGATCGCAAGCATCTGTTTGTGAAGCTTTGCAATTTGTTGTTAAGGGTTGTTGTTGTTAACCATGATTCGCAACTATACAATAGTACTGACAGAACGTTTGATTTGAATATGTTGATTTTTGACTTCGTTAGTATAACCCTTGAGTTCCAGATGTTTCTTAATTGAAAGAAGGCGCTGTTGGCTTTACCAATTCTGAATTCAATGTCAGCCTGTGCACTGCTTTCGGTTGAGATCATGCTTCCCAGATAGCAGAATTTTCATCCAATAAACGTGGATTTTTAAAGAATATTTTTTCATCCAATAAACGTGGATTTTTAAAGAATATTTTTTCATCCAATAAACGTGGATTTTTAAAGAATATTTTTTCATCCACCCTTAGACCAATAAACGTGGATTTTTAAAGAATATTTTTTCATCCACCCTTAGACCAATAAACGTGGATTTTTAAAGAGTATTTTTTCATCCATCCTTAGACCAATAAACGTGGATTTTTAAAGAATATTTTTTCATCCACCCTTAGACCAATAAACGTGGATTTTTAAAGAATATTTTTTCATCCACCCTTAGACCAATAAACGTGGATTTTTAAAGAGTATTTTTTCATCCATCCTTAGACCAATAAACGTGGATTTTTAAAGAGTATTTTTTCATCCATCCTTAGACCAATAAACGTGGATTTTTAAAGAATATTTTTTCATCCACCCTTAGACCAATAAACGTGGATTTTTAAAGAATATTTTTTCATCCACCCTTAGACCAATAAACGTGGATTTTTAAAGAATATTTTTTCATCCACCCTTAGACCAATAAACGTGGATTTTTAAAGAATATTTTTTCATCCACCCTTAGACCAATAAACGTGGATTTTTAAAGAATATTTTTTCATCCACCCTTAGACCAATAAACGTGGATTTTTAAAGAGTATTTTTTCATCCATCCTTAGACCAATAAACGTGGATTTTTAAAGAATATTTTTTCATCCACCCTTAGACCAATAAACGTGGATTTTTAAAGAATATTTTTTCATCCATCCTTAGACCAATAAACGTGGATTTTTAAAGAATATTTTTTCATCCACCCTTAGACCAATAAACGTGGATTTTTAAAGAATATTTTTTCATCCAATAAACGTGGATTTTTAAAGAATATTTTTTCATCCAATAAACGTGGATTTTTAAAGAATATTTTTTCATCCAATAAACGTGGATTTTTAAAGAATATTTTTTCATCCAATAAACGTGGATTTTTAAAGAATATTTTTTCATCCAATAAACGTGGATTTTTAAAGAATATTTTTTCATCCAATAAACGTGGATTTTTAAAGAATATTTTTTCATCCAATAAACGTGGATTTTTAAAGAATATTTTTTCATCCAATAAACGTGGATTTTTAAAGAATATTTTTTCATCCACCCTTAGACCAATAAACGTGGATTTTTAAAGAATATTTTTTCATCCACCCTTAGACCAATAAACGTGGATTTTTAAAGAATATTTTTTCATCCACCCTTAGACCAATAAACGTGGATTTTTAAAGAATATTTTTCATCCATCCTTAGACCAATAAACGTGGATTTTTAAAGAATATTTTTTCAGCCACCCTTAGACCAATAAACGTGGATTTTTAAAGAATATTTTTTCATCCATCCTTAGACCAATAAACGTGGATTTTTAAAGAATATTTTTTCATCCACCCTTAGACCAATAAACGTGGATTTTTAAAGAATATTTTTTCATCCACCCTTAGACCAATAAACGTGGATTTTTAAAGAATATTTTTTCATCCACCCTTAGACCAATAAACGTGGATTTTTAAAGAGTATTTTTTCATCCATCCTTAGACCAATAAACGTGGATTTTTAAAGAGTATTTTTTCATCCATCCTTAGACCAATAAACGTGGATTTTTAAAGAATATTTTTTCATCCACCCTTAGACCAATAAACGTGGATTTTTAAAGAATATTTTTTCATCCATCCTTAGACCAATAAACGTGGATTTTTAAAGAATATTTTTTCATCCACCCTTAGACCAATAAACGTGGATTTTTAAAGAATATTTTTTCATCCATCCTTAGACCAATAAACGTGGATTTTTAAAGAATATTTTTTCATCCACCCTTAGACCAATAAACGTGGATTTTTAAAGAATATTTTTTCATCCACCCTTAGACCAATAAACGTGGATTTTTAAAGAATATTTTTTCATCCACCCTTAGACCAATAAACGTGGATTTTTAAAGAATATTTTTTCATCCACCCTTAGACCAATAAACGTGGATTTTTAAAGAATATTTTTTCATCCATCCTTAGACCAATAAACGTGGATTTTTAAAGAGTATTTTTTCATCCATCCTTAGACCAATAAACGTGGATTTTTAAAGAATATTTTTTCATCCATCCTTAGACCAATAAACTTGGATTTTTAAAGAATATTTTTTCATCCATCCTTAGACCAATAAACGTGGGTTTTTAAAGAATATTTTTTCATCCATCCTTAGACCAATAAACGTGGATTTTTAAAGAATATTTTTTTCAAGGCCCCTTAGACCAATAAACGTGGATTTTTAAAGAATATTTTTTTCAAGGACCCTTAGACCAATAAACGTGGATTTTTAAAGAATATTTTTTCATCCATCCATAGACCAATAAACGTGGATTTTAAAGAATATTTTTCATCCATCCTTAGACCAATAAACGTGGATTTTTAAAGAATATTTTTTTCAAGGACCCTTAGACCAATAAACGTGGATTTTTAAAGAATATTTTTTTCAAGGACCCTTAGACCAATAAACGTGGATTTTTAAAGAATATTTTTTCATCCATCCATAGACCAATAAACGTGGATTTTTAAAGAATATTTTTTCATCCATCCTTAGACCAATAAACGTGGATTTTTAAAGAATATTTTTTCATCCATCCTTAGACCAATAAACGTGGATTTTTAAAGAATATTTTTTCATCCATCCTTAGACCAATAAACGTGGATTTTTAAAGAATATTTTTTCATCCATCCTTAGACCAATAAACGTGGATTTTTAAAGAATATTTTTTCATCCGTCCTTAGACCAATAAACGTGGATTTTTAAAGAATATTTTTTCATCCATCCTTAGACCAATAAACGTGGATTTTTAAAGAATATTTTTTCATCCGTCCTTAGACCAATAAACGTGGATTTTTAAAGAATATTTTTTCATCCATCCTTAGACCAATAAACGTGGATTTTTAAAGAATATTTTTTCATCCTTCCTTAGACCAATAAACGTGGATTTTTAAAGAATATTTTTTCATCCATCCTTAGACCAATAAACGTGGATTTTTAAAGAATATTTTTTCATCCATCCTTAGACCAATAAACGTGGATTTTTAAAGAATATTTTTTCATCCATCCTTAGACCAATAAACGTGGATTTTTAAAGAATATTTTTTCATCCATCCTTAGACCAATAAACGTGGATTTTTAAAGAATATTTTTTCATCCACCCTTAGACCAATAAACGTGGATTTTTAAAGAATATTTTTTCATCCACCCTTAGACCAATAAACGTGGATTTTTAAAGAATATTTTTTCATCCACCCTTAGACCAATAAACGTGGATTTTTAAAGAATATTTTTTCATCCACCCTTAGACCAATAAACGTGGATTTTTAAAGAGTATTTTTTCATCCATCCTTAGACCAATAAACGTGGATTTTTAAAGAGTATTTTTTCATCCATCCTTAGACCAATAAACGTGGATTTTTAAAGAATATTTTTTCATCCACCCTTAGACCAATAAACGTGGATTTTTAAAGAATATTTTTTCATCCATCCTTAGACCAATAAACGTGGATTTTTAAAGAATATTTTTTCATCCACCCTTAGACCAATAAACGTGGATTTTTAAAGAATATTTTTTCATCCATCCTTAGACCAATAAACGTGGATTTTTAAAGAATATTTTTTCATCCACCCTTAGACCAATAAACGTGGATTTTTAAAGAATATTTTTTCATCCACCCTTAGACCAATAAACGTGGATTTTTAAAGAATATTTTTTCATCCACCCTTAGACCAATAAACGTGGATTTTTAAAGAATATTTTTTCATCCACCCTTAGACCAATAAACGTGGATTTTTAAAGAATATTTTTTCATCCATCCTTAGACCAATAAACGTGGATTTTTAAAGAGTATTTTTTCATCCATCCTTAGACCAATAAACGTGGATTTTTAAAGAATATTTTTTCATCCATCCTTAGACCAATAAACTTGGATTTTTAAAGAATATTTTTTCATCCATCCTTAGACCAATAAACGTGGGGTTTTAAAGAATATTTTTTCATCCATCCTTAGACCAATAAACGTGGATTTTTAAAGAATATTTTTTTCAAGGCCCCTTAGACCAATAAACGTGGATTTTTAAAGAATATTTTTTTCAAGGACCCTTAGACCAATAAACGTGGATTTTTAAAGAATATTTTTTCATCCATCCATAGACCAATAAACGTGGATTTTAAAGAATATTTTTCATCCATCCTTAGACCAATAAACGTGGATTTTTAAAGAATATTTTTTTCAAGGACCCTTAGACCAATAAACGTGGATTTTTAAAGAATATTTTTTTCAAGGACCCTTAGACCAATAAACGTGGATTTTTAAAGAATATTTTTTCATCCATCCATAGACCAATAAACGTGGATTTTTAAAGAATATTTTTTCATCCATCCTTAGACCAATAAACGTGGATTTTTAAAGAATATTTTTTCATCCATCCTTAGACCAATAAACGTGGATTTTTAAAGAATATTTTTTCATCCATCCTTAGACCAATAAACGTGGATTTTTAAAGAATATTTTTTCATCCATCCTTAGACCAATAAACGTGGATTTTTAAAGAATATTTTTTCATCCGTCCTTAGACCAATAAACGTGGATTTTTAAAGAATATTTTTTCATCCATCCTTAGACCAATAAACGTGGATTTTTAAAGAATATTTTTTCATCCGTCCTTAGACCAATAAACGTGGATTTTTAAAGAATATTTTTTCATCCATCCTTAGACCAATAAACGTGGATTTTTAAAGAATATTTTTTCATCCTTCCTTAGACCAATAAACGTGGATTTTTAAAGAATATTTTTTCATCCATCCTTACTTAGACCAATAAACGTGGATTTTTAAAGAATATTTTTTCATCCATCCTTAGACCAATAAACGTGGATTTTTAAAGAATATTTTTTCATCCATCCTTACTTAGACCAATAAACGTGGATTTTTAAAGAATATTTTTTCATCCATCCTTAGACCAATAAACGTGGATTTTTAAAGAATATTTTTTCATCCATCCTTAGACCAATAAACGTGGATTTTTAAAGAATATTTTTTCATCCATCCTTAGACCAATAAACGTGGATTTTTAAAGAATATTTTTTCATCCATCCTTAGACCAATAAACGTGGATTTTTAAAGAATATTTTTTCATCCATCCTTAGACCAATAAACGTGGATTTTTAAAGAATATTTTTTCATCCATCCTTAGACCAATAAACGTGGATTTTTAAAGAATATTTTTTCATCCATCCTTAGACCAATAAACGTGGATTTTTAAAGAATATTTTTTCATCCATCCTTAGACCAATAAACGTGGATTTTTAAAGAATATTTTTTCATCCATCCTTAGACCAATAAACGTGGATTTTTAAAGAATATTTTTTCATCCATCCTTAGACCAATAAACGTGGATTTTTAAAGAATATTTTTTCATCCATCCTTAGACCAATAAACGTGGATTTTTAAAGAATATTTTTTCATCCATCCTTAGACCAATAAACGTGGATTTTTAAAGAATATTTTTTCATCCATCCTTAGACCAATAAACGTGGATT
The DNA here is from genome assembly GCF_047663935.1 of Musca autumnalis. Lineage (NCBI taxonomy): Eukaryota > Metazoa > Arthropoda > Insecta > Diptera > Muscidae > Musca > Musca autumnalis. Next base: position 23,448,090 of record NW_027411755.1, on the reverse strand, counting down.
TTTAAAGAATATTTTTTCATCCATCCTTAGACCAATAAACGTGGATTTTTAAAGAATATTTTTTCATCCATCCTTAGACCAATAAACGTGGATTTTTAAAGAATATTTTTTCATCCATCCTTAGACCAATAAACGTGGATTTTTAAAGAATATTTTTTCATCCATCCTTAGACCAATAAACGTGGATTTTTAAAGAATATTTTTTCATCCATCCTTAGACCAATAAACGTGGATTTTTAAAGAATATTTTTTCATCCATCCTTAGACCAATAAACGTGGATTTTTAAAGAATATTTTTTCATCCATCCTTAGACCAATAAACGTGGATTTTTAAAGAATATTTTTTCATCCATCCTTAGACCAATAAACGTGGATTTTTAAAGAATATTTTTTCATCCATCCTTAGACCAATAAACGTGGATTTTTAAAGAATATTTTTTCATCCATCCTTAGACCAATAAACGTGGATTTTTAAAGAATATTTTTTCATCCATCCTTAGACCAATAAACGTGGATTTTTAAAGAATATTTTTTCATCCATCCTTAGACCAATAAACGTGGATTTTTAAAGAATATTTTTTCATCCATCCTTAGACCAATAAACGTGGATTTTTAAAGAATATTTTTTCATCCATCCTTAGACCAATAAACGTGGATTTTTAAAGAATATTTTTTCATCCATCCTTAGACCAATAAACGTGGATTTTTAAAGAATATTTTTTCATCCATCCTTAGACCAATAAACGTGGATTTTTAAAGAATATTTTTTCATCCATCCTTAGACCAATAAACGTGGATTTTTAAAGAATATTTTTTCATCCATCCTTAGACCAATAAACGTGGATTTTTAAAGAATATTTTTTCATCCATCCTTAGACCAATAAACGTGGATTTTTAAAGAATATTTTTCCATCCATCCTTAGACCAATAAACGTGGATTTTTAAAGAATATTTTTTCATCCATCCTTAGACCAATAAACGTGGATTTTTAAAGAATAAACGTGGATTTTTAAAGAATATTTTTTCATCCATCCTTAGACCAATAAACTTGGATTTTTAAAGAATATTTTTTCATCCATCCTTAGACCAATAAACGTGGATTTTTAAAGAATATTTTTTCATCCATCCTTAGACCAATAAACGTGGATTTTTAAAGAATATTTTTTTCAAGGACCCTTAGACCAATAAACGTGGATTTTTAAAGAATATTTTTTTCAAGGACCCTTAGACCAATAAACGTGGATTTTTAAAGAATATTTTTTCATCCATCCATAGACCAATAAACGTGGATTTTAAAGAATATTTTTCATCCATCCTTAGACCAATAAACGTGGATTTTTAAAGAATATTTTTCATCCATCCTTAGACCAATAAACGTGGATTTTTAAAGAATATTTTTTTCAAGGACCCTTAGACCAATAAACGTGGATTTTTAAAGAATATTTTTTCATCCATCCATAGACCAATAAACGTGGATTTTTAAAGAATATTTTTTCATCCATCCTTAGACCAATAAACGTGGATTTTTAAAGAATATTTTTTCATCCATCCTTAGACCAATAAACGTGGATGTTTAAAGAATATTTTTTTATCCATCCTTAGACCAATAAACGTGGATTTTTAAAGAATATTTTTTCATCCATCCTTAGACCAATAAACGTGGATTTTTAAAGAATATTTTTTCATCCATCCTTAGACCAATAAACGTGGATGTTTAAAGAATATTTTTTCATCCATTCTTAGACCAATAAACGTGGATTTTTAAAGAATATTTTTTCATCCGTCCTTAGACCAATAAACGTGGATTTTTAAAGAATATTTTTTCATCCATCCTTAGACCAATAAACGTGGATTTTTAAAGAATATTTTTTCATCCATCCTTAGACCAATAAACGTGGATTTTTAAAGAATATTTTTTCATCCATCCTTAGACCAATAAACGTGGATTTTTAAAGAATATTTTTTCATCCATCCTTAGACCAATAAACGTGGATTTTTAAAGAATATTTTTTCATCCATCCTTAGACCAATAAACGTGGATTTTTAAAGAATATTTTTTCATCAATCCTTAGACCAATAAACGTGGATTTTTAAAGAATATTTTTTCATCCATCCTTAGACCAATAAACGTGGATTTTTAAAGAATATTTTTTCATCCATCCTTAGACCAATAAACGTGGATTTTTAAAGAATATTTTTTCATCCATCCTTAGACCAATAAACGTGGATTTTTAAAGAATATTTTTTCATCCATCCTTAGACCAATAAACGTGGATTTTTAAAGAATATTTTTTCATCCATCCTTAGACCAATAAACGTGGATTTTTAAAGAATATTTTTTCATCCATCCTTAGACCAATAAACGTGGATTTTTAAAGAATATTTTTTCATCCATCCTTAGACCAATAAACGTGGATTTTTAAAGAATATTTTTTCATCCATCCTTAGACCAATAAACGTGGATTTTTAAAGAATATTTTTTCATCCATCCTTAGACCAATAAACGTGGATTTTTAAAGAATATTTTTTCATCCATCCTTAGACCAATAAACGTGGATTTTTAAAGAATATTTTTTCATCCATCCTTAGACCAATAAACGTGGATTTTTAAAGAATATTTTTTCATCCATCCTTAGACCAATAAACGTGGATTTTTAAAGAATATTTTTTCATCCATCCTTAGACCAATAAACGTGGATTTTTAAAGAATATTTTTTCATCCATCCTTAGACCAATAAACGTGGATTTTTAAAGAATATTTTTTCATCCATCCTTAGACCAATAAACGTGGATTTTTAAAGAATATTTTTTCATCCATCCTTAGACCAATAAACGTGGATTTTTAAAGAATATTTTTTCATCCATCCTTAGACCAATAAACGTGGATTTTTAAAGAATATTTTTTCATCCATCCTTAGACCAATAAACGTGGATTTTTAAAGAATATTTTTTCATCCATCCTTAGACCAATAAACGTGGATTTTTAAAGAATATTTTTTCATCCATCCTTAGACCAATAAACGTGGATTTTTAAAGAATATTTTTTCATCCATCCTTAGACCAATAAACGTGGATTTTTAAAGAATATTTTTTCATCCATCCTTAGACCAATAAACGTGGATTTTTAAAGAATATTTTTTCATCCATCCTTAGACCAATAAACGTGGATTTTTAAAGAATATTTTTCCATCCATCCTTAGACCAATAAACGTGGATTTTTAAAGAATATTTTTTCATCCATCCTTAGACCAATAAACGTGGATTTTTAAAGAATAAACGTGGATTTTTAAAGAATATTTTTTCATCCATCCTTAGACCAATAAACTTGGATTTTTAAAGAATATTTTTTCATCCATCCTTAGACCAATAAACGTGGATTTTTAAAGAATATTTTTTCATCCATCCTTAGACCAATAAACGTGGATTTTTAAAGAATATTTTTTTCAAGGACCCTTAGACCAATAAACGTGGATTTTTAAAGAATATTTTTTTCAAGGACCCTTAGACCAATAAACGTGGATTTTTAAAGAATATTTTTTCATCCATCCATAGACCAATAAACGTGGATTTTAAAGAATATTTTTCATCCATCCTTAGACCAATAAACGTGGATTTTTAAAGAATATTTTTCATCCATCCTTAGACCAATAAACGTGGATTTTTAAAGAATATTTTTTTCAAGGACCCTTAGACCAATAAACGTGGATTTTTAAAGAATATTTTTTCATCCATCCATAGACCAATAAACGTGGATTTTTAAAGAATATTTTTTCATCCATCCTTAGACCAATAAACGTGGATTTTTAAAGAATATTTTTTCATCCATCCTTAGACCAATAAACGTGGATGTTTAAAGAATATTTTTTTATCCATCCTTAGACCAATAAACGTGGATTTTTAAAGAATATTTTTTCATCCATCCTTAGACCAATAAACGTGGATTTTTAAAGAATATTTTTTCATCCATCCTTAGACCAATAAACGTGGATGTTTAAAGAATATTTTTTCATCCATTCTTAGACCAATAAACGTGGATTTTTAAAGAATATTTTTTCATCCATTCTTAGACCAATAAACGTGGATTTTTAAAGAATATTTTTTCATCCGTCCTTAGACCAATAAACGTGGATTTTTAAAGAATATTTTTTCATCCATCCTTAGACCAATAAACGTGGATTTTTAAAGAATATTTTTTCATCCATCCTTAGACCAATAAACGTGGATTTTTAAAGAATATTTTTTCATCCATCCTTAGACCAATAAACGTGGATTTTTAAAGAATATTTTTTCATCCATCCTTAGACCAATAAACGTGGATTTTTAAAGAATATTTTTTCATCCGTCCTTAGACCAATAAACGTGGATTTTTAAAGAATATTTTTTCATCCATCCTTAGACCAATAAACGTGGATTTTTAAAGAATATTTTTTCATCCGTCCTTAGACCAATAAACGTGGATTTTTAAAGAATATTTTTTCATCCATCCTTAGACCAATAAACGTGGATTTTTAAAGAATATTTTTTCATCCTTCCTTAGACCAATAAACGTGGATTTTTAAAGAATATTTTTTCATCCATCCTTAGACCAATAAACGTGGATTTTTAAAGAATATTTTTTCATCCATCCTTAGACCAATAAACGTGGATTTTTAAAGAATATTTTTTCATCCATCCTTAGACCAATAAACGTGGATTTTTAAAGAATATTTTTTCATCCATCCTTAGACCAATAAACGTGGATTTTTAAAGAATATTTTTTCATCCACCCTTAGACCAATAAACGTGGATTTTTAAAGAATATTTTTTCATCCACCCTTAGACCAATAAACGTGGATTTTTAAAGAATATTTTTTTCAAGGACCCTTAGACCAATAAACGTGGATTTTTAAAGAATATTTTTTCATCCATCCATAGACCAATAAACGTGGATTTTTAAAGAATATTTTTTCATCCATCCTTAGACCAATAAACGTGGATTTTTAAAGAATATTTTTTCATCCATCCTTAGACCAATAAACGTGGATGTTTAAAGAATATTTTTTTATCCATCCTTAGACCAATAAACGTGGATTTTTAAAGAATATTTTTTCATCCATCCTTAGACCAATAAACGTGGATTTTTAAAGAATATTTTTTCATCCATCCTTAGACCAATAAACGTGGATGTTTAAAGAATATTTTTTCATCCATTCTTAGACCAATAAACGTGGATTTTTAAAGAATATTTTTTCATCCATTCTTAGACCAATAAACGTGGATTTTTAAAGAATATTTTTTCATCCGTCCTTAGACCAATAAACGTGGATTTTTAAAGAATATTTTTTCATCCATCCTTAGACCAATAAACGTGGATTTTTAAAGAATATTTTTTCATCCATCCTTAGACCAATAAACGTGGATTTTTAAAGAATATTTTTTCATCCATCCTTAGACCAATAAACGTGGATTTTTAAAGAATATTTTTTCATCCATCCTTAGACCAATAAACGTGGATTTTTAAAGAATATTTTTTCATCCATCCTTAGACCAATAAACGTGGATTTTTAAAGAATATTTTTTCATCCATCCTTAGACCAATAAACGTGGATTTTTAAAGAATATTTTTTCATCCATCCTTAGACCAATAAACGTGGATTTTTAAAGAATATTTTTTCATCCATCCTTAGACCAATAAACGTGGATTTTTAAAGAATATTTTTTCATCCATCCTTAGACCAATAAACGTGGATTTTTAAAGAATATTTTTTCATCCATCCTTAGACCAATAAACGTGGATTTTTAAAGAATATTTTTTCATCCATCCTTAGACCAATAAACGTGGATTTTTAAAGAATATTTTTTCATCCATCCTTAGACCAATAAACGTGGATTTTTAAAGAATATTTTTTCATCCATCCTTAGACCAATAAACGTGGATTTTTAAAGAATATTTTTTCATCCATCCTTAGACCAATAAACGTGGATTTTTAAAGAATATTTTTTCATCCATCCTTAGACCAATAAACGTGGATTTTTAAAGAATATTTTTTCATCCATCCTTAGACCAATAAACGTGGATTTTTAAAGAATATTTTTTCATCCATCCTTAGACCAATAAACGTGGATTTTTAAAGAATATTTTTTCATCCATCCTTAGACCAATAAACGTGGATTTTTAAAGAATATTTTTTCATCCATCCTTAGACCAATAAACGTGGATTTTTAAAGAATATTTTTTCATCCATCCTTAGACCAATAAACGTGGATTTTTAAAGAATATTTTTTCATCCATCCTTAGACCAATAAACGTGGATTTTTAAAGAATATTTTTTCATCCATCCTTAGACCAATAAACGTGGATTTTTAAAGAATATTTTTTCATCCATCCTTAGACCAATAAACGTGGATTTTTAAAGAATATTTTTTCATCCATCCTTAGACCAATAAACGTGGATTTTTAAAGAATATTTTTTCATCCATCCTTAGACCAATAAACGTGGATTTTTAAAGAATATTTTTTCATCCATCCTTAGACCAATAAACGTGGATTTTTAAAGAATATTTTTTCATCCATCCTTAGACCAATAAACGTGGATTTTTAAAGAATATTTTTTCATCCATCCTTAGACCAATAAACGTGGATTTTTAAAGAATATTTTTTCATCCATCCTTAGACCAATAAACGTGGATTTTTAAAGAATATTTTTTCATCCATCCTTAGACCAATAAACGTGGATTTTTAAAGAATATTTTTTCATCCATCCTTAGACCAATAAACGTGGATTTTTAAAGAATATTTTTTCATCCATCCTTAGACCAATAAACGTGGATTTTTAAAGAATATTTTTTCATCCATCCTTAGACCAATAAACGTGGATTTTTAAAGAATAAACGTGGATTTTTAAAGAATATTTTTTCATCCATCCTTAGACCAATAAACTTGGATTTTTAAAGAATATTTTTTCATCCATCCTTAGACCAATAAACGTGGATTTTTAAAGAATATTTTTTCATCCATCCTTAGACCAATAAACGTGGATTTTTAAAGAATATTTTTTTCAAGGACCCTTAGACCAATAAACGTGGATTTTTAAAGAATATTTTTTCAAGGACCCTTAGACCAATAAACGTGGATTTTTAAAGAATATTTTTTCATCCATCCATAGACCAATAAACGTGGATTTTAAAGAATATTTTTCATCCATCCTTAGACCAATAAACGTGGATTTTTAAAGAATATTTTTCATCCATCCTTAGACCAATAAACGTGGATTTTTAAAGAATATTTTTTTCAAGGACCCTTAGACCAATAAACGTGGATTTTTAAAGAATATTTTTTCATCCATCCATAGACCAATAAACGTGGATTTTTAAAGAATATTTTTTCATCCATCCTTAGACCAATAAACGTGGATTTTTAAAGAATATTTTTTCATCCATCCTTAGACCAATAAACGTGGATGTTTAAAGAATATTTTTTTATCCATCCTTAGACCAATAAACGTGGATTTTTAAAGAAATATTTTTTCATCCATCCTTAGACCAATAAACGTGGATTTTTAAAGAATATTTTTTCATCCATCCTTAGACCAATAAACGTGGATGTTTAAAGAATATTTTTTCATCCATTCTTAGACCAATAAACGTGGATTTTTAAAGAATATTTTTTCATCCATTCTTAGACCAATAAACGTGGATTTTTAAAGAATATTTTTTCATCCGTCCTTAGACCAATAAACGTGGATTTTTTAAAGAATATTTTTTCATCCATCCTTAGACCAATAAACGTGGATTTTTAAAGAATATTTTTTCATCCATCCTTAGACCAATAAACGTGGATTTTTAAAGAATATTTTTTCATCCATCCTTAGACCAATAAACGTGGATTTTTAAAGAATATTTTTTCATCCATCCTTAGACCAATAAACGTGGATTTTTAAAGAATATTTTTTCATCCATCCTTAGACCAATAAACGTGGATTTTTAAAGAATATTTTTTCATCCATCCTTAGACCAATAAACGTGGATTTTTAAAGAATATTTTTTCATCCATCCTTAGACCAATAAACGTGGATTTTTAAAGAATATTTTTTCATCCATCCTTAGACCAATAAACGTGGATTTTTAAAGAATATTTTTTCATCCATCCTTAGACCAATAAACGTGGATTTTTAAAGAATATTTTTTCATCCATCCTTAGACCAATAAACGTGGATTTTTAAAGAATATTTTTTCATCCATCCTTAGACCAATAAACGTGGATGTTTAAAGAATATTTTTTCATCCATCCTTAGACCAATAAACGTGGATTTTTAAAGAATATTTTTTCATCCATCCTTAGACCAATAAACGTGGATTTTTAAAGAATATTTTTTCATCCGTCCTTAGACCAATAAACGTGGATTTTTAAAGAATATTTTTTCATCCATCCTTAGACCAATAAACGTGGATTTTTAAAGAATATTTTTTCATCCATCCTTAGACCAATAAACGTGGATTTTTAAAGAATATTTTTTCATCCATCCTTAGACCAATAAACGTGGATTTTTAAAGAATATTTTTTCATCCATCCTTAGACCAATAAACGTGGATTTTTAAAGAATATTTTTTCATCCATCCTTAGACCAATAAACGTGGATTTTTAAAGAATAAACGTGGATTTTTAAAGAATATTTTTTCATCCATCCTTAGACCAATAAACGTGGATTTTTAAAGAATATTTTTTTCAAGGACCCTTAGACCAATAAACGTGGATTTTTAAAGAATATTTTTTCATCCATCCATAGACCAATAAACGTGGATTTTAAAGAATATTTTTCATCCATCCTTAGACCAATAAACGTGGATTTTTAAAGAATATTTTTTTCAAGGACCCTTAGACCAATAAACGTGGATTTTTAAAGAATATTTTTTCATCCATCCTTAGACCAATAAACTTGGATTTTTAAAGAATATTTTTTAATCCATCCTTAGACCAATAAACGTGGATTTTTAAAGAATATTTTTTTCAAGGACCCTTAGACCAATAAACGTGGATTTTTAAAGAATATTTTTTTCAAGGACCCTTAGACCAATAAACGTGGATTTTTAAAGAATATTTTTTCATCCATCCATAGACCAATAAACGTGGATTTTAAAGAATATTTTTCATCCATCCTTAGACCAATAAACGTGGATTTTTAAAGAATATTTTTTTTCAAGGACCCTTAGACCAATAAACGTGGATTTTTAAAGAATATTTTTTCATCCATCCATAGACCAATAAACGTGGATTTTTAAAGAATATTTTTTCATCCATCCTTAGACCAATAAACGTGGATTTTTAAAGAATATTTTTTCATCCATCCTTAGACCAATAAACGTGGATGTTTAAAGAATATTTTTTGATCCATCCTTAGACCAATAAACGTGGATTTTTAAAGAATATTTTTTCATCCATCCTTAGACCAATAAACGTGGATTTTTAAAGAATATTTTTTCATCCATCCTTAGACAATAAACGTGGATTTTTAAAGAATATTTTTTCATCCATCCTTAGACCAATAAACGTGGATTTTTAAAGAATATTTTTCATCCATCCTTAGACCAATAAACGTGGATTTTTAAAGAATATTTTTTCATCCATCCTTAGACCAATAAACGTGGATTTTTAAAGAATAAACGTGGATTTTTAAAGAATATTTTTTCATCCATCCTTAGACCAATAAACTTGGATTTTTAAAGAATATTTTTTCATCCATCCTTAGACCAATAAACGTGGATTTTTAAAGAATATTTTTTTCAAGGACCCTTAGACCAATAAACGTGGATTTTTAAAGAATATTTTTTCATCCATCCATAGACCAATAAACGTGGATTTTAAAGAATATTTTTCATCCATCCTTAGACCAATAAACGTGGATTTTTAAAGAATATTTTTTTCAAGGACCCTTAGACCAATAAACGTGGATTTTTAAAGAATATTTTTTCATCCATCCTTAGACCAATAAACTTGGATTTTTAAAGAATATTTTTTAATCCATCCTTAGACCAATAAACGTGGATTTTTAAAGAATATTTTTTTCAAGGACCCTTAGACCAATAAACGTGGATTTTTAAAGAATATTTTTTTCAAGGACCCTTAGACCAATAAACGTGGATTTTTAAAGAATATTTTTTCATCCATCCATAGACCAATAAACGTGGATTTTAAAGAATATTTTTCATCCATCCTTAGACCAATAAACGTGGATTTTTAAAGAATATTTTTTTCAAGGACCCTTAGACCAATAAACGTGGATTTTTAAAGAATATTTTTTCATCCATCCATAGACCAATAAACGTGGATTTTTAAAGAATATTTTTTCATCCATCCTTAGACCAATAAACGTGGATTTTTAAAGAATATTTTTTCATCCATCCTTAGACCAATAAACGTGGATGTTTAAAGAATATTTTTTGATCCATCCTTAGACCAATAAACGTGGATTTTTAAAGAATATTTTTTCATCCATCCTTAGACCAATAAACGTGGATTTTTAAAGAATATTTTTTCATCCATCCTTAGACCAATAAACGTGGATTTTTAAAGAATATTTTTTCATCCATCCTTAGACCAATAAACGTGGATTTTTAAAGAATATTTTTTCATCCATCCTTAGACCAATAAACGTGGATTTTTAAAGAATATTTTTTCATCCATCCTTAGACCAATAAACGTGGATTTTTAAAGAATATTTTTTCATCCATCCTTAGACCAATAAACGTGGATTTTTAAAGAATATTTTTTCATCCATCCTTAGACCAATAAACGTGGATGTTTAAAGAATATTTTTTGATCCATCCTTAGACCAATAAACGTGGATTTTTAAAGAATATTTTTTCATCCGTCCTTAGACCAATAAACGTGGATTTTTAAAGAATATTTTTTCATCCATCCTTAGACCAATAAACGTGGATTTTTAAAGAATATTTTTTCATCCATCCTTAGACCAATAAACGTGGATTTTTAAAGAATATTTTTTCATCCATCCTTAGACCAATAAACGTGGATTTTTAAAGAATATTTTTTCATCCATCCTTAGACCAATAAACGTGGATTTTTAAAGAATATTTTTTCATCCATCCTTAGACCAATAAACGTGGATTTTTAAAGAATATTTTTTCATCCATCCTTAGACCAATAAACGTGGATTTTTAAAGAATATTTTTTCATCCATCCTTAGACCAATAAACGTGGATTTTTAAAGAATATTTTTTCATCCATCCTTAGACCAATAAACGTGGATTTTTAAAGAATATTTTTTCATCCATCCTTAGACCAATAAACGTGGATTTTTAAAGAATATTTTTTCATCCATCCTTAGACCAATAAACGTGGATTTTTAAAGAATATTTTTTCATCCATCCTTAGACCAATAAACGTGGATTTTTAAAGAATATTTTTTCATCCATCCTTAGACCAATAAACGTGGATTTTTAAAGAATATTTTTTCATCCATCCTTAGACCAATAAACGTGGATTTTTAAAGAATATTTTTTCATCCATCCTTAGACCAATAAACGTGGATTTGTAAAGAATATTTTCCTTATAATTAATAAATCCACCTCATGTTCACATGTCATGGAAAAAAGTGCGTGCATTACTACCTTCCCCACACTGTTCGTGGTTTAGAAATTCCCCCGGGGAAGAGAAATACTAAACTAAACATACATAATTCAATGACAATAAGTGTGTTTAACTGCTGGTGAAGGTTGTTCGCGGCAACGCAACAAACACACCCTTGCAAACAAACAAACAGCAACAATGGCAGTAAATTAAAAGCAAATTTTAGGATTTATTATGTTCAGGCCCAGGAGGCGGTTCCGTTTACACATCAACTTTGTTTTATAATAAAGAAATTATTCACACACATATTTGAAAAGTGCAACAGTCAGGTAGGTGCAAAATTGTGACAAATGATTCAATAAAGGGAGAAATCGGGATGAGGATTGAAAATACACAAGAGAGGAATTTTAAAGAAATACAGGAAATGTCTTTGAGAGCAAAGTAGAAGTTGTAGAAGGAAGACAATGTTTTTCACTTCAACCAGGAGAGTCCATTTTTTCAGGATTACAGAGTGATTAAGATTCTGTTGAGGACTCTAGTGAACCTTCGGCAACCTACTTTATAATCCACCACCTTCTTTTTTAGGTTGCTTTCCAGCCAACAGCCTTCAGTCCGCATATTGTAGAATTTTTTTATTTGTAAACATTTTGTTTTTGAATTTCCATTTCCCACCCCAATACTTTATTCTTCTTTTTGTTAAAAACGTGTTTTAAAGCAATTTATTTCAAATCTGTCACAGTGCCCTTTTCAAAAACAATTTTTCATTTCTTTTTACAGGTGGCGTGGTTGCGTGTTGATACCCAAACAATATTGACGATACAAAATCATGTCATCACAAAAAATCAACGCATTGGCATTCAAAACACGGAGGGAGCACAAAACATGGATAATGCGCATCAAGGATATCAAAGAAAGTGACAAAGGCTGGTATATGTGTCAAATCAATACGGATCCAATGAAATCGCAAGTTGGCTATTTGGATGTTGTCGGTATGTATGAAGATTTTAAAAGACAATTAACAAAATAAATTACAAATATAAAACCAAAACAATTATATGAAGGTGTGATAATAAGGTGTGTGGGTGTGATAATAAGGATAAAACCTTCAAAATACCGCAAATCGTGAACCACTTTTTTTTTTTGGGGGCTATGCCGTCAAATTTCAGGTGGAACATTTTATACCCCCAACGAAGACTAAATACTAAATTTCAGCCTATGCGGTGGATATTGAATCCACAATCTTCAAAACGCAGAAAATTGAAAGTTACCGCTCTAGGAGGTCTAAATGTCTATACCGACAAATATCAAGTGGAAAGTTTAATCCCACCAAAGAGGACAAAATACCAAATTTCGGTGAGATATTGAGGCCACAACCTCCAAAACACCGAAAATTGGAGGTATCGTTCTATATGGGGCTATATGCAGACATGGGTCTATACTAACAAATTTGGAGTGGAAAGTTTCATACCCCAAGGAAAACCAAATACAGACAGAATTCCATGAGTTCTTCTTCTTATAAATGAACGCGAGGCCTTCCTCTTATAGAAGACCATGAATTCTTCTTCTTTCTTAAAGAAGACCACGAAGACTTCTTATAGAAGACACTGAGGTAATCTTATAAAAGACCCTGAGGTAATCTTATAAAAGACCCTGAGGTCCTCTTATAGAAGACCATGAGGTCTTTCTTATAGAAGAACATGAGGTCTTCTAATAAAAGACCATGGGGTCTTCTTATAGAAGACCATGGGGTCTACTTATAGAAGACCATGGGGTCTTCTTATAGAAGACCATGAGGAATTCTAATAGAAGACCATGAGGAATTCTAATAGAAGACCATGAAGTCTTCTTAAAGAAGACCATGAGGTCTTCTTATAGAAGACAATAAGGTCTACTTATAGAAGACCATGAGGTCTTCTTATAGAAGACCACGAGGTCTTCTTATAGAAGACCATGAGGTCTTCTTATAGAAGACCATGAGGTCTTCTTATAGAAGCCCATGAGGTCTTCCTAAAGAAGCCCATGAGGTCATCTTATAGAAGACCACGAATTCTTCTTATAGAAGACCATGAGGTGTTCTTATAGAAGAACATGATGTCTTCTTATAGAAGACCATGAGGTCCTCTTATAGAAGACCACGAGGTCTTCTTATAGAAGACCATGAGGTCTTCTTATAGAAGCCCATGAGGTCTTCCTAAAGAAGCCCATGAGGTCATCTTATAGAAGACCACGAATTCTTCTTATAGAAGACCATGAGGTGTTCTTATAGAAGAACATGATGTCTTCTTATAGAAGACCATGAGGTCCTCTTATAGAAGACCATGAGATCTTCTTATAGAAGTCCATGAGGTCTTCTTATAGAAGACCATGAGGTCTTCTTATAGAAGACCATGAGGTCTTCTTATAGAAGACCATGAAATCTTCTTATAGAAGACCATGAGGTCTTCTTATAGAAGACCATGAGGTCTTCTAATAGAAGACTATGAGGTCTTCTATAGAAGACCATGAGGTCTTCTTATATAGAAGACCATGAGGTCTTCTTATAGAAGACCATGAGGACTTCTTATAGAAGACCATGAGGTCTTCTAATAGAAGACCATGAGGTCTCCTTATAGAAGACCATGAGGTCTTCTAATAGAAGACCATGAGGTCTTCTTATAGAAGACCATGAGGTCTTCTTATAGAAGACCCTGAGGTCCTCTTATAGAAGACCCTGAGGTCCTCTTATAGAAGACCCTGAGGTCCTCTTATAGAAGACCATGAGGTCTTCTTATAGAAGACCCTTAGGTCCTCTTATAGAAGACAATGAGGTCTTCTTATAAAAGACCCTTAGGTCTTCTTAAGAAAGGCCCTTAGGTCTTCTTATAGAAGACCCTGAGGTCTTCTTATAGAAGACCCTTAGGTCTTCTTACAGAAGACCCTTAGGACTTCTTATAGAAGACCCTGAGGTCCTCTTATAGAAGACCATGAGGTCTTCTTATAAAAGACCCTTAGGTCTTCTTACAGAAGACCCTTAGGTCTTCTTATAGAAGACCCTGAGGTCTTCTTATAGAAGACCCTGAGGTCTTCTTATAGAAGACCCTGAGGCCTTCTTATAGAAGACCCTGAGGTCTTCTTATAGAAGACCATGAGGTCTTCTTATAGAAGACCATGAGGTCTTCTTATAGAAGGCCATGAGGTCTTCTTATTGAAGACCATGAGGTCTTCTTATTGAAGACCATGAGGTCTTCTTATAGAAGACCATGAGGTCTTCTTATAGAAGGCCATGAGGTCTTCTTATTGAAGACCATGAGGTCTTCTTATAGAAGACCATGAGGTCTTCTTATTGAAGACCATGAGGTCTTCTTATAGAAGACCATGAGGTCTTCTTATAGAAGACCATGAGGTCTTCTTATAGAAGGCCATGAGGTCTTCTTATTGAATACCATGAGGTCTTCTTATAGAAGACCATGAGGTCTTCTTATAGAAGACCATGAGGTCTTCTAATAGAAGACCATGAGGTCTTCTTATAGAAGACCATGAGGTCTTCTTATAGAAGACCATAAGGTCTTCTTATAGAAGACCCTTAGGTCCTCTTATAGAAGACCATGAGGTCATCTTATAGAAGACCCTTAGGTCTTCTTATAGAAGACCCTGAGGTCTTCTTATAGAAGACCATGAGGTCTTCTTATAGAAGACCATGAGGTCTTCTAATAGAAGACCATGAGGTCTTCTTATAGAAGACCCTGAGGTCCTCTTATAGAAGACCCTGAGGTCATGGTCTTCTATAAGAAGACCTCATGGTCTTCTATAAGAAGACCTCATGGTCTTCTATAAGAGGACCTCAGGGTCTTTTATAAGACCATGAGGTCTTCTTATTGAAGACCATGAGGTCTTCTTATAGAAGACCATGAGGTCTTCTTATAGAAGACCATGAGGTCTTCTTACAGAAGACCATGAGGTCTTCTTATTGAAGACCATAAGGTCTTCTTATAGAAAACCATGATGTCTTCTTATAGAGGACCATGAGGTCTTCTTATAGAATACCATGAGGTCTTTTTATAGAAGACCATGATGTCTTCTTATAGAAGACCATGAGGTCTTCTTATAGATGAACATGAGGTCTTCTTATAGAAGACCATGAGGTCTTTTTATAGAAGACCATGAGGTCTTTTTATAGAAGACCATGAGGTCTTCTTTTAGAAGACCATGAGGTCTTTTTATAGAAGACCATGAGGTCTTCTTTTAGAAGACCATGAGGTCTTCTTTTAGAAGACCATGATGTCTTCTTATAGAGGACCATCAGGTCTTCTTATAGAATACCATGAGGTCTTTTTATAGAAGACCATGATGTCTTCTTATAGAAGACCATGAGGTCTTCTTATAGATGAACATGAGGTCTTCTTATAGAAGACCATGAGGTCTTTTTATAGAAGACCATGAGGTCTTCTTATAGAAGACCATGATGTCTTCTTATAGAAGACCATGAGGTCTTTTTATAGAAGACCATGAGGTCTTCTTTTAGAAGACCATGAGGTCTTTTTATAGAAGAACATGAGGTCTTCTTTTAGAAGACCATGAGGCCTTCTTATAGAAGACAATGAGGTCTTCTTATAGAAGACCATGAGGTCTTCTTATAGAAGACCATGAGGTCTTCTTATAGAAGGCCATGAGGTCTTCTTATAGAAGGCCATGAGGTCTTCTTATAGAAGGCCATGAGGTCTTCTTATTGAAGACCATGAGGTCTTCTTATTGAAGACCATGAGGTCTTCTTATAGAAGACCATGAGGTCTTCTTATAGAAGACCATGAGGTCTTCTTATAGAAGGCCATGAGGTCTTCTTATAGAAGGCCATGGGGTCTTCTTATTGAAGACCATGAGGTCTTCTTATTGAAGACCATGAGGCCTTCTTATAGAAGACCATGAGGTCTTCTTATAGAAGACCATGAGGTCTTCTTATAGAAGACCATGCGGTCTTCTTATAGAAGGCCATGAGGCCTTCTTATAGAAGGCCATGAGGCCTTCTTATAGAAGACCATGAGGTCTTCTTATAGAAGGCCATGAGGTCTTCTTATAGAAGGCCATGAGGTCTTCTTATAGAAGATTATGAGGTCTTCTTATAGAAGACCATGAGGTCTTCTTATAGAAGACCATGAGGTCTTCTTATAGAAGGCCATGAGGCCTTCTTATAGAAGGCCATGAGGTCTTCTTATAGAAGACCATGAGGTCTTCTTATAGAAGGCCATGAGGTCTTCTTATAGAAGGCCATGAGGTCTTCTTATTGAAGACCATGAGGTCTTCTTATAGAAGGCCATGAGGTCTTCTTATAGAAGGCCATGAGGTCTTCTTATAGAAGACCATGAGGTCTTCTTATAGAAGACCATGAGGTCTTCTTATAGAAGACCATGAGGTCTTCTTATAGAAGGCCATGAGGTCTTCTTATAGAAGGCCATGAGGTCTTCTTATTGAAGACCATGAGGTCTTCTTATAGAAGGCCATGAGGTCTTCTTATTGAAGACCATGAGGTCTTCTTATAGAAGACCATGAGGTCTTCTTATTGAAGACCATGAGGTCTTCTTATAGAAGACCATGAGGTCTTCTTATTGAAGACCATGAGGTCTTCTTATAGAAGACCATGAGGTCTTCTTATTGAAGACCATGAGGTCTTCTTATAGAAGACCATGAGGTCTTCTTATTGAAGACCATGAGGTCTTCTTATAGAAGGCCATGAGGTCTTCTTATTGAAGACCATGAGGTCTTCTTATAGAAGACCATGAGGTCTTCTTATAGAAGACCATAAGGTCTTCTTATAGAAGACCCCTAGGTCCTCTTATAGAAGACCATGAGGTCATCTTATAGAAGACCCTTAGGTCTTCTTATAGAAGACCCTGAGGTCTTCTTATAGAAGACCATGAGGTCTTCTTATAGAAGACCATGAGGTCTTCTAATAGAAGACCATGAGGTCTTCTTATAGAAGACCCTGAGGTCCTCTTATAGAAGACCCTGAGGTCCTCTTATAGAAGACCATGAGGTCTTCTTATAGAAGACCCTTAGGTCCTCTTATAGAAGACCATGAGGTCTTCTTATTGAAGACCATGAGGTCTTCTTATTGAAGACCATGAGGTCTTCTTATAGAAGACCATGAGGTCTTCTTATTGAAGACCATGAGGTCTTCTTATAGAAGACCATGAGGTCTTCTTATAGAAGACCATGAGGTCTTCTTATAGAATACCATGAAGTAAGAAGACCTCAGGGTCTTCTATAAGAAGACATAAGGGTCTTCTATAAGAGGACCTAAGGGTCTTCTATAAGAAGACCTTATGGTCTCCTATAAGAAGACCTCATGGTCTTCTATAAGAAGACCTCATGGTCTTCTATAAGAAGACCTCATGGTCTTCAATAAGAAGACCTCATGGTCTTCAATAAGAAGAGGTCTTCTTATAGAAGACCCTGTGGTCCTCTTATAGAAGACTCTGAGGTCCTCTTATAGAAGACCATGAGGTCTTCTTATAGAAGACCATGAGGTCTTCTTATAGAAGACCATGAGGTCTTCTTATAGAAGACCATGAGGTCTTCTTATAGAAGACCATGAGGTCTTCTTATAGAAGACCATGAGGTCTTCTTATAGAAGACCATGAGGTCTTCTTATTGAAGACCATAAGGTCTTCTTATAGAAAACCATGATGTCTTCTTATAGAGGACCATGAGGTCTTCTTATAGAATACCATGAGGTCTTTTTATAGAAGACCATGATGTCTTCTTATAGAAGACTATGAGGTCTTTTTATAGAAGACCATGAGGTCTTTTTATAGAAGACCATGAGGTCTTCTTTTAGAAGACCATGAGGTCTTTTTATAGAAGACCATGAGGTCTTCTTTTAGAAGACCATGAGGTCTTCTTATAGAAGACCATGAGGTCTTCTTATAGAAGACCATGAGGTCTTCTTTTAGAAGACCATGAGGTCTTCTTATTGAGGACCATGAGGTCTTCTTATAGAAGACCATGAGGTCTTCTTTTAGAAGACCATGAGGTCTTTTTATAGAAGAACATGAGGTCTTCTTTTAGAAGACCATGAGGCCTTCTTATAGAAGACCATGAGGTCTTCTTATAGAAGACCATGAGGTCTTCTTATAGAAGACCATAAGGTCTTCTTATTGAAGACCATGAGGTCTTCTTATAGAAGACCATGATGTCTTCTTATAGAAGACCATGAGGTCTTCTTATTGAAGACCATGAGGTCTTCTTATAGAAGACCATGAGGTCTTCTTATAGAACACCATGAGGTCTTCTTATAGAAGACCATGAGGTCTTCTTATTGAAGACCATGAGGTCTTCTTATAGAAGACCATGAGGTCTTCTTATTGAAGACCATGAGGTCTTCTTATAGAAGGCCATGAGGTCTTCTTATTGAAGACCATGAGGTCTTCTTATAGAAGACCATGAGGTCTTCTTATAGAAGACCATAAGGTCTTCTTATAGAAGACCCCTAGGTCCTCTTATAGAAGACCATGAGGTCATCTTATAGAAGACCCTTAGGTCTTCTTATAGAAGACCCTGAGGTCTTCTTATAGAAGACCATGAGGTCTTCTTATAGAAGACCATGAGGTCTTCTAATAGAAGACCATGAGGTCTTCTTATAGAAGACCCTGAGGTCCTCTTATAGAAGACCCTGAGGTCCTCTTATAGAAGACCATGAGGTCTTCTTATAGAAGACCCTTAGGTCCTCTTATAGAAGACCATGAGGTCTTCTTATTGAAGACCATGAGGTCTTCTTATTGAAGACCATGAGGTCTTCTTATAGAAGACCATGAGGTCTTCTTATTGAAGACCATGAGGTCTTCTTATAGAAGACCATGAGGTCTTCTTATAGAAGACCATGAGGTCTTCTTATAGAATACCATGAAGTAAGAAGACCTCAGGGTCTTCTATAAGAAGACATAAGGGTCTTCTATAAGAAGACCTCATGGTCTTCTATAAGAGGACCTAAGGGTCTTCTATAAGAAGACCTTATGGTCTCCTATAAGAAGACCTCATGGTCTTCTATAAGAAGACCTCATGGTCTTCTATAAGAAGACCTCATGGTCTTCAATAAGAAGACCTCATGGTCTTCAATAAGAAGACCTCATGGTCTTCTATAAGACCATGAGGTCTTCTAATAGAAGACCATGAGGTCTTCTTATAGAAGACCCTGTGGTCCTCTTATAGAAGACTCTGAGGTCCTCTTATAGAAGACCATGAGGTCTTCTTATAGAAGACCATGAGGTCTTCTTATAGAAGACCATGAGGTCTTCTTATAGAAGACCATGAGGTCTTCTTATAGAAGACCATGAGGTCTTCTTATAGAAGACCATGAGGTCTTCTTATTGAAGACCATAAGGTCTTCTTATAGAAAACCATGATGTCTTCTTATAGAGGACCATGAGGTCTTCTTATAGAATACCATGAGGTCTTTTTATAGAAGACCATGATGTCTTCTTATAGAAGACTATGAGGTCTTTTTATAGAAGACCATGAGGTCTTTTTATAGAAGACCATGAGGTCTTCTTTTAGAAGACCATGAGGTCTTTTTATAGAAGACCATGAGGTCTTCTTTTAGAAGACCATGAGGTCTTCTTATAGAAGACCATGAGGTCTTCTTATAGAAGACCATGAGGTCTTCTTTTAGAAGACCATGAGGTCTTCTTATTGAGGACCATGAGGTCTTCTTATAGAAGACCATGAGGTCTTCTTTTAGAAGACCATGAGGTCTTTTTATAGAAGAACATGAGGTCTTCTTTTAGAAGACCATGAGGCCTTCTTATAGAAGACCATGAGGTCTTCTTATAGAAGACCATGAGGTCTTCTTATAGAAGACCATAAGGTCTTCTTATTGAAGACCATGAGGTCTTCTTATAGAAGACCATGATGTCTTCTTATAGAAGACCATGAGGTCTTCTTATTGAAGACCATGAGGTCTTCTTATAGAAGACCATGAGGTCTTCTTATAGAACACCATGAGGTCTTCTATAAGAAGACCATGAGGTCTTCTTATAGAAGACCATGAGGTCTTCTTATTGAAGACCATGAGGTCTTCTTATAGAAGACCATGAGGTCTTCTTATAGAAGACCATGAGGTCTTCTTATAGAAGACCATGAGGTCTTCTTATAGAAGACCCTGAAGTCCTCTTATAGAAAAACCTGAGGTCTTCTTATAGAAAACCCTGAGGTCTTCTTATGGAAGACCATGAGGTCTTCTTATAGAAGACCATGAGGTCTTCTTATAGAAGACCATAAGGTCTTCTTATAGAAGAACCTTAGGTCTTCTTATAGAAGACCCTTAGAAGACCATGAGGTATTCTTATAGAACCATGAGGTCTTCTTATTGAAGACCATGAGGTCTTCATATTGAAGACCATGAGGTCTTTATATTGAAGAACATGAGGTCTTCTTATAGAAGACCATGAGGTCTACTTATAGAAGACCATGAGGTCTTCTTATAGAAGACCATGAGGTCTTCTTATTGAAGACCATGAGGTCTTCTTATAGAAGACCATGAGCTCTTCTTATAGAAGACCATGAGGTCTTCTTATTGAAGACCATGAGGTCTTCTTATAGAAGACCATGAGGTCTTCTTATAGAAGACCATGAGGTTTTCTTATTGAAGACCATGAGGTCTTCTTATAGAAGACCATGAGGTTTTCTTATTGAAGACCATGAGGTTTTCTTATTGAAGACCATGAGGTCTTCTTATAGAAGACCATGAGGTCATCTTATAGAAGACCCTGAGGTCTTCTTATAGAAGACCCTGAGGTCTTCTTATAGAAGACCCTGAGGTCTTCTTATAGAAGACTATGAGGTCTTCTTATAGAAGACCATGAGGTCTTCTTATAGAAGACCCTGAAGTCCTCTTATAGAAAACCCTGAGGTCTTCTTATAGAAGACCCTGAGGTCTTCTTATAGAAGACCATGAGGTCTTCTTATAGAAGATCATGAGGTCTTCTTATAGAAGACCATGAGGTCTTCTTATGGAAGACCATGAGGTCTTCTTATAGAAGACCATGAGGTCTTCTTATAGAAGACCATGAGGTCTTCTTATAGAAGACCATAAGGTCTTCTTATAGAAGAACCTTAGGTCTACTTATAGAAGACCATAAGGTCTTCTTATAGAAGACCCTGAGGTCTTCTTATAGAAGACCATGAGGTCTTCTTATAGAAGACCATGAGGTCTTCTTATAGAAGACCATGAGGTCTTCTTATAGAAGACCATGAGGTATTCTTATAGAATACCATGAGGTCTTCTTATGGAAGACCCTGAGGTCCTCTTATAGAAGACCATGAGGTCTTCTTATAGAAGACCATGAGGCCTTCTTATAGAAGACCATGAGGTCTTCTTATAGAAGACCATGAGGTCTTCTTATAGAAGACAATATGGCCTTCATATAGAATACCATGAGGCCTTCTTATAGAATACCATGAGGTCTTCATATTGAAGACCATGAGGTCTTCTTATAGAAGACCCTGAGGTCTTCTTATAGAAGACCATGAGGTCTTCTTATGGAAGACCATGAGGTCTTCTTATAGAAGACCATGAGGTCTTCTTATAGAAGACCATAAGGTCTTCTTATAGAAGAACCTTAGGTCTTCTTATAGAAGACCCTTAGGTCTTCTTATAGAAGACCATGAGGTCTACTTATAGAAGACCATAAGGTCTTCTTATAGAAAACCCTGAGATCTTCTTATAGAAGACCATGAGGTATTCTTATAGAATACCATAAGGTCTTCTTATGGAAGACCCTGAGGTCCTCTTATAGAAGACCATGAGGCCTTCTTATAGAAGACCATGAGGTCTTCTTATAGAAGACCATGAGGTCTTCTTATAGAAGACCATGAGGTCTTCTTATAGAAGACCATGAGGTCTTCTTATAGAAGACCATGAGGTCTTCTTATAGAAGACAATATGGCCTTCTTATAGAAGACCATGAGGCCTTCTTATAGAAGACCATGAGGTCTTCTTATAGAAGACCATGAGGTCTTCTTATAAGAGACCATGAGGTCTTCTTATAGAAGACCATGAGGTCTTCTTATAGAAGACCACGAGGTCTTCTTATAGAAGACCAAGAGGTCTTCTTATATAAGACCATGAGGTCTTCTTATAAGAGACCATGAGGTCTTCTTATAGAAGACCATGAGGTCTTCTTATAGAAGACCATGAGGTCTTCTTACAGAAGACCATGAGGTCTACTTATAAAAGACCATGAGGTCTACTTATAGAAGACCAAGAGGTCTTTTTATAGAATACCATGAGGTCTACTTATAGAAGACCATGAGGTCTTCTTATAGAAGACCATGAGGTCTTCTTATAGAATACCATGAGGTCTACTTATAGAAGACCAAGAGGTCTTCTTATAGAAGACCATGAGGTATTTTTATAGAAGACCATGAGGTCTTTTTATAGAATACCATGAGGTCTACTTATAGAAGACCATGAGGTCTTCTTATAGAAGACCATGAGGTCTTCTTATAGAATACCAAGAGGTCTTCTTATAGAAGACCATGAGGTCTTCTTATAGAAGACCATGAGGTCTTCTTATAGAAGACCATGAGGTCTTTTTATAGAATACCATGAGGTCTACTTATAGAAGACCATGAGGTCTTCTTATAGAAGACCATGAGGTCTTCTTATAGAATACCATGAGGTCTACTTATAGAAGACCAAGAGGTCTTCTTATAGAAGACCATGAGGTCTTCTTATAGAAGACCATGAGGTATTTTTATAGAAGACCATGAGGTCTTTTTACATCGTTTAAATGTTTAACCTCACCATAATTCAACCTCAAATTTGAGTTCATTTCAGTTGTGGGAAGAAATGAAGAAAAATAGTTTAAATTTACTTTATTATTGCTTCATCATTCTTCTCGATATTCTGAATTGTTCCAGCGGGTTTTTCGTTTTTGTTCCTCCACAACATTTCATTTATATTAACAACAGCCACATAAATGACCAACGAATTTCTTGGTCATTAAGCACAATTTTTCAATGGCTCTTTTACATTGGGGCAATGTAGCTTTCGGTCATCGGTTTTCCGGCCATCGGTTATTTTTTGTTCATTACATTTTTTTGCAATATTTACCATTTTGTTGCTGTTCGGGAAATTTTCTGTTCTTCGTCCCGTTTTTTTTTTTCTCTGCCTTTAAAGTGGCAGTTTAATGTCTGGCATAGTGTCAACATGTGTTGAGTATTTAATAAATTAATTCAGTTATATATTTTTCAGTGTGGAACTATAAGGCAGAGGCGTATGCAACAATTGGAAATATTCAAAAGAGAAATATGTTTCTCTCTTTATAATGACAAAATCACGTTGTAATCTGCTAATTAAAAACTATCACTGCTCCATGGAACATTTTATCCCCCTTTGAGTTCCCATAGCTACGCCAGAGTTCGTATTCAAAATTAGCAAAAATATATTTCATAAATTTTTATTTTAACGTCTGCCTCAATTGTCTGATTAAAAACGTTGGAAAGTGTCTGTCGATATGCAGCATAGCCATAAAAACGTCTGCTTCCATTTAATGTTGAGTATCACTGTAACTTTTGTAATGAAGTTCGAAAATTATCATAAAAACTGTCGCACTAATGAAGTTGAAAAGTTTTGTACCAAAAAAATAAATAATTATGAAAAAAAATTATGTTAACAATTTTACTGAATTGTGTGAGGTAGGAAGATAATTGACTATAAGAGATGTGATATATAAGAGATGTGGTTAAAGTGTGACAAGTAGACTATTTCCCAGGTCTACTACCCTAAATATGACAAACATTAGCAAAAGCTTAGTAACTACATGTACTTATTTATTGATCTACCAGGTAATGACAAAATATTATTCTCTGCGTTTGTAGAGAATTCAAAATTAACATTGTTAACAGTATGAGCTATAAAGAGTGGTAGGGTTTTGGTAAATGCAGAAACGACCTCTAATTTGAAATGCCCCCAACCAAAGCTGGGATATTCGTCCTTACAATTAAAATGTAAAAATGGTTGGTTGATTGACCATTGAGATTTTTTATAGATAATAGAAACGAAGATTTTCGCATAAAAATCAAATATTGACTACTTTTCCACAAAAGTTGTTTGCCTATTCTGGGCCCTGAATATTATCTGACCATCACCAAAATCAATAGGCTTCTTCCTCACTGGGATCCTCATTTCCAAAACTTTTTTGATGATCTGATCAAAATTGCGACTTGTAGTGTGATTACAAGGTTTAGATGGCCAAATGGAATGACGGATGGACAGACACACAGAGTCAGATTGAGAGTCATTTTTAAGTGTCTACGACCATTAGTTCGATGTGTTAAAAAGCTGTTTCCCCATTCTGACCCCTGGATATTATCTGACCATCACCAAAATCAATAGGTTTCTTCTTCTCTGGGACCCTTTTGTCTACAATTTTAGTGACGATCCGAACAAAATTGCGACTAGTAGCGTGAATACAAGGTTAAGATGGAAGGTCACACAGAGCTAGATCGACTCAGTTAATGGAATATTCAAAACAAAGGATAAATACCAAATTTCAGTTATTTTTATACCTCCAACGTAGACTATAGACCAAACTTCACGCATTTTGATCCGATATTGAGACAAAAACATTAAAAATTTCCAAAATCGGATGACCTACGCCGACAATTTTCAGGTAGAAAGTTTTATACCCTGTAGAAAACGAGGGTTTAATATTTTCTTACAAAATTTTATTTGATTAAAATTCCAAATTACATGAACGGATGTTTCTAACTGTCTCAAAATTATTTTTGAAAATTTTCATAACATTGACAAACGAAAAATTTAAAATATTTTTTAAACATAAAGTGGAAAATTGAAGAGTAATATTCCCCACAGTACCCCCCTCAAGTTTCAGCTGCGCTTGAAACTAACATTTTTTCTTGCTTCTTGTAACCATTCCGGATTCTGGAACTTTTTCAGGGTGTACATCTTCAATGTTGACTAATATACGTGCAGGCTTTATACGATCTATTGACATGACTTCTTCAATGTTGTTTACCTTGATCGTGAAAGTTTTATCATCTCGACGTATTACCAAGTACGGTCCATTATGCGGCCGTTGCAATGGTTTCATCACAGCATCATTTCTCAAAAATACATGTGTACGTGTTGCGATATCTGTTGGAATATATACAGAGCTACTTACATGACGTTGTACCTTTGACGTTCGTAATTTCTCCATGTGCTCACAGAAATTTGAAACCCAGTCATTACTGGCTGAATATTTACTGTCACTTACAAATTGACCAGGAATCTGTAGAGTGGTCCCATATACCATCTCTGCAGGTGAATATGTCAAATTAGCGGATGTTGAGCATCGTAGTCCTAGCATTATTAACGGTAACTTGTCAACCCAGTTTTTATCCGTATGACATTTGATGCAATTTTTCAGAGTTCGGTGCCACCTCTCGATTTGTCCATTAGTCTGTGGATGATAAGACGTCGTGTTAATAACTTTTGATGCAATTACCTTAGCTAACTCTCGAAACAATTGGGATTCAAATTGTTGTCCTTGATCAGTTGTAATTTGCTTTGGAACACCAAATCTAGCCACCCAGCCTTGTAGAAATGCAGAAGCCACAGTTTCAGCTGTGATGTCTTCTATAGGTATCGTTTCCGCCCATCTTGTGAAACGGTCAATGCAGGTGAGGCAATATCTATAACCTTTCGAAGATGGTAAAGGCCCAACGATGTCGATGCTGATCGCTTGTCTGGAACAGGATATGAACCTTCAACGCCTTTGGTATGTCTTCTTACTTTTGACATTTGGCAAGTAACACATGTTTTTGCCCAAGATGATACATCAGCTTTTATCGATGGCCACACAAAACGATCAGCTATAAGTTTGAGAGTGGATCGAGTTCCTGGATGTGATAAACTGTGGACTAAATTAAATATGTCTCTTCGGAATCTCTTCGTGACAAAAGGTGGAATATTCTTTGTTGAACAATCGAAATATAATTCCTGTTCTGATTCGGTCATTTTGATTTTCTTGTGAGAAAGACTGTGTTCCGTAGATGCTAACATTGAAATTAGTCCTTCGTCAGTTTCTTGATCCTTTGCTAAGTCGTTGAAATTAAATGATTAAGGCATTTCAATCTTATCCAATCTGGAAAATAAATCAGCTGTCACGTTATCTTTTCCTCGAATATATCGGATATCCGTGGTATGCTGACCAATGTAGTCTAGTTGGCGTAATCGTCTCGGTGATGCTTTTTCTGATTTTCGTAGAAATGCAAACGAATGATTTTTATGGTCGGTGCAAATGATTGCCCTATATTAAAATATTGAATATGTTTCAGACCGGAATATGCCGCTTGTAGTTCGCGATCATACGTACTATATCTGCGTTGCGTTTCTGAAAACTTTTTGGAATAGAATCCAAGAGGTACCCATTTATCATTGACATACTCTTGAAGAACTGCACCCATACCAAAGTCAGATGCATCGACCCAAAGAGATGTAGGCACACCCTGGACAGGATAAGAAAGAAGTGTATCATTTGCAAGTTGATTTTTGTACTCTTCAAATGTATTTCTGAGATCTTGAGTCCATTCAATCTTCCGTTTGTCGTTCTTTTTCTGTTCCTTCTTAACTTCATGAAGAGCGGCTTGTGCTTCGGCAGCGTTTGGTGTAAATCGACTATAGAAATTTATAAGACCAAGAAATCGGCTTAACTCCAGAACAGTTTCGGGTAACGTATAATTTTTGATCACTTCTACGCGTTCTGACTTACCGAATTCATACTTGGAGACATTAATGGTAAGTTCTTAATCGCTCAAATAATAAACGTAGATGTTTCTTATGTTCTTCCAAATTTGCTGAAGCAATTAGTACGTCATCGATATATACGTAGCAAAAATCAAGACCTCTAAGGACCTCATTCATGAAACGCTGAAATGTTTGTGCAACATTGCACAAACCAAATGGCATTCGTGTGAATTCGAATTGTTTGTTTGGGTACTAAATGGGGTGGGCTTGACCAACTGCTCATCGAGGGACGACAAATTCCAAGTTCCACCATATATTCAAATTCCTTCTTTACAATGTTCAGCTTTTCAGGAGAAAATCTTCTGGGCTTGCTATGGACGGGCAATCCTTTTGTTTCAATGTGATGT
Organism: Musca autumnalis; assembly: GCF_047663935.1. NCBI lineage: Eukaryota > Metazoa > Arthropoda > Insecta > Diptera > Muscidae > Musca > Musca autumnalis. Next base: position 23,420,393 of record NW_027411755.1, on the reverse strand, counting down.
TTCACGGAATGTTTGACAGGACACAATTTAGTAGACAGTTTAGTGATATCCTTGAATTCTTCTAAAAGAGAGTGGAAAGGGGAATCTCTTGGAGTCGTATTGCTTGTTACACAATTCTCATGTTTGTTTTCTTGTCAATTAGGCAGTGTCTTCTAACATCAACTAGCAAATCGAAATGCTTCAGAAAATTGGACCCAATAATTGATTGTGCTACGTCAGCAATTATAAATGGCCAAACAAAATTTCTTCGCAACCCAAGATTTTTTCACCATAAGTTCTTATAGTAGTGTTATTGGCGGCGAGGAGCTCCATGTCATGAGGCGCTGAACGTTTTTGCAAAATTGAAGCGGGTATCACAGACACATCCGCACCGGTATCCACGAGGAACAGCTGATTTTTATGTGTGTCTCTTAAAATTAGGCGACATAGCTTCAAACCCCCCTTCGTCCGTCACTATAGACGAAGGAGTTTTAGTTTTCCGTCTTATATGTACACGGTGAGCGACACTTGGATGCCTTACTTCCAAATTTGAAATGATACCAGCATAGACGTCCACAAGTATCAAGAGATTGACTGGAATTTCGATTTCTGCTTACTTACTCCTTTCACGATGTCCAGCGTTAATTGACAGCTTATCGATTTGTTTCAAAATTTCACTCACCTGACCTTCAATGCGATCCAACCGCGAACACGAATTCTCCTTACTAACTTGTGATATCGATGAATTACCGAGTTGATCATTAATTTTATCCGCCATGACTGCAAGTTTGTCCGGGCTGTCGGTACTTACGGATAAGACTGTTTTTATCATGGTTGGTAAACGTTGAAACCACAAAGATTTGAGCATGTCGTCTGATACTTTCCCTGATGATAGCTGGCGCATCTCCCTTAGTACGGTAGATGGTTTTCCATAGCCCATTTCGACATTCTCCAAAAATTTCTTCAATCTTCTTTCTTCAGAATCTTGAAATTCAGCTAGCATTGCCGTCTTTAATGCTTCATAATTATTGATGGATGGGGGATTCTCGATGATATGACTTACAGTGTTGAGAATATTCGTCTCAATTGATCCAACCAATGTATGGTATTTCGTTTCATCCTGCGTAATTCCAGCATTAAAAAATTGGCTTTCAATTGGCGGAACCAAAGCTTAGGATTTGTCTTTCAAAATGGTGGGATTTTACACCAACACGAGATATTCCAATAGGTGGAGATGAAGAAGCAGAGGAAAATTGTTCATCGTCGGAAATCGCCATTATTAATCAACTTGTCGCGGGTCACCTATGTAGAAAACGAGGGTTTAATATTTTCTAACAAAATTTTATATAATTAAAATTCCGAATTACAAGAGCTATTGTTTCTAACTGACTAAAAATTATTTTTGAAAATTTTCATAACATTGACAAACAAAAAATAAATATCAATGCCTACGTGATTGAAAATATTTTTTAAACATAAAGTGGAAAATTGAAAAGTAATATTCCCCACACTTCCAACGAAGACTAACTTCCAATTTCAGCCATTTCGGCCGATTTTAGGGATAATCGGGAGGTATCCTTCTATAGGGACCAAATATTTTCAATACCAAAGATTCTAGTAGTATTGAAATGTCTGTACTTAATTACAGACATATTGAAACTTTAAATAAACGGTACTTACACCTGGGAATTTTTTGCGGATTCTGAAGATACAATGTTCATAGATGAGAAAAATAAAAAAAAACAAAAATAATCGCCGGAGCGCTTTTTAAATAAATCGGGATTCAAGTCGGCATTTTTAAGGGTTTTTTAGGTTTTCACGATTTTGCTTGGATACCGCAAGTCCTATCGATATGGGACAAAAAAATGTTGTAGCTATGAAAATTCTCTACAAGACTGACTTTTATGGTATTTTCGTAGGTTTTACCGTTTTTGAGATATAGAAGTTCAAATTTGGACAGTGCACTGACCGTATCATCTCCTTATAAAACAGTGTCATGACTGCAATTTCCCAACTTAAACTTAGATATCTCAAAAATGGTACAACCTAGGGATCTTGTAGAGAGTTTTCATAGCTACAACATTTTCTTTTGCCCCATTTCGATAGGACTTCCAGTTTCCAACCAAAATCGTGAAAACCTAAAAAACCCCTAAACATGTCAACTTAAATCGCGAATTATTTAGAAAGCAACTCGGCGTTTTTTGTTATACCCTCCACCATAGTATGGAGGGTATATTAAGTTTGTCATTCCGTTTGTAACACATCGAACTAATCATTTGCGACCCTATAAAGTATATATATTCTTGATCAGGATAAAATTCTAAGACGATCTAGCCATGTCCGTCTGTTGTAATCACTCTAGCATCCGCAATAATTGAGATAGAGTGCTGAAATTTTGCACCCGAGGGTCTTTTTTCCATAGGCAGGTCAAGTTCGAAGATATCGGTCCACTGTTTGGTATAGCCCCCATATAACGGTACCTCCGGATTTGAGGTATTTTGACGTTCTTCGCCACATTTGCAGACCGAATTAGCTATAATTTGGTACTTGGGGTTCCTAGTGATCAACAAACTTATACCCCAAAAGATATGGGCATAGGTCAATTTTTTGGTATAGTCCCCATATAACGGTACATCCCGATTTTCGGTATTTTGAGAATTCTAGCCACAGTTTTTAACCGAACTATCTGCAATTTGACATTTGAGATTCTCCGTAGTCATAAAAAATCTCCACTAAACATCGTCAACATAGGTCAATGTTTTGGTATAGCCCCCATATAACGGAACCTCCCGATTTTCGGTATTTTGAGAATTTTAGCTACAGTGTTTAACCGAACTAGCTGTAATTTGTCATTTGAGGTTCTCCGTAGTCATAAAAAATCTCCACCAAACATCGTCAACATAGGTCAATGTTTTGGTATAGCCCCCATATAACGGTACCTCCCGATTTTCGGTATTTTGAGAATTTTAGCCACCATTTGTAACCGAACCATCTGCAATTTGACATTTGAGGTTCTCAGTGGTCATGAAACATCTCCACTAAACATCGTCAACATAGGTCAATGTTTTGGTATGGCCCCCTTATAACCGTACCTCCCGATTTTCGGTATTTTGAGCATTTTAGTTACAATTTTTAACCGAACTAGCTTTAATTTGACATTTGAGGTTATCAGTGGTCATGAAACATCTCCACGAAACATCGTCAACATAGGTCCATGTTTTGGTATAGCCCCCATATATCGGTACCTCCCGATTTTCGGTATTTTGAGAATTTTAGCTACAATTTTTAACCGAAATAGCTGTAATTTGACATTTGAAGTTCTCAGTGGTCATAAAACATCTCCAACGAAACATCGTCAACATAGGTCCATGTTTTGGTATAGCCCCCATCAATCGGTATCTCCCGATTTTCGGTATTTTGAGAATTTTAGCTGCAATTTTTAACCGAACTATCTGCAATTTGACATGTTTTGGTATGGCCCCCTTATAGCCGTACCTTCCGATTTTCGGTATTTTGAGCATTTTAGTTACAATATTTAACCGAACTAACTGTAATTTGCCATTTGAGGTTCACAGTGGTCATGAAACATCTCCATCAAACATTGTCAACATAGGTTCATGTTTTGGTATAGCCCCCATATAACGGTACCTCCCAATTTTCGGTATTTTGAGAATTTTAGCTACAGTTTTTAACCGAAATAGCTGTAATTTGACATTTGAAGTTCTCACTGGTCATAAAACATCTCCAACGAAACATCGTCAATATAGGTCCATGTTTTGGTATATCCTCCCGATTTTCGGGAATTTTCAGTGGTCACGAAATTTCTTCACTAAAATTCGTCAACATAGGTCCATTTTTGAGGTTCTACATTGTTTTGATGAAACTACCCTCAATTTGACTTTTGAAGTTCCCTGCAGCTATAAAACTTTTCCGCTTAAAATTTTAAAGATAATTTGACTCTTTGATATAGCCCCGTAGGTGGTACCTTTCACATAGCTGAACACATTTTTATAGATTAGATAACACTGTGCAACAAAATGGAGGTGAACGTCTGGGGCACGGAAAATTCCTTTTGGGGAAGAAAGTCCTTGGTGAGTTTATTATGAACCCCGAAGGACAGATCCGCCGTGAGTCGAACTTCCGCGTTATGGCGTGATGAAATTTTTGTTAGAGACCCTGTGGGCCATCAGGAATTAGCGTTGTATCCTTGTTCACTGTTGCTTAAGTGCTCTACAAAAACAACAAAGATATAATGCTAATTCATGATGGCTTACAGGGTCTCTTGCAAAAACTTCATGACGCCATAACGCGGAAGTTCGACTAACGGCGCATCTGTCCTTCGGGGTTTTTAACATACACACACCAAAGGATTTTATCTCCAAAAGGAATTATCTCTGCCCCAACATTTGTATTCACAGTGTAATTTAAGCAATAGTGGGAGGCAGTAGGAGTCTATCCATTGTCGAAAAGTTGTTCCACCTAAAATTGTGAAAGGACCCTAATTATTCCATTTTAATTAAGACTATTTTATGGTGGAGGGTATAAAAAGTTCGGCCCGGCCGAACTTAACGCCTTTTTACTTGTTTCTTTTTGATTTTTCTAATTACGAACATTTTAGTTTCAGAATCCGCAAAAACTTCCCAGGTGTAAGCACCTTCCATTTAAAGTTGCTTCAAGAGCACCGTGAGAAATATAAATATTAATATAATAATATTAATAATTTATAAATAAATATAATATAACTAATTTCGAAAGTCATTTTGGGCACCACTCTGATTTTTTGCGTCGGCGAACGAGATGTCTTTCGAGGTTCCCAGTGGTCGCAGCAAATCTCCACCAAAAATGTTCAATATAGGTACATATCTTGGTATAACATGGATATAACCAAACATTTCAGAGGTGAGGAGTTGTAACACTAGGAATCTCAAACGGCAAATTACGGCTAGTTCTGTTAAAAATTGTAGCTAAGATCCTCAAAATAACGAACAGCGGGCGTTATTTTGAGGATCTTAGCTACAATTTTTAACAGAACTAGCCGCAATTTGCCTTTGAGATTCCTAGTGTTACAACTCCTCACCTCTGAAATGTATGATACAGCCTCCATATTACGGTAGCTCACGGTTTTATGTATTTTGAGAATTTTAGCTACTTTTTGACTGAACTACTTGTTATGTGACATTTGAGGTTCCCAATGGTCACATAACTTCTCCGCCAACAATTGTCAACATACATATATAAGTCAATGTTCGGCATTTGGGAATGTGTGGTCACAAGATATCACCACCTAAAATTGTGGTCAGGAAAGAAAACTAACTAATAATTTATGGTGGAGGGTATAAAAAGTTCGGCCCGACCAAACTTAATGCTTTTTTAATAGTTCACATTGCTTAAGGTTGATCGATTCACTCTTGTCGTGAAAATCCACGTCTAAAATTGTGAAAAATGATTGCGTGAAACTGTGAACGAGTTAAACCAATTGTTATACCCTCAGTCTTTAGACAAATGAGGTTATATACACTTTCCTATGACCAACATGTGTCTCATCAAATTAATGTTTTAATACCCCACGTATTTTTGAACGAAATCCGTTTCAGACAATTTCGAACTCGAACAGATCAATCGATTTGGTCCAAAATTTGACATTCATAATATTTTGTATATACTTAGTTTAAGTTCGAAGATTGACCATATCGCACGAGAACTCTGCGCACAAGAACTCTCGAAGGGACTACCCGATTTGGTCTATACTTTGCACATCCTAATATTTCTACCGACGGTAGATCAAGTTATAATACCGGTCCACTGCTTCGGATACGTCCCACACAAAATTTCGGAAAAGTGCTGTTTTAGGTAGGTAGTATTTGTAACAACTTTTATTCACCTCTCCTATCACAAAATTTGACAGTCTTAATATTTTGCGCAAATTTAAAATCAAATTCTAAGATAGGCCATATCGGTCCGCTCCTTTGGGTACCTCCCCACAAAAGTTCAAACTTTTCGCTAAAATGGTGCGCACGATAAATTTCGAAGGCAGTAACGGAATGTTAGAATATGGACTATACATACATATCAACACCTTTGGCTACCTCCCACACATAATTTCGGAGAGGCGCAATTCAGAATCTCCCCTCAAATGGTTTTGATTTTTCTTGCAAAATGTTGCACTCAAGGACCATATTACGAGGATACAAGTTGTTTGAGTGGCAAATCCATACTTCTTGAGAAAATGACCCGAAAGCCGTAAAAACCCCTACGGCCAGCATGTGTAGTGGCTGGTCCCCAATTTGCATATGGTAATATTTCTTCAAATATTAGATGAAATTCGATGGTGGTGCTTATAGGCTCATTCATTCCGGTACATCCCCCACAAAAGTTCGAAAATAATTGCTAAAATGGTACTCTCGATATCTCATAAACGGAGCAATAGATTTGGTCCAAACACTGTTGTCTTGGTGCATTGCTTACGGAAACCATGCTGATGATTGGCAACCGGATAGCTATTTCTGACGCGGGGAAGGAGTATAGCCTCAAGGATCTTTGCTACGGGCGACAAAAGCGATGTAGGTATGTACGATTCATATTTGCTCGCATCCTTGCCCGAATTCAGTAGGGGAACCCTCCTAACCATTTTGAAAACTTCGGGAACGATGAGCGTGTCTAGCGACAGGTTTAGAACTTTGGGGAGGTACTCCACTCTCGGCGTTCCCACAATTCACTTATTCCGGCTCCAATATTACAACTTTTCAAATGATGTAACCACTTGTTCCGCTTATGCTCACCGATCAACCTGTTAACATCCAGTTAAGGAGCTGACCCTAACTCCAATATTACAACTTTTCAAATGATGTAACCACTTGTTCCGCTTATGCTCACCGATCAACCTGCTAACATCCAGTTAAGAAGCTGACCCTAACTGTTACAACGAAGCTCATCACGCTCATTCGCAAATGTCGTCGCCTCTGCCGGGTGGTTTGGTCTCACTTCGGGTATTCTAACAGCAGGTATATGGTAGACCTATACTGAAAATTCTCAACTGGAATATTTTATAACCCCATGGAAGTCTAAATAACAAATTTCAGTTTTTCGGTGGGATATTGACGTCACAACATTCAGAATTACGAAAATCGGAAGGTACCGTTCTATAGAGCCTATATCAAAGCGTGGGCGTATACCGAAGAATTTCAGCCATTTCGGTGGGTTGTTGTGGTTACAAACTTCAAAATACCAAAAGTCGGGAGGTACCGTTCTATGGGGGCTACGGACAAATTTCTGGGGGAAAATACATACCAAACTTCTGCCATTTCGGTGGCAAAATCAAAATACCGAAAATCGGGATGTACCGTTCTATGGGGGCTATATGAAGGAGTGGACCTGTACCGACAAATTTATGGGGGAAATTTTTATACCACAAACAAAGACTAAATAGCAAATTTGAGCTCTTTCGGTTAATTATGGTGGCCACAACCTTCAAAATACCGAAAATCGGGAGGGACCGTTCTATGGTGGCCATATGAAGGAGTGGACATATACCGACAAATTTCATATGAAAAGCTTTATACCCCTAACGAAGTTTAAATACCAAACTTCAGCCATTTCAGTTAATTTGGTGGCCACAATCTTCAAAATACCGAAAATCGGGAGGTACCGTTCTATGGGGGGTATATAAAGGCGTGGACCTATATCGACAAATTTCAGGGGGAAAGTTTTATACTCCCAACGAAGACTCAGTACCAAATTTCCGCCATTTCGGTGTGATAATGATGCTAAAACCTTCAAAATACCGAACATCCGGAGGTGACGTTCTATTGGGGCTATATACCGACAAATTTCTGGAAGAAAACTGTATACCCTCAACGAAGACTAAATACCAAATTTCAGCCATTCCAGTGAATTATTGTGGCCACAACCTTCAAAATACCGAAAATCGGGAGGTACCGTTCTATGGGGGCTCTATGAAGGCGTGAACTTATATCGACAAATTTCAGGAGGAAAGTTTTACACCCCCAACGAAGACTCATAGCCAAATTTCAGCCACTTCGGAGTGATAACGAGGCTAAAACTTTTAATATACCGAAAATCGGGTGGTAACGTTCTATGGGGGCTATATCGAAACGTGGACCGATATAGCCCCTTTGCAATACCAATAATCCTAGGAGTAATAGAAACTTCTACACCAAATTACAAATTTCTATCTTGATTTCAACAGACGAACGGACGGACGGACATGCCAAAATGGTTAGATCGACTTAGTATTTGCCCTGATCAAGAATATATATACTCTATAGGATCTCCGATGAATATTTCAAACGGAAACGGACAAATTTAGTTATTCCCTCCATATCATGGTGTAGAGTATAAAAATGACGGGTTCCCAGGTGACGTCAGACCAGGTGGCACGATGTTTATGTCTGGCGAACTGTGACGCTCTCCGCTAATTCTGGTAGGGGTGTCTACATTGCCCGTACAAAACGTTCAGCTATCAATCTGCTGAGCCAACACTATACCCCTCTGGCCGTTACCGAGGACCGAATGCCACAACTCATGATGAGCATTACAGTCTGCCAAGATCAGTCGGCTATGACATTCCAAATGAGGGCTAAACTGGAGTACACCTATTCATAGGCGGCAATTCCACCTCTGCAGTTCCACGCCTGACTGCTATCTCCATACGTTCCATATACGGGTCATTAAAGCCAGCCTCAAGCGAGATAGGTCTGTATTGAAGAGACTGGTCCAATACGAAAGCCCCCAACTCAATTTGTGGTGCCATCCTTCCTCAGTACGTTGTAACCATCACAACTCTGAAGGCTGCAGTTGTTGTTGAGCTTTGTCCCCACTGCCGAGACCATGATATTCTTCTGACTCATGAAATCCATTATTATCTCGATCTTACCTCGGAGTCCACTGCAATTAAATTGCAAAAAGGATGCATTTTCAGTGATTAAAAACAACAATGTCTGGTGTTAAGCGCTGTGTATGCAGTTGCTGTTGGTGGGATTGCGGGGGAGTCGCTTCATCCGACAACGACGACTCAGTGGGGGCTGTGTTTGAGCAGCATGCAGTATTATAGTCCCTCTCATAGCCCCTCGCATGGACAAGTCCAGAACAACCCCTTAGATGCACCCACTCCCGACATCTATTGCATCCCACCGAAATTGCTTTTGGGAGTAGATGTGACAAACCGAGCACAAATATGTTGGTCCTGGGTTTTTCTCCGTCCCGACACGGATCAAAAGAATCTGGATCCAACACAGAAAAACGATAGAAATCAGAGCTCCGAATACTCGCTCGAAATCACTCGAATTTCACTCCCGAGTGAAACTCTTTTCGAATTCAAAAAAGTTGAGGGGCCAACTTGCCCCCTCCCCACCACCAAACTAAAACATACCCCAACCCCAAATAAACTTGTCCCACAACCACCAAAAAAATTGCAACAAAAAAAAATAACCACCTAATCCCAAATTTCCACTCGCGAGTAAATCTGAGCTCTGATAGAAATACCAACATATGTGCAGTGAGGTGGCAGCCGCTGGACGGAACACGGTTCCAGGTCAATCCGGTGTCGTAGAACACGCTGCCGTGGGATTGATCTGGGCCCTGTGGAACTCATCCATTCTTCCCCGAAGGTCAGAAATTATACCATGCTCTGGACTTTAAAGACAGACAATTTAAAGCATTTTTTCCATTACCAAAAACTAATCGAGGGAAATTTTTTGAAAGCCTTTCTTAATTTTTGGAGACAAATTCTCAATAAAATATTTCTAATTTTAAAACGACATACTCTCTCAAAATTGTTAAATGTCCCTTTAATTAATGATTAAATTATTAACTATTCGACAAACTTAAACTAATTACCCGGCATGTTCTTAAATTTCTTTTCATATAAACACTGAACAAAAAACACCAACGACAATAACGATTCGGTGAATTGTGAAAATCATAAAACTAATTACGTTTTAAACACGTTGGTGGTTAACACAATCATTCAACGGCAACGTCACCACCAATGCCACCGACGACCGACTACAACATTCCACCAAATGCAACGATGGTGAAAATGACGACAATCCTGGCAACAACAATAACACCAACAACAACTATACCAACTATTATAATAACGACGTTAAAACAAATGACAATGGGGTGACTAAATACTTTTTTGGCGAAACAAAAACAACAACAACAAAAAACTAAACTGAAAACAACAACCATGAATTGTGTTGTGATGATGTTGGCCAACATGCTTGTGGCCATGGCTGATGATCCCTTACCACGCTGCTGCCCCATTATAATTATGTGATGATGGCAAAACCATGATGATGATGGCTACACAACGATAATGGCCATGTGGAACAACAAAAACATATGCCAAACAACGAATTTGGTGGGGAAACAAAAAAATCATCGTTGATGTTGTTGTTGTTATACGACCGAATGAAAACAAACAAAAAACATGCAAAAATAACATTATGGTTGTACCAAACAACAAAAACAACAACTGCCGCAAACGACAAAAAACCGTTCGAAATAAATGATTTTTGAATTGTGCTGTCCGAATTGGGATGGGGGGCTATCCTGTGATGGTTTTTGCTGCTGATGATGGTGGCAATGTTGATGATTTCCGTTTTACCAAAAAACACCATCCGATTACGGACTCCTACCTCCTTCCCTTACCAATGTGGATAAACTTTTCCCGTGTAATCATATAAATAAAATTTAAAAACAAAATTAATTGTTATTGAAAATAACAACAACACCAACCAAACAAAAAAAAAAAACCAAACATTAAACCAAACAAAATATAATTGTTGTTTGTGTAATCGTGAATGAATGACCACACACACAATCACATTGTTGGCTGTGGCTACTAACACCAACAATATATTCATTGCCAACGGACGTGTACGCTTATCCTTTTGGCTCCTTATCATAACCAACAAACAACAACCTGCATTGGAAACGTTTCACCTTTGTGATGATCCTCTTCCACCTTAACTACAAAAACATGATTCTGTGTTTGTTGTTGTTGCCTGCTACCTACTTGTGAAAAATATGCTGATTTCAACAATTCGAACACCATTATCACTCCTCATGTGGACACGGACATCATTGCCATTGTCGTCGTCGTTTTCCTTCTCGTCATACAGTACCACCGGACATATTGGATTATCCAACAAGCACGGATATGGTGGTACGTGAGGGCAGTAATGTGACACTCAAATGTGCAGCTACCGGTTCACCTGAGCCTCAAATTATATGGCGACGTGAAAATGGAGTGCCCATTGAGTTGCCCAACGGTACGGCGGGTAAGTTAATACATATGGTAAATAAAAAAGAAGAGGAAAATATGAACTATATTATCTGGGCACAGTGGGAGGATTTAGAGAAAAAAATTTAAAATATTACAGTATGTGTTATATATCGAAGAAAATTTTATTTAATAAGAATGTAAAGATTATTTTTATCAAAAATGTGAATGTTTTAAAAAATAATTTTTCCATCAACGTGGATTTAAAAAAAAAGTATATTCCCAACAACGTGGATTTTTAAATAAATATTTTTTCCAAATAATATAAAATAATATTTTTCCAACAACGTGGATTTTTTAAATAATATTTTTCCAACAACGTGGATTTTTTAATAAATATTTTTTCCAACAACGTGGATTTTTTAAAAACTATTATTTCAACAACGTGGATTTTTTAAAAACTATTATTTCAACTACGTGAATTTTTTTAAATAACATTTTTTCCAAAAACGTGGATTTTTAAAGAATATTTTTTCCAACAACGTGGATTTTTTAAAAAATATTTTCCCAACAACGTGGATTTTTTAATAATTTTTTTTCAAACAACGTGGATTTTTTAATAATTTGTTTTTCAAACAACGTTGATTTTTTAATATTTTTTTTCAAACAACGTGGATTTTTTAAAAAATATTTTCCCAACAACGTGGATTTTTTAATAATTTTTTTTTCAAACAACGTGGATTTTTTAATAATTTTTTTTTTTCAAACAACGTGGATTTTTTAATATTTTTTTTCAAACAACGTGGATTTTTTAAAAAATATTTTCCCAACAACGTGGATTTTTTAATAATTTTTTTTTCAAACAACGTGGATTTTTTAATAATTTTTTTTTTCAAACAACGTGGATTTTTTAATATTTTTTTTCAAACAACGTGGATTTTTTAATATTTTTTTTTTCAAACAACGTGGATTTTTTAATAATTTTTTTTCAAAAAACGTGGATTTTTTAATAATTTTTTTCACACATCGTGGATTTTTTAATAATTTTTTTCAAACAACTTGGATTTTTTAATAATTTTTTTCAAACAACGTGAATTTTTAATAATTTTTTTTCAAACAACGTGGAATTTTTAATATTTTTTTTCAAACAACGTGGATTTTTTAATATATTTTTTTCAAACAACTTGGATTTTTTAATTAGTTTTTTTTCAAACAACGTGGATTTCTTAATTATTTTTTTTCAAACAACGTGGATTTTTTAATAATTTTTTTTTCAAACAACTTGGATGGTTTTAGTATTTTTTTTCAAACAACGTGGATTTTTTTTAAGAATAATTTTTCCAAAAACCTAGATTTTTCAAAGAATAATTTTTCAAAAAAGTGGATTTTTTAAAGAATAATTTTTCCAAAAACGTGGATTTTTTAAAGAATGTTAGAATTATTAAAATTTTTTACAAACAAAGTGGATTTTTTAATAACTTTTTTCAAACAACGTGGATTTTTAATAATTTTTTTTTTAACAACGTGGATTTTTTTAATCATTTTTTTTCAAACAACTTGGATTTTTTATAATTTTTTTCAAACAACGTGGATCTTTTAAAAATTTTTTTCCAAACAACGTGGATTTTTTAATATTTTTTTTTCAAACAACTTGGATTTTTTAATTAGTTTTTTTTTTCAAACAACGTGGATTTCTTAATTATTTTTTTTCAAACAACTTGGATTTTTTAATAATTTTTTTCAAACAACTTGGATTGTTTTAGTATTTTTTTTTTCAAACAACGTGGATTTTTTTTAAGAATAATTTTTCCAAAAACCTAGATTTTTCAATGAATAATTTTTCAAAAAAGGTGGATTTTTTAAAGAATAATTTTTCCAAAAACGTGGATTTTTTAAAAAATGTTAGAATTATTAAAATTTTTTACAAACAACGTGGATTTTTTAATAACTTTTTTCAAACAACGTGGATTTTTTAATAATTTTTTTCAAACAAGAAATATTTTTTAATAAATATTTCTTTTTCAAACAACGTGGATTTTTTAATAATTTTTTTTCAAACAAGGTGGACTTTTTAATAATTTTTTTTCAAACAAGGTGGATTTTTTAATCATTTTTTTTTTCAAACAACGTGGATTTTTTAATAATTTTTTTTCAAACAACGTGGATTTTTTAATAATTTTTTTTCAAACAACGTGGATTTTTTAATAATTTTTTTTCAAACAACGTGGATTTTTTAATAATTTTTTTTCAAACAACGTGGATTTTTTAATAATTTTTTTCAAACAACGTGGATTTTTTAATAATTTTTTTTCAAACAACGTGGATTTTTTAATAATTTTTTCAAACAACGTGGATTTTTTAATAATTTTTTTTCAAACAACGTGGATTTTTTAATAATTTTTTTTCAAACAACGTGGATTTTTTAATAATTTTTTTTTCAAACAACGTGGATTTTTTAATAATTTTTTTTCAAACAACGTGGATTTTTTAATAATTTTTTTTCAAACAACGTGGATTTTTTTTGAAAAATTATTGTTCAAAAAACCTAGATTTTTCAAAGAATAATTTTTCAAAAAACCTAGATTTTTCAAAGAATACTTTCAAAAAACCTAGATTTTTCAAAGAATAATTTGTCGAAGAAAATGGATTTTTTAAAGAATAATTTTTCCAAAAACGTGGATTTTTTAAAGAATAATTTTTCCAAAAACGTGGATTTTTTAAAGAATAATTTTTCCAAAAACGTGGATTTTTTAAAGAATAATTTTTTCCAAAAACGTGGATTTTTTAAAGATATTTTTTTCCAAAAACGTGGATTTTTTTAAAGATATTTTTTTCCAAAAACGTGGATTTTTTTAAAGAATAATTTGTCCAAAAACTTGGATTTTTTAAAGAATAATTTTTCCAAAAACCTGGATTTTCTAAAGAATCATTTTTCCAAAAACGTGGATTTTTTAAAGAATAATTTTTCCAAAAACTTGGATTTGTTAAAGAAACATTTTTCCAAAAACCTGGATTTTTTAAAGAATAATTTTTCCAAAAACCTGTTTTTTTTTAAAGAATAATTTTTCCAAAAACGTGGATTTTTTTAAAGAATAATTTTTCCAAAAACGTGGATTTTTTAAAGAATAATTTTTCCAAAAACGTGGATTTTTTAAAGAGTAATTTTTCAAAACCGTGGATTTTTTAAAGAGTAATTTTTCCAAAAACGTGGATTTTTTAAAGAGTAATTTTTCAAAACCGTGGATTTTTAAAGCATATTTTTTCCAACAACGTAGATTTTTTTAAGAATAATTTTTCCAACCACGTGGATTTTTTAAAGAATAATTTTTCCAAAAACGTGGATTTTTCAAAGAATAATTTTTCCAAAAACGTGGATTTTTTAAAGAATAATTTTTCCAAAAACCTGGATTTTTTAAAGAATAATTTTTCCAAAAACGTGGATTTTTTAAGGAATAATTTTTTCCAAAAACGTGGATTTTTTAAAGAATAATTTTTCCAAAAACGTGGATTTTTTAAAGAATAATTTTTTCAGAAACGAATAGAAAGAAATAATATTTTTTCCAACAAAACGTGGATTTTTTAAAGAATATTTTTTCCAACAAAACGTGGATTTTTTAAAGAATATTTTTTCCAACAAAACGTGGATTTTTTAAAGAATATTTTTTCCAACAAAACGTGGATTTTTTAAAGAATATTTTTTCCAACAAAACGTGGATTTTTTAAAGAATATTTTTCCCAAAAATTTGGATTTTATAAAGAATATTTTTTTCAAAAACGTGCATTTTTTAAAGAGTATTTTTTTTAAAACGTGGATTTTTTTAAAGAATATTTTTTTCAAAAACTTGGATTTTTTAAAGAGTTTTTTTTTTAAACGTGGATTTTTTAAAGAATATTTTTTTCAAAAACGTGGTTTTTTTAAAGAGTATTTTTTTTAAAACGTGGATTTTTAATGAATATTTTCAACGACCCATAACCAAATAAACGTGGATTTTTTAAATAATATTCTTAAAGGACTTTAAACCAAATAAAAGTGGGGTTTTTAAATGAATATTTTTCAACGACCTATAACCAAATAAACCTGGATTTTTTAAATAATTTTCAAGAACGTTTAACCGAAAAAACGCGTATTTTTTAAAAAATATTTTCCAAGAACCCCTATCCAAATAAACGTGGATTTTTAAAGAATAATGTTCGACCACCATTAACCAAATTAACTTGGTTTTTTGATTGTTTAAACTTCGATTTTTTAAAGAATATTTTTCAAGGACCATTAACCAAATAAACGTGGACTTTTTAAATAATATTTGTAAAATACCTTAAACCAAATAAATGTGGATTTTTTGAAAAATATTTTTCAAGGATCTTTAAACAAAAAAACGTGTATTTTTTAAAAAAATATTTTTCATGAACCCTTAACCAAATAAGCGTCTATTTTTGAAAGAATATTTTTCAAGCAATTATTACCAAATAAACGTGGATTTAAAAAATATATATATATATATATATATAATCCAGTATTTTCCCTGCCCCCACATTTGTAAAAAAAATCATCCTTGCTATACTACACCACACATAGGGTACACAGATATACACTCTTCATCTCTCTCCTTACATTATTACCAAATAAACGTGGATTTAAAAAAAATTTCAAGTATTTTCCCAGTCCCCCACTGTTCCCACATTTGTAAAAAAATCATCTTTGCTATACTACACCACACCACAGATATACACTCTTCATCTCTCTCCTTACAAAAATAGCTGACTGCTTTTATATTCCCTGGGTCCCTCGTGAGTTCTTTCACTTGTTGTTTTCCTTTTTTCTCACTGATTGTTTACTGTTTTTCCTCAGTACCAGAACCTTTAGCTGATGACTGAATCTCTATGGTATGGAATTTTGTGATGTGAAACTCTGTGTTGCTGTTGATGTTGTTGTTATTGTAGTTTTTTCACATTGTGGAATTTCATCCGCGTGATTTTTGGTTTGAAATTTCCTTTGGCACGAAATATCGAAATCATATGCTTTACTATGCCAACAAACAAAGCAAAAATAAAGGAATGAGAGCAGCGAGGATTGTTGGTGTTATTTGTCGCTGGTCAGCAGACCGAATGAATGGGGCAAATACCGACAACAAAAACAACATTCACATCAACAGCACAAAAAAAGTAAATAACTTCAACTTTCATAAAAAGGCCGACTATATTACACTCTCGAGTATTGTGGTTTATTCGGATGGGTCGAGATAAATACTTGAAGATTGGCTGTGATAAGTGATAGGATGATAGTTCAACCGCATCCCTTTCTCTAAAGAGATACCCCAATAGAACAGGACATTTTCTTCTATAACCACAAACTCAAGTTTTGTGCAGTTTTGTATTGGTGATGACGACGAACCAAGCCGCAAAAAGATGTTATTTTAAATGGGTGAGCGATCGAGGATAATTATCCCAACAGACCTAATTTTTATGTTTTGTAGGGTATTTTTGAAAGATTTATTACACACCCTATTTTCCTTTATATTCTGGCCAACCTTCAAAAGCCCAAAAATCACTTGGTTGCAGACATATTATCCACTACTATCCACTCATCCATCAGTTATAAATGGCCCTTAGCGGCTACAAAATGTCTGGTGTAAAATTTGAAACGAAAAAACTGCGAGTTTTTTTTCAACACAAATCCCCTTTGACTGACTGCTGCTCGAATTCTATTGACTGCAGTAAAAAATATTTTACAATGCTTTCATAGTAGAATTGATTCAATAAACTTGCCTCTGCCCTTCCTCCAGTCAATGGAAGTTAATTCGTTAATTTTTTTTTTCCTTACCGGATAGTCAATATAACAGCTCTGTAGTTAAAGTATTGTTCCTGTTTGATTGTTGATATTAAGCGTTTGCCGTTGTTGTTATAGGTGCATTTTACCAGCAAATGTACCACTGACCGCCGCGTTTTTTTTTAAATTATTATTTGCTTTGAAGTAAAGAGAAGAATAACAACAACAGGGAAAAAAGTTTATTAGGTGTTTTTTTCTGGCAGGGACGGAAAACCGATAATGGATCACCTGTTTAAAAAATATATTCTTTAAAAAATCCAAGTTTATTGCTTTAATGGCCCATGAAAAAATATTCTTTGAAAAATTCACCTTTATTGCTTTAATGGCCCATGGAAAAATATTCTTTAAAAAATCCACGTTTATTGGTCTGATCACCCATGAAAAAATATTCTTTAAAAAATCCACGTTTATTGGTCTGATCACCCATGAAAAAATATTCTTTAAAAACACACGTTTATTGGTCTGATCACCCATGAAAAAATATTCTTTAAAAAATCCACGTTTATTGGTCTGATCACCCATAAACCAATATTCTTTAAAAAATCCACGTTTATTGGTCTGATCACCCATGAACAAATATTCTTAAAAAAATCCACGTTTATTGGTCTGATCACCCATGAAAAAAAATTCTTTAAAAAATCCACGATTATTGGTCTGATCACCCATGAAAAAATATTCTTTAAAAAATCCACGTTTATTGGTCTGATCACACATGAAAAAATATTCTTTAAAAAATCCACGATTATTGGTCTGATCACCCATGAAAAAATATTCTTTAAAAAATCCACGTTTAGTGGTCTTATCACCCATGAAAAAATATTCTTTAAAAAATCCACGTTTATTGGTCTGATCACCCATGAAAAAATATTCTTTAAAAAATCCGCGTATATTGGTCTGATCACCCATGGAAAAATATTCTTTAAAAAATACACGTTTATTGCGTTGATGGCCCATGGAAACATATTCTTTAAAAAATCCACGTGTATTGCCTTGATGGCCCATGGAAAAATATTCTTTAAAAAATCCACGTTTATTGACTTGATGGCCCATGGAAAAATATTCTTTAAAAAATCCACGTTTATTGGTCTGATCACCCATGAAAAAATATTCTTTAAAAAATCCACGTTTATTGACTTGATGGCCCATGGAAAAATATTCTTTAAAAAATCCACGTTTATTGGTCTGATCACCCATGAAAAAATATTCTTTAAAAAATCCACGTTTATTGCCTGGATGGCCCATGGAAAAATATTCTTTAAAAAATCCACGTTTATTGGTCTGATCACCCATGAAAAAATATTCTTTAAAAAATCCACAATTATTGGTCTGATCACCCATGAAAGAATATTCTTTAAAAAATCCACGTTTAGTGGTCTTATCACCCATGAAAAAATATTCTTTAAAAAATCCACGTTTATTGCCTTGATGGCCAATGGAAAAATATTCTTTAAAAAATCCACGTTTATTGCCTTGATGGCCCAAAATATTCTTTAAAAAATCCACGTTTATTGCCTTGATGGCCCAAAATATTCTTTAAAAAATCCACGTTTATTGCCTTGATGGCCCAAAATATTCTTTAAAAAATCCACGTTTATTGCCTTGATGGCCCAAAATATTCTTTAAAAAATCCACGTTTATTGCCTTGATGGCCCAAAATATTCTTTAAAAAATCCACGTTTATTGCCTTGATGGCCCAAAATATTCTTTAAAAAATCCACGTTTATATCTTTGATATCCCATGAAAAAATATTCTTTAAAAAATCCACGTTTATGTCTTTGATGGCCCATGAAAAAATATTCTTTAAAAAATCCACGTTTATGTCTTTGATGGCCCATGAAAGAATATTCTTTAAAAAATCCACGTTTATGTCTTTGATGGCCCATGAAAAAATATTCTTTAAAAAATCCACGTTTATGTCTTTGATGGCCCATGAAAGAATATTCTTTAAAAAATCCACGTTTATGTCTTTGATGGCCCATGAAAAAATATTCTTTAAAAAATCCACGTTTATGTCTTTGTTGGCCCATGAAAAAATATTCTTTAAAAAATCCACGTTTATGTCTTTGATGGCCCATGAAAAAATATTCTTTAAAAAATCCACGTTTATGTCTTTGATGGCCCATGAAAAAATATTCTTTAAAAAATCCACGTTTATGTCTTTGATGGCCCATGGAAAAATATTCTTTAAAAAATCCACGTTTATGTCTTTGATGGCCCATGAAAAAATATTCTTTAAAAAATCCACGTTTATTGCCTTGATGGCCCATGGAAAAATATTCTTTAAAAAATCCACGTTTATTGCCTTGATGGCCCATGGAAAAATATTCTTTAAAAAATCCACGTTTATGTCTTTGATGGCCCATGAAAAAATATTCTTTAAAAAATCCACGTTTATTGCCTTGATGGCCCATGGAAAAATATTCTTTAAAAAATCCACGTTTATTGCCTTGATGGCCCATGGAAAAATATTCTTTAAAAAATCCACGTTTATGTCTTTGATGGCCCATGAAAAAATATTCTTTAAAAAATCCACGTTTATTGCCTTGATGGCCCATGAAAAAATATTCTTTAAAAAATCCACGTTTACGTCTTTGATAGCCCATGAAAAAATATTCTTTAAAAAATCCACGTTTATGTCTTTGATATCCCATGAAAAAATATTCTTTAAAAAATCCACGTTTATGTCTTTGATGGTCCATGAAAAATATTCTTTAAAAAATCCACGTTTATGTCTTTGATGGCCCATGAAAAAATATTCTTTAAAAAATCCACGTTTATGTCTTTGATGGCCCATGAAAAAATATTCTTTAAAAAATCCACGTTTATGTCTTTGATGGCCCATGAAAAAATATTCTTTAAAAAATCCACGTTTATGTCTTTGATGGCCCATGAAAAAATATTCTTTAAAAAATCCACGTTTATGTCTTTGATGGCCCATGAAAAAATATTCTTTAAAAAATCCACGTTTATGTCTTTGATGGCCCATGAAAAAATATTCTTTAAAAAATCCACGTTTATGTCTTTGATGGCCCATGAAAAAATATTCTTTAAAAAAATCCACGTTTATGTCTTTGATGGCCCATGAAAAAATATTCTTTAAAAAATCCACGTTTATTGCCTTGATGGCCCATGGAAAAATATTCTTTAAAAAATCCACGTTTATGTTTTTGATGGCCCATGAAAAAATATTCTTTAAAAAATCCACGTTTATGTCTTTGATGGCCCATGAAAAAATATTCTTTAAAAAATCCACGTTTATGTCTTTGATGGCCCATGAAAAAATATTCTTTAAAAAATCCACGTTTATGTCTTTGATGGCCCATGAAAAAATATTCTTTAAAAAATCCACGTTTATGTCTTTGATGGCCCATGAAAAAATATTCTTTAAAAAAATCCACGTTTATGTCTTTGATGGCCCATGAAAAAATATTCTTTAAAAAATCCACGTTTATTGCCTTGATGGCCCATGGAAAAATATTCTTTAAAAAATCCACGTTTATTGCCTTGATGGCCCATGGAAAAATATTCTTTAAAAAATCCACGTTTATTGCCTTGATGGCCCATGGAAAAATATTCTTTAAAAAATCCACGTTTATGTCTTTGATGGCCCATGAAAAAATATTCTTTAAAAAAATCCACGTTTATGTCTTTGATGGCCCATGAAAAAATATTCTTTAAAAAATCCACGTTTATTGCCTTGATGGCCCATGGAAAAATATTCTTTAAAAAATCCACGTTTATTGCCTTGATGGCCCATGGAAAAATATTCTTTAAAAAATCCACGTTTATTGCCTTGATGGCCCATGGAAAAATATTCTTTAAAAAATCCACGTTTATTGCCTTGATGGCCCATGGAAAAATATTCTTTAAAAAATCCACGTTTATGTCTTTGATGGCCCATGAAAAAATATTCTTTAAAAAATCCACGTTTATTGCCTTGATGGTCCATGGAAAAATATTCTTTAAAAAATCCACGTTTATTGCCTTGATGGCCCATGGAAAAATATTCTTTAAAAAATCCACGTTTATTGCCTCGATGGCCCATGGAAAAATATTCTTTAAAAAATCCACGTTTAGTGCCTTGATGGCCCATGGAAAAATATTCTTTAAAAAATCCACATTTATTGCTGCGATGGTCTGTGAAAAAATATTCTTTAAAAATCCACGTTTATTGCTGTGATGGTCCATGAAAAAAATATTCTTTAAAAAGCCACTTTTATTCAAATGATAGCCCATTTGTTGGTCTGATGATGGTTCGAAATGAAAACTATTCTATTCCCTTTAATTACAGAATTTCCATCCTTGTTGTTGTTGTATTCCCTTTGTTGTTTTTATTTGATTATTATTAGCCATTTATATGTTGTGTATTTTTCTTTCCGTTACCGTTGCGAGTTCTTTTTCTTCACTTTTTATTTGAGTTTTGTATTACAATTGTTGTTATTACTGACTGTTATTATTGTTGTTATTATTATGTCGGTGGTCGGTCGAACGGTCGCTTAGTATTATTAGCTGTAAAGAAATAGAAGAAAACTTATTCGTTTTATTTGTGTTTTTGCCAGAGTGGTTACGTATCCTTAATTTGAATTTTCTTTGCTTGCGAGTTCATTTTTCCCTTTTGATTGTTCTTTTTTGAATGCTTTTTGTTGTTGCTTAAATTGCAGAAATTTCCTCAGATGCGATTATTACACCAAAATTACTCTATTATTATTGAAAACAATGGCAAAAACAACGTCCATTTCCATTTTCCTTAATATTTCAGACGAAAAGTAAACAAATGCAAAACGAAGGCGGATTAAAGCTTCTGCACTCGCAAGCAGTTAGTGTTATTTGAAGCGGAAAATTCGATTTAGTTGCTTGAATTAATTTAAGATTTTCATCAAGTTCAAAGATGGTTGTAAATTGGTTTAAGAATATTTTCAAAGATTGGTAGACAAATTAACGTGGATTTTTAAAAGAAAATTTTTTCATTGACCATCACAGCAATAAACGAGGATTTTTAAAACAAAATTTTTTCATTGACCATTACAGCAATAAACGAGGATTTTTAAAACAAAATTTTTTCATTTACCATCACACCAATAAACGAGGATTTTTAAAACAAATTTTTTTCATTTACCATCACACCAATAAACGAGGATTTTTAAAACAAAATTTTTTCATTGACCATCACAGCAATAAAAGTGGATCTTTTAAAGAAAATTTTTTTCATTTAACGAGGATTTTTAAAAGAAAATTTTTTCATTGACCATCACAGCAATAAACGTGGATTTTTTAAAGAAAATTGTTTCATTTAAAGAGGATTTTTTAAAGAACATTTTTTCATTGACCTTCACAGCAATAAACGTCGGTTTTTTAAAGAAAATTTTTTCATTGACCTTCACAGCAATAAACGTCGGTTTTTTTAAGAAAATTTTTTCATTGACCTTCACAGCAATAACCGTGGATTTTTTAAAGAAAATTTTTTCATTGACCAGCTCAGCAATAAATGTGGATTTTTTAAAGAAAAATTTTTCATTGACCATCGCAGCAATAAACGTGGATTTTTTAAAGAAAATTTTTTCATTGACCATCACAGCAATAAACGTGGATTTTTTAAAGAAAATTTTTTCATTGACCATCACAGCAATAAACGTGGATTTTTTAAAGAAAATTTTTTCATTGGCCATCACAGCAATAAACGTGGATTTTTTAAAGAAAATTTTTTCATTGGCCATCACAGCAATAAACGTGGATTTTTTAAAGAAAATTTTTTCATTGACCATCACAGCAATAAACGTGGATTTTTTAAAGAATATTTTTCATTGACCATCACAGCAATAAACGTGGATTTTTTAAAGAAAATTTTTTCATTGACCATCACAGCCATAAACGTGGATTTTTTAAAGAATATTTTTTCATTGACCATCGCAGCAATAAACGTGGATTTTTTAAAGAAAATTTTTTCATTGACCATCACAGCAATTAACGTGGATTTTTTAAAGAAAAGTTTTTCATTGACCATCACAGCAATAAACGTGGATTTTTTAAAGAAAAATTTTTCATTAACCACCACAGCAATAAAAGTAGGTTTTTTAAAGAAAATGTTTTCATTGACCATCACAGCAGTAAACGTGGACTTTTTAAAGAAAATTTTTTCAATGACCATCACAGCAATAAACGTGGATTTTTTAAAGAAAATTTTTTCATTGACCATCACAGCAATAAACGTGGATTTTTTAAAGAAAATTTTTTCATTCACCATCACAGCAATAAACGTGGATTTTTTAAAGAAAATTTTTTCATTGACCATTACAGCAATAAACGTGGATTTTTTAAAGAAAATTTTTTCATTGACCATCACAGCAATAAACGTGGATTTTTTAAAGAAAATTTTTTCATTGACCATCACAGCAATAAACGTGGATTTTTTAAAGAAAATTTTTTCATTGACCATCACAGCAATAAACGTGGATTTTTTAAAGAAAATTTGTTCATTGACCATCACAGCAATAAACGTGGATTTTTTAAAGAAAATTTTTTCATTGACCATTACAGCAATAAACGTGGATTTTTTAAAGAAAATTTTTTCATTGACCATCACAGCAATAAACGTGGATTTTTTAAAGAAAATTTTTTCATTGACCATCACAGCAATAAACGTGGATTTTTTAAAGAAAATTTTTTCATTGACCATCACAGCAATAAACGTGGATTTTTTAAAGAAAATTTTTTCATTGACCATCACAGCAATTAACGTGGATTTTTTAAAGAAAATTTTTTCAGTGACCATCACAGCAATAAACGTGGATTTTTTAAAGAAATTTTTTTCATTGACCATCACAGCAATAGACGTGGATTTTTTAAAGAAAATTTTTTCATTGACCATCACAGCAATTAACGTGGATTTTTTAAAGAAAATTTTTTCATTGACCATCACACCAATAAACGTGGACTTTTTAAAGAACATTTTTTCATTGACCATCACAGCCATAAACGTGGATTTTTAAAGAATATTTTTTCATTGACCATCACAGCCATAAACGTGGATTTTTTAAAGAATATTTTTTCGTTGACCATCACAGCCATAAACGTGGATTTTTTAAAGAATATTTTTTCATTGACCATCACAGCCATAAACGTGGATTTTTTAAAGAATATTTTTTCATTGACCATCACAGCCATAAACGTGGATTTTTTAAAGAATATTTTTTCATTGACCATCACAGCCATAAACGTGGATTTTTTAAAGAATATTTTTTCATTGACCATCACAGCCATAAACGTGGATTTTTTAAAGAATATTTTTTCATTGACCATCACAGCCATAAACGTGGATTTTTTAAAGAATATTTTTTCATTGACCATCACAGCCATAAACGTGGATTTTTTAAAGAATATTTTTTCATTGACCATCACAGCCATAAACGTGGATTTTTTAAAGAATATCTTTTCATTGACCATCACAGCCATAAACGTGGATTTTTTAAAGAATATTTTTTCATTGACCATCACAGCTATAAACGTGGATTTTTTAAAGAATATTTTTTCATTGACCATCACAGCCATAAACGTGGATTTTTTAAAGAATATTTTTTCATTGACCATCACAGCCATAAACGTGGATTTTTTAAAGAATATTTTTTCATTGACCATCACAGCCATAAACGTGGATTTTTTAAAGAATATTTTTTCATTGACCATCACAGCCATAAACGTGGATTTTTTAAAGAATATTTTTTCATTGACCATCACAGCCATAAACGTGGATTTTTTAAAGAATATTTTTTCATTGACCATCACAGCCATAAACGTGGATTTTTTAAAGAATATTTTTTCATTGACCATCACAGCCATAAACGTGGATTTTTTAAAGAATATTTTTTCATTGACCATCACAGCCATAAACGTGGATTTTGTAAAGAATATTTTTTCATTGACCATCACAGCCATAAACGTGGATTTTTTAAAGAATATTTTTTCATTGACCATCACAGCCATAAACGTGGATTTTTTAAAGAAAATTTTTTCATAGACCATCACAGCCATAAACGTGGATTTTTTAAAGAAAATTTTTTCATAGACCTTCCGACCAATAAACGTGGATTTTTAAAGAATATTTGTTCATAGACCTTCCGACCAATAAACGTGGATTTTTAAAGAATATTTTTTCATAGACCTTCCGACCAATAAACGTGGATTTTTAACGAATATTTTTTCATAGACCTTCCGACCAATAAACGTGGATTTTTAAAGAATATTTTTTCATAGACCTTCCGACCAATAAACGTGGATTTTTAAAGAATATTTTTTCATAGACCTTCCGACCAATAAACGTGGATTTTTAAAGAATATTTTTTCATAGACCTTCCGACCAATAAACGTGGATTTTTAAAGAATATTTTTTCATAGACCTTCCGACCAATAAACGTGGATTTTTAAAGAATATTTTTTGTAGACCTTCCGACCAATAAACGTGGATTTTTAAAGAATATTTTTTCGTAGACCTTCCGACCAATAAACGTGGATTTTTAAAGAATATTTTTTCGTAGACCTTCCGACCAATAAACGTGGATTTTTAAAGAATATTTTTTCGTAGACCTTCCGACCAATAAACGTGGATTTTTAAAGAATATTTTTTCGTAGACCTTCCGACCAATAAACGTGGATTTTTAAAGAATATTTTTTCGTAGACCTTCCGACCAATAAACGTGGATTTTTAAAGAATATTTTTTCGTAGACCTTCCGACCAATAAACGTGGATTTTTAAAGAATATTTTTTCGTAGACCTTCCGACCAATAAACGTGGATTTTTAAAGAATATTTTTTCGTAGACCTTCCGACCAATAAACGTGGATTTTTAAAGAATATTTTTTCGTAGACCTTCCGACCAATAAACGTGGATTTTTAAAGAATATTTTTTCGTAGACCTTCCGACCAATAAACGTGGATTTTTAAAGAATATTTTTTCGTAGACCTTCCGACCAATAAACGTGGATTTTTAAAGAATATTTTTTCGTAGACCTTCCGACCAATAAACGTGGATTTTTAAAGAATATTTTTTCGTAGACCTTCCGACCAATAAACGTGGATTTTTAAAGAATATTTTTTCGTAGACCTTCCGACCAATAAACGTGGATTTTTAAAGAATATTTTTTCGTAGACCTTCCGACCAATAAACGTGGATTTTTAAAGAATATTTTTTCGTAGACCTTCCGACCAATAAACGTGGATTTTTAAAGAATATTTTTTCGTAGACCTTCCGACCAATAAACGTGGATTTTTAAAGAATATTTTTTCGTAGACCTTCCGACCAATAAACGTGGATTTTTAAAGAATATTTTTTCGTAGACCTTCCGACCAATAAACGTGGATTTTTAAAGAATATTTTTTCATAGACCTTCCGACCAATAAAAATTAAGAAGATTTTTTAATTTATTAACTTTATTCTTTACCCCGTTGTTTATTTACAATACAGCCGCTTATCCTTCCATTAATCTTATCACATTATGAAACTGAAATCCCTTTCTAGTTGCATTTCCTCTAAAACTCCAAACATATGCAATACAATCCATATAACCAAATGTGCCTGCCTAATGCGGAAAATGTTATATGATTTTATTTAAATTATTCAGCGAAGAGAAAGCACTCTCCAGCCAAAAAACAGTCACATCCTTTTTCCATATCCAACGATTTCCTTTAATGTTTATCATTATAACAGCCAAACAGGTAAGGCCGATAAAAACGCCGCCAAAACAAAAATCGGGCTTCATCCAATTGTTGATGTTGAAAATTGCATTGGTGGAGGGCATAAAAACAGTAGTAGCTACAGCAACGCCACGTCGACATATTCCACATTTATAAAGCTAATAATATATTTTTTGACCTAAACATTCGATATGGCTACTAACAACAGGATGATGATGGCAAACAAAAAAAGCAGGGCAATAGTAAAAACCGGTGCTAAGACAACAACATCAACCATAGACCAAACTTGCAATGCAATGCAATTTTAGGCCAAAACAATATTTTTTGCATAAATATTTTGTGTAATAAATAGCATACATACAAACATACATATACTTATATGTATACCATGTGTTTATGTATGGGGGAATATAGGGGACTTTTGTTTTTATTGCGGCTTCGACGATAGCATGGATGTGTATGTTCGATTAGAGGGGGCAGTAAGGGTAAAGAGCTGTATTCAAATATGATAAAGTCCGAATAATTGGTAGCATGAAAAGTAAAAGTTTGTTAATTTTGGGTAAAAGTGTTTTCAAAATTAGTAATAAAAAATTTTGTTCAAATTTCGTTTCCAAAGTTAAAATATTTAATGGAAAATTTCAATAATTCCCAGCTTATCCACATTTTCCAAATCAACCTCCGTAACTCTAAGTGGTTTTAGTCATCAACATGAAATAAATGAAATCTAACATGTGTAAAAACGTCGCTTTTCAAAGCAAGCGAAAAATTATTTTTAAAAACAGAAAAATGACAGGGCTTCAGAAGGGCCTTAATGGCAAATAATGGGTCGGATAGCCTATGAAAAAATATTCTTTAAAAAATCCACGTTTATTGGTCTTCATAAAAAAATATTCTTTAAAAAATCCACGTTTATTGGTCTTCATAAAAAATATTCTTTAAAAAATCCACGTTTATTGGTCTTCATAAAAAAATATTCTTTAAAAAATCCACGTTTATTGGTCTTCATGAAAAAATATTCTTTAAAAAATCCACGTTTATTGGTCTTCATGAAAAAATATTCTTTAAAAAACCCACGTTTAATGGTCTTCATGAAAAATATTCTTTAAAAAATCCACGTTTATTGGCCTGATGGTGGATGAAAAGATATTTTAAAAGCGAGGCCCTTCATCCACACACTCCTTAGCAAGACTACCTCTAAACGAACTTCCACTCTAATCTGTTTGTGTGTGTCCACACTCTGACCATTATGGAATTGAATCATATGTGGAGGTAATGTAAGCACATATCCGTTACCGGTTTTTATGTCATTTTACATGCTAACACAAATATTTTTCCTCTCAACGGGGACAGACACACACGCCGCTGCTCAACATGGTCATAGTGCTATTGGCTGTGTACGTTTTTGTTTTGGGTACTTACCACATACCTACTACTACCACCAACAGCGCCACAATCAATTCCAATGGTTGTTGGTCTTCATAGCTATGTTTTTATCCTGATTTTGTTAGAATCAACTAAAGGTGGTAACTGAAAGTGTACATTAGACGGGTCAAATATCAAACAGGAACCACGAAAAAAAATGAACAACGTTTTCAATGTAAAAATAGTTTGCACAAAATGTTAAAATTTAAAGGGGCTGAAATACATGTGGCATAGAACGAAAATTTTTGTTTATCAAATTTAAATATTAAAATTTATAAATGTTGCATTATTGTGCCAGAAATATAAATATTGCGAAATATATAAATTAGAAATATTAATCTAAAAAAATAAATTAAAAATATATGAAATAAACATTTAATTAATTTTGTAATTATTTTTTATTTCAGTTTCACAAGTGGAAGGTACTAACTTGATTATACCGAGTGTTAAGCGGCAGCATATGGGCGCCTACCTTTGTATTGCCTCAAACGGTGTACCGCCTTCAGTTAGCAAAAGAATAACACTTATTGTGCATTGTAAGTTGACATGGACATATTAAATATTTATAAGAATCGATTAAACAAATTTGATTCCACAACCTTATTTGCTTTCCTTTACTTTTGAAGATCGAAAATACTTATCGATTTCGATATCCGATATATTAAATATTTATTGTTCTTTTTTCTTTCTTTTCAGTCCCTCCCATGATAACAGTACAAAATCAACTTATCGGAGCTGTAGAAGGCAAAGGTGTGACGCTCGAATGCCATTCAGAGGCATTCCCTAAAGCTATCAACTATTGGACAAGAGAAAAGGGAGATATAGTGCCGCCAGGTAAAAATTGAATGTTTTATGGTTTCGTGTTTCAGAAATATAAACTGTCAAATATAAAATGTATCATATAAAATTTACTATATAGAAAATTAAAATAAAATATATAAAATATAAAATATCAAATATAAAATATAAAATATAAAATATAAAATATAAAATATAAAATATAAAATATAAAATATAAAATATAAAATATAAAATATAAAATATAAAATATAAAATATAAAATATAAAATATAAAATATAAAATATAAAATATAAAATATAAAATATAAAATATAAAATATAAAATATAAAATATAAAATATAAAATATAAAATATAAAATATAAAATATAAAATATAAAATATAAAATATAAAATATAAAATATAAAATATAAAATATAAAATATAAAATATAAAATATAAAATATAAAATATAAAATATAAAATATAAAATATAAAATATAAAATATAAAATATAAAATATAAAATATAAAATATAAAATATAAAATATAAAATATAAAATATAAAATATAAAATATAAAATATAAAATATAAAATATAAAATATAAAATATAAAATATAAAATATAAAATATAAAATATAAAATATAAAATATAAAATATAAAATATAAAATATAAAATATAAAATATAAAATATAAAATATAAAATATAAAATATAAAATATAAAATATAAAATATAAAATATAAAATATAAAATATAAAATATAAAATATAAAATATAAAATATAAAATATAAAATATAAAATATAAAATATAAAATATAAAATATAAAATATAAAATATAAAATATAAAATATAAAATATAAAATATAAAATATAAAATATAAAATATAAAATATAAAATATAAAATATAAAATATAAAATATAAAATATAAAATATAAAATATAAAATATAAAATATAAAATATAAAATATAAAATATAAAATATAAAATATAAAAT
The DNA here is from genome assembly GCF_047663935.1 of Musca autumnalis. Taxonomy (NCBI): domain Eukaryota; kingdom Metazoa; phylum Arthropoda; class Insecta; order Diptera; family Muscidae; genus Musca; species Musca autumnalis. The sequence continues at coordinate 23,390,448 of NW_027411755.1, read as the reverse complement.
ATAAAATATAAAATATAAAATATAAAATATAAAATATAAAATATAAAATATAAAATATAAAATATAAAATATAAAATATAAAATATAAAATATAAAATATAAAATATAAAATATAAAATATAAAATATAAAATATAAAATATAAAATATAAAATATAAAATATAAAATATAAAATATAAAATATAAAATATAAAATATAAAATATAAAATATAAAATATAAAATATAAAATATAAAATATAAAATATAAAATATAAAATATAAAATATAAAATATAAAATATAAAATATAAAATATAAAATATAAAATATAAAATATAAAATATAAAATATAAAATATAAAATATAAAATATAAAATATAAAATATAAAATATAAAATATAAAATATAAAATATAAAATATAAAATATAAAATATAAAATATAAAATATAAAATATAAAATATAAAATATAAAATATAAAATATAAAATATAAAATATAAAATATAAAATATAAAATATAAAATATAAAATATAAAATATAAAATATAAAATATAAAATATAAAATATAAAATATAAAATATAAAATATAAAATATAAAATATAAAATATAAAATATAAAATATAAAATATAAAATATAAAATATAAAATATAAAATATAAAATATAAAATATAAAATATAAAATATAAAATATAAAATATAAAATATAAAATATAAAATATAAAATATAAAATATAAAATATAAAATATAAAATATAAAATATAAAATATAAAATATAAAATATAAAATATAAAATATAAAATATAAAATATAAAATATAAAATATAAAATATAAAATATAAAATATAAAATATAAAATATAAAATATAAAATATAAAATATAAAATATAAAATATAAAATATAAAATATAAAATATAAAATATAAAATATAAAATATAAAATATAAAATATAAAATATAAAATATAAAATATAAAATATAAAATATAAAATATAAAATATAAAATATAAAATATAAAATATAAAATATAAAATATAAAATATAAAATATAAAATATAAAATATAAAATATAAAATATAAAATATAAAATATAAAATATAAAATATAAAATATAAAATATAAAATATAAAATATAAAATATAAAATATAAAATATAAAATATAAAATATAAAATATAAAATATAAAATATAAAATATAAAATATAAAATATAAAATATAAAATATAAAATATAAAATATAAAATATAAAATATAAAATATAAAATATAAAATATAAAATATAAAATATAAAATATAAAATATAAAATATAAAATATAAAATATAAAATATAAAATATAAAATATAAAATATAAAATATAAAATATAAAATATAAAATATAAAATATAAAATATAAAATATAAAATATAAAATATAAAATATAAAATATAAAATATAAAATATAAAATATAAAATATAAAATATAAAATATAAAATATAAAATATAAAATATAAAATATAAAATATAAAATATAAAATATAAAATATAAAATATAAAATATAAAATATAAAATATAAAATATAAAATATAAAATATAAAATATAAAATATAAAATATAAAATATAAAATATAAAATATAAAATATAAAATATAAAATATAAAATATAAAATATAAAATATAAAATATAAAATATAAAATATAAAATATAAAATATAAAATATAAAATATAAAATATAAAATATAAAATATAAAATATAAAATATAAAATATAAAATATAAAATATAAAATATAAAATATAAAATATAAAATATAAAATATAAAATATAAAATATAAAATATAAAATATAAAATATAAAATATAAAATATAAAATATAAAATATAAAATATAAAATATAAAATATAAAATATAAAATATAAAATATAAAATATAAAATATAAAATATAAAATATAAAATATAAAATATAAAATATAAAATATAAAATATAAAATATAAAATATAAAATATAAAATATAAAATATAAAATATAAAATATAAAATATAAAATATAAAATATAAAATATAAAATATAAAATATAAAATATAAAATATAAAATATAAAATATAAAATATAAAATATAAAATATAAAATATAAAATATAAAATATAAAATATAAAATATAAAATATAAAATATAAAATATAAAATATAAAATATAAAATATAAAATATAAAATATAAAATATAAAATATAAAATATAAAATATAAAATATAAAATATAAAATATAAAATATAAAATATAAAATATAAAATATAAAATATAAAATATAAAATATAAAATATAAAATATAAAATATAAAATATAAAATATAAAATATAAAATATAAAATATAAAATATAAAATATAAAATATAAAATATAAAATATAAAATATAAAATATAAAATATAAAATATAAAATATAAAATATAAAATATAAAATATAAAATATAAAATATAAAAATATAAAATATAAAATATAAAATATAAAATATAAAATATAAAATATAAAATATAAAATATAAAATATAAAATATAAAATATAAAATATAAAATATAAAATATAAAATATAAAATATAAAATATAAAATATAAAATATAAAATATAAAATATAAAAATATAAAATATAAAATATAAAATATAAAATATAAAATATAAAATATAAAATATAAAATATAAAATATAAAATATAAAATATAAAATATAAAATATAAAATATAAAATATAAAATATAAAATATAAAATATAATAAAATATAAAATATAAAATATAAAATATAAAATATAAAATATAAAATATAAAATATAAAATATAAAATATAAAATATAAAATATAAAATATAAAATATAAAATATAAAATATAAAATATAAAATATAAAATATAAAATATAAAATATAAAATATAAAATATAAAATATAAAAATATAAAATATAAAATATAAAATATAAAATATAAAATATAAAATATAAAATATAAAATATAAAATATAAAATATAAAATATAAAATATAAAATATAAAATATAAAATATAAAATATAAAATATAAAATATAAAATATAAAATATAAAATATAAAATATAAAATATAAAATATAAAATATAAAATATAAAATATAAATAAATATAAAATATAAAATATAAAATATAAAATATAAAATATAAAATATAAAATATAAAATATAAAATATAAAATATAAAATATAAAATATAAAATATAAAAATATAAAATATAAATATAAAATATAAAATATAAAATATAAAATATAAAATATAAAATATAAAATATAAAATATAAAATATAAAATATAAAATATAAAATAAAATATAAAATATAAAATATAAAAATATAAAATATAAAATATAAAATATAAAATATAAAATATAAAATATAAAATATAAAATATAAAATATAAAATATAAAATATAAAATATAAAATATAAAATATAAAATATAAAATATAAAATATAAAATATAAAATATAAAATATAAAATATAAAATATAAAATATAAATATAAAATATAAAATATAAAATATAAAATATAAAATATAAAATATAAAATATAAAATATAAAATATAAAATATAAAATATAAAATATAAAATATAAAATATAAAATATAAAATATAAAATATAAAATATAAAATATAAAATATAAATATAAAATATAAAATATAAAATATAAAATATAAAATATAAAATATAAAATATAAAATATAAAATATAAAATATAAATATAAAATATAAAATATAAAATATAAAATATAAAATATAAAATATAAAATATAAAATATAAAATAAATATAAAATATAAAATATAAAATATAAAATATAAAATATAAAATATAAAAATATAAAATATAAAATATAAAATATAAAATATAAAATATAAAATATAAAATATAAAATATAAAATATAAAATATAAAATATAAAATATAAAATATAAAATATAAAATATAAAATATAAAATATAAAATATAAAATATAAAATATAAAATATAAAATATAAAATATAAATATAAAATATAAAATATAAAATATAAAATATAAAATATAAAATATAAAATATAAAATATAAAATATAAAATATAAAATATAAAATATAAAATATAAAATATAAAATATAAAAATATAAAATATAAAATATAAAATATAAAATATAAAAATATAAAATATAAAATATAAAATATAAAATATAAAATATAAAATATAAAATATAAAATATAAAATATAAATATAAAATATAAAATATAAAATATAAAATATAAAATATAAAATATAAAATATAAAATATAAAATATAAAATATAAAATATAAAATATAAAATATATATAAAATATAAAATATAAAATATAAAATATAAAATATAAAATATAAAATATAAAATATAAAATATAAAATATAAAATATAAAATATAAAATATAAAATATAAAATATAAAATATAAAATATAAAATATAAAATATAAAATCTATATATATATAAAATTCTTCGAGACTGCCATGATGTTCGAAATTAAACTCCTCCGAAACTGCTGGACCGAATTCGATGAAATTTTGTATGTGAAGTTTTTAGGTCTGAGAATAGGTTTTTAGCTATTTTTTCAACTGGTCAGTGGAGTGACCAGGGTACTTCCCCCACAAAATTTTTTAAGAAAACGTGAAATCAAAGATAATTTTGATCGTATTGTTTAAAAATTGATTGCAATACTATGGTAATAACTGTGTTGATCCTGAATTGTCATCTCGGAAGTGGAATATCGCGGTCAGTCCATTTTTTTAAAAATGTATAATTATAGGAAATATCCTTAATTTTAGTAAGCGTGACTACAAAAACGCTATAAACACTGGCTTCAATACCCCTCATTTTGGAATACAGTACAACCCAAATAACGTTAAATGTCCCTTGACCGAAATTCCAAAAAATTTATTGAGAAATCAGGCAAAACATACATAATTTCAAAAATGGTTAAATAACTAGAACGTATAAAAAACGTGCATTGTTCACTAAAGCGATGGTCCAGCAATTCGGTGTATCTATAACCTATCTAAATGTATATAGGGGTTTTTAAGTCTGGCATGATTTCCTAAATTAAACTTCCGAATCGGCTGGAACGAATTGGATGAAATTGTGTTTACGTTCAAAAGGTGGGAGAATACCGAATATGGAGGGTGTGGGGACCTCCCCAACAACGGGTTTTAACAAATCGCTAAATATCAGAGATTATTAGACGCATTGGTACTCCATACAATTGCAATTGTGGACTCTGCCATTAATGGGTGTTTTGGAAGCAGAAACCGCGATTGCGTCCAATTTTTAAAACTTTATTCTTACTGATTAGATTTAAAAATTTAGTAAGTGGGACAGCAAACATTGACATTAACTTCAGTGCTTGAAATAACTAGATTAAGACCACGTTTTTTTAATACACCAAAGTCCAGATAAACCAAATAGCATTTTGAAGTCATTTTTTATGAATCACAGATGTTTTCATGTTTAGGAGTACAAAATAATATCGTGTTCAATGAAACATCTCTCTGTTAACAAGAAGTAAAAACGACGTTAAGTTCGACCGGCCCAACTTTTCTGCACACCACCATATATTATATTGAAATCAGGTTTAAGCCATTCCGGTTGAATAATGTAGCTAAAACATTCAAAATCCCCAAAAAATTGATGTTTTTATGAATGAAAACATGGATTTATACCGACAATTCTCTGCTAAAATATTTGATACCTCCAAATATAGCCATTTCTGTTGAATAATGCCTCTATAACCTTGAAAATATTGAAAATCGGAAGGTATCGTTCAATGAAGGCTACATAAAAACTTCTACCGAATATTCTATGCGGGAATGTTTTATACCCACAATGAACACACCACACCAAATTGCCATAGCCATTTCGGTGGGATAATGAGACTAAAGCCTCCAAATTATCGAAACCCGGGAGGTACCGTCGTATATGCCGATAATTCTCTGCAGAAATGGTTTATACACCCAAGGAAGACTAAGTACCAATTATAGCCATTTCGTATGAATAATGTGGCTATAAACTTGAAAATACCGAAAATCGAGAGGTACCGTTCAATGAAGACTATTTAGAAACCTGAACCTGTACTGAATATTCTATGTTTTATACCCACACTGAATGCTAAATACCAAATTGCAGCCATTTCGGTGGGATAATGAGATTAAAACCTCCAAATATCGACACTCGGGCGGTACCGTTCTAGGGTAGTTCTATCAAAACGTGGACCTATGCTGTTAATCCTTTGCAAAAATGCGTTATGCCTCTAAGGGAGACTAAATACTAAAGTATTGTCAATTTGGTAGGATAATGCGGCTAAAACCTTGAAAATTCCATAATATCAAAATGTGGCCTTATATAACCAATTTTCAATACCAAACATGCTACGAGAAAAAATAGAAACATCTGTACCAAATTGAAAAGTCATATGTAAAATATCGCGAGCTGTATCTTGATTTCAACAGATAGATGGACATCGTTACATTCGCTTGTTTTTTATGTTGATCACAAATATATACTGTATAGGTTCTCCGAAGAATTTTCCGATGTGTTACAAACTGAATCATAAAGTTAATTATACCCTTTATATTATGGTGGAGGCAATAATTAAAGTAATTTTCTATTTCTATTTTACATCTGGAGATACCATTGCATGAGGGTTATACCAAAACATCGATTTATCTTCAATTCGGTTCGAATATCTAGAGGTATCAATATTAGATAGAGAAATTGTAGATAGATTACTAAGCCTTACAAGGAAATCCAAAACGACGGGCCAGCAACGCGGAACCGGGTCAGCTAGTATAAAATATAGAATATAAAATATAAAATATAAAATATAAAATATAAAATATAAAATATAAAATATAAAATATAAAATATAAAATATAAAATATAAAATATAAAATATAAAATATAAAATATAAAATATAAAATATAAAATATAAAATATAAAATATAAAATATAAAATATAAAATATAAAATATAAAATATAAAATATAAAATATAAAATATAAAATATAAAATATAAAATATAAAATATAAAATATAAAATATAAAATATAAAATATAAAATATAAAATATAAAATATAAAATATAAAATATAAAATATAAAATATAAAATATAAAATATAAAATATAAAATATAAAATATAAAATATAAAATATAAAATATAAAATATAAAATATAAAATATAAAATATAAAATATAAAATATAAAATATAAAATATAAAATATAAAATATAAAATATAAAATATAAAATATAAAATATAAAATATAAAATATAAAATATAAAATATAAAATATAAAATATAAAATATAAAATATAAAATATAAAATATATAAAATAAAAAACAAAAATATAATATGTAAAATATAACATTGTTGCCTTTCATTTTTTTATTTTTCTTTTAGGTAGCAAATTCATATCCAATATGACCGAAATCGGTGACTATCGTACTTCTGTAAAGCTGCACATAAATCCATTGACGGCATCGGAGTTTGGTGCTTACCGGTGTGTGGCGAAAAATTCATTGGGTGATACCGATGGAACAATTAAATTGTACAGTAAGTACCAGAACAAACAATGTGTATTTGAAATTTTCAATTCCAAGAAGTTGCAGCAATTATAACAAATTTATTTATACTCTTTATTTCATTTTTATTTCCTAGAAATACCATCAAATACAGTGAATTATGTGGATAGTTATGATCGGCATAAAGGTGAGTGTATTATGTTACCTGATACAATTGTTACTCTTATCTATGAAATTATAATTAAGAGTAATTTAATTATATTGAACGTTACTGATAACATTTGCAGTGGAGCCTTTTTAGAGAACAGCTCGCACAGTTTTCAACTAACGCATTATTTTCCACCTAAGAACTCAACATGTTTTTTTAAACGCTGACAGATTATCCCGTTTTAGGGATTGTCATTTTTCACCGGGTTCCACTGCCTTTTATATTATTCATTCATATGCAAATAATATTATTATCCATTTAGTTGAACGATAATTAATTTCTAAACAATAATTTCCATTGAAAACCTAATTTAATAATTAGCTGCTAAAATAACAGAGCCATGAAATCAAAGCCTATATTTAGGCTTATTTAAATTTACACAATTTGTTGCATACTTTACGGATTAACTTTTTGTGGTATTTACCCAAAATAAAGGACTAGCAGACAGATAGACAACAACTCGACAGCATTTTTATTTCTTTATTATAACAACAAAACCTGCAATTTAATAATATACAAATATTTTCTTTTCATTTCAAAATTTCGTTCATTCAACCAACCTAAACGAAAAAAGGCAAAAAACGTATCAAATCATCTGAACTTTATCATCAGTCGAAGGTAACCTCAAGTGAAAGTGAGGAAAATGAAAATCCTGGAAAACGGAAAGGTAAGATATTATTTCTGTTTTTTTCCTAATGATGAAAAAGAAAATGAAGAGAACGAAATTGACACAATTCAAATAAAGGTTTGGCAAAAAATAAAGTGTAAATGAAAAGGCCACCGTTGAAATGTGTCTTCTCAACCAAATGGCAAGACAAACAGAAGTTAACACACATTCAAACAAGAAGACATAATAAAAATCCTCTAGAGAGCGATTAAATAAATAAAACGAAATATTATGAAGCAATAATAATGTGCAAATAGAAATCCCTCTTTTGGGACTGGAATAGAGGGGAGGAGGTGGTGTTAAGGATAAAAAAGGTGTTTGCTTAAGGTAAAATGGGAAAGGGCAGATTTTTATGGTTAGCATTTCTTCAAAAAAAAAAAGACTGCAGGTAAGCTTAATAAAGTGCAAATATTTCCCTAACAAAGAAATTGTGTTATAATGGCAAAAATGAATCCTTATTAAACAAAAGGTTACACACATATTGTCAAATTTTAAGGATATACAAACAGACGTGTTATTTAAATAACAGCAATTTTTATGCAACGTCGATTTTGGGGTAAATTGGTATATAAATGAGAAGTAAATAAGATACGTTTTAGACAGATTGGAGCTATGATTTTTTTTAAGATTTTTTAGAAGCGTGGACCTTTTAATATATTTTGATGGATTTTGTAAGAATTGATTTTGCAGAGGTGTTGATTTTTTAAGATTTTTTTTTGAGAAGCCTGGATTTTTTAAGATTTTTTTTTATAGAGGCGTGGATTTTTTAAAGAATTTTTCTCTAGAGGCGTGGATTTTTTAAGAATTTTTTCTAGAGGCGTAGAGTTTTTCAGAATATTTTCTAGAGGCGTGGAGTTTTTAAGAATTTTTTCTAGAGGCGTGGAGTTTTTAAGATTTTTTCTAGAGGCGTGGAGATTTAAGAATTTTTTCTAGAGGCGTGGAGTTTTTAAGATTTTTTCCTAGAGGCGTGGAGTTTTTCAGAATATTTTCTAGAGGCGTGGAGTTTTTAAGAATTTTTTCTAGAGGCGTGGAGTTTTTAAGATTTTTTCTAGAGGCGTGGAGTTTTTAAGAATTTTTTCTAGAGGCGTGGAGTTTTTAACAAATTTTTCTAGAGGCGTGGAGTTTTTAAGAATCTTTTCTAGAGGCGTGGAGTTTTGAGGAATTTTTTCTAGAGGCGTGGAGTTTTTAAGAATTTTTTCTAGAGGCTTGGAGTTTTTAACAATTTTTTCAAGAAGCGTGGAGTTTTTAACAATTTTTTTCTAGAGGCTTGGAGTTTTTAACAATTTTTTCAAGAAGCGTGGAGTTTTTAACAATTTTTTTCTAGAGGCGTGGAGTTTTTAACAATTGTTTCTAGAGGCGTGGAGTTTTTAAGAATTTTTTCTAGAGGCGTGGAGTTTTTAAGAATTTTTTCTAGAGGCGTGGAGTTTTTAAGAATTTTTTCTAGAGGCGTGGAGTTTTTAAGAATTTTTTCTAGAGCCGTGCAGTTTTTAAGAAATTTTTCTAGAGGCGTGGAGTTTTTAAGAATTTTTTCTAGAGCCGTGCAGTTTTTAAGAAATTTTTCTAGAGGCGTGGAGTTTTTAAGAATTTTTTCTAGAGGCGTGGAGTTTTTAAGAATTTTTTCTAGAGGCGTGGAGTTTTTAAGAATTTTTTCTAGAGCCGTGCAGTTTTTAAGAAATTTTTCTAGAGGCGTGGAGTTTTTAAGAATTTTTTCTAGAGCCGTGCAGTTTTTAAGAATTTTTTCTAGAGGCGTGGAGTTTTTAAGAATTTTTTCTAGAGGCGTGGAGTTTTTAAGAATTTTTTCTAGAGGCGTGGAGTTTTTAAGAATTTTTTCTAGAGGCGTGGAGTTTTTAAGAATTTTTTCTAGAGGCGTGGAGTTTTTAAGAATTTTTTCTAGAGGCGTGGAGTTTTTAAGAATTTTTTCTAGAGGCGTGGAGTTTTTAAGAATTTTTTCTAGAGGCGTGGAGTTTTTAAGAATTTTTTCTAGAGCCGTGCAGTTTTTAAGAAATTTTTCTAGAGGCGTGGAGTTTTTAAGAATTTTTTCTAGAGCCGTGCAGTTTTTAAGAATTTTTTCTAGAGCCGTGCAGTTTTTAAGAATTTTTTCTAGAGGCGTGGAGTTTTTAAGAATTTTTTCTAGAGCCGTGCAGTTTTTAAGAAATTTTTCTAGAGGCGTGGAGTTTTTAAGAATTTTTTCTAGAGCCGTGCAGTTTTTAAGAATTTTTTCTAGAGGCGTGGAGTTTTTAAGAATTTTTTCTAGAGCCGTGCAGTTTTTAAGAATTTTTTCTAGAGGCGTGGAGTTTTTAAGAAATTTTTCTAGAGGCGTGGAGTTTTTAAGAATTTTTTCTAGAGGCGTGGAGTTTTTAAGAATTTTTTCTAGAGGCGTGGAGTTTTTAAGAATTTTTTCTAGAGCCGTGCAGTTTTTAAGAAATTTTTCTAGAGGCGTGGAGTTTTTAAGAATTTTTTCTAGAGCCGTGCAGTTTTTAAGAATTTTTTCTAGAGGCGTGGAGTTTTTAAGAAATTTTTCTAGAGGCGTGGAGTTTTTAAGAATTTTTTCTAGAGGCGTGGAGTTTTTAAGAATTTTTTCTAGAGGCGTGGAGTTTTTAAGAATTTTTTCTAGAGGCGTGGAGTTTTTAAGAATTTTTTCTAGAGGCGTGGAGTTTTTAAGAATTTTTTCTAGAGCCGTGGAGTTTTTAAGAATTTTTTCTAGAGGCGTGGAGTTTTTAAGAATTTTTTCTAGAGCCGTGGAGTTTTTAAGAATTTTTTCTAGAGGCGTGGAGTTTTTAAGAATTTTTTCTAGAGGCGTGGAGTTTTTAAGAATTTTTTCTAGAGGCGTGGAGTTTTTAAGAATTTTTTCTAGAGGCGTGGAGTTTTTAAGAATTTTTTCTAGAGGCGTGGAGTTTTTAAGAATTTTTTCTAGAGGCGTGGAGTTTTTAAGATTTTTTTCTAGAGGCGTGGAGTTTTTAAGAATTTTTTCTAGAGGCGTGGAGTTTTTAAGATTTTTTTCTAGAGGCGTGGAGTTTTTAAGAATTTTTTCTAGAGGCGTGGAGTTTTTAAGATTTTTTTCTAGAGGCGTGGAGTTTTTAAGAATTTTTTCTAGAGGCGTGGAGTTTTTAAGAATTTTTTCTAGAGGCGTGGAGTTTTTAAGATTTTTTCTAGAGGCGTGGAGTTTTTAAGATTTTTTTCTAGAGGCGTGGAGTTTTTAAGATTTTTTTCTAGAGGCGTGGAGTTTTTAAGAATTTTTTCTAGAGGCGTGGAGTTTTTAAGAATTTTTTCTAGAGGCGTGGAGTTTTTAAGAATTTTTTCTAGAGGCGTGGAGTTTTTAAGAATTTTTCTAGAGGCGTGGAGTTTTTAAGAATTTTTTCTAGAGGCGTGGAGTTTTTAAGAATTTTTTCTAGAGGCGTGGAGTTTTTAAGAATTTTTTCTAGAGGCGTGGAGTTTTTAAGAATTTTTTCTAGAGGCGTGGAGTTTTTAAGAATTTTTTCTAGAGGCGTGGAGTTTTTAAGAATTTTTTCTAGAGGCGTGGAGTTTTTAAGAATTTTTTCTAGAGGCGTGGAGTTTTTAAGAATTTTTTCTAGAGGCGTGGAGTTGAGTTTTTAAGAATTTTTTCTAGAGGCGTGGAGTTGAGTTTTTAAGAATTTTTTCTAGAGGCGTGGAGTTGAGTTTTTAAGAATTTTTTCTAGAGGCGTGGAGTTGAGTTTTTAAGAATTTTTTCTAGAGGCGTGGAGTTTTTAAGAATTTTTTCTAGAGGCGTGGAGTTTTTAAGAATTTTTTCTAGAGGCGTGGAGTTTTTAAGAATTTTTTCTAGAGGCGTGGAGTTTTTAAGAATTTTTTCTAGAGGCGTGGAGTTTTTAAGAATTTTTTCTAGAGGCGTGGAGTTTTTAAGAATTTTTTCTAGAGGCGTGGAGTTTTTAAGAATTTTTTCTAGAGGCGTGGAGTTTTTAAGAATTTTTTCTAGAGGCGTGGAGTTTTTAAGAATTTTTTCTAGAGGCGTGGAGTTTTTAAGAATTTTTTCTAGAGGCGTGGAGTTTTTAAGAATTTTTTCTAGAGGCGTGGAGTTTTTAAGAATTTTTTCTAGAGGCGTGGAGTTTTTAAGAATTTTTTCTAGAGGCGTGGAGTTTTTAAGAATTTTTTCTAGAGGCGTGGAGTTTTTAAGAATTTTTTCTAGAGGCGTGGAGTTTTTAAGAATTTTTTCTAGAGGCGTGGAGTTTTTAAGAATTTTTTCTAGAGGCGTGGAGTTTTTAAGAATTTTTTCTAGAGGCGTGGAGTTTTTAAGAATTTTTTCTAGAGGCGTGGAGTTTTTAAGAATTTTTTCTAGAGGCGTGGAGTTTTTAAGAATTTTTTCTAGAGGCGTGGAGTTTTTAAGAATTTTTTCTAGAGGCGTGGAGTTTTTAAGAATTTTTTCTAGAGGCGTGGAGTTTTTAAGAATTTTTTCTAGAGGCGTGGAGTTTTTAAGAATTTTTTCTAGAGGCGTGGAGTTTTTAAGAATTTTTTCTAGAGGCGTGGAGTTTTTAAGAATTTTTTCTAGAGGCGTGGAGTTTTTAAGAATTTTTTCTAGAGGCGTGGAGTTTTTAAGAATTTTTTCTAGAGGCGTGGAGTTTTTAAGAATTTTTTCTAGAGGCGTGGAGTTTTTAAGAATTTTTTCTAGAGCCGTGCAGTTTTTAAGAATTTTTTCTAGAGGCTTGGAGTTTTTAAGAATTTTTTCTAGAGGCGTGGAGTTTTTAAGAATTTTTTCTAGAGGCGTGGAGTTTTTAAGAATTTTTTCTAGAGGCGTGGAGTTTTTAAGAATTTTTTCTAGAGGCGTGGAGTTTTTAAGAATTTTTTCTAGAGGCGTGGAGTTTTTAAGAATTTTTTCTAGAGGCGTGGAGTTTTTAAGAATTTTTTCTAGAGGCGTGGAGTTTTTAAGAATTTTTTCTAGAGGCGTGGAGTTTTTAAGAATTTTTTCTAGAGGCTTGGAGTTTTTAAGAATTTTTTCTAGAGGCGTGGAGTTTTTAAGAATTTTTTCTAGAGGCGTGGAGTTTTTAAGAATTTTTTCTAGAGGCGTGGAGTTTTTAAGAATTTTTTCTAGAGGCGTGGAGATTTTAAGAATTTTTTCTAGAGGCGTGGAGTTTTTAAGAATTTTTTCTAGAGGCGTGGAGTTTTTAAGAATTTTTTCTAGAGGCGTGGAGTTTTTAAGAATTTTTTCTAGAGGCGTGGAGTTTTTAAGAATTTTTTCTAGAGGCGTGGAGTTTTTAAGAATTTTTTCTAGAGGCGTGGAGTTTTTAAGAATTTTTTCTAGAGGCGTGGAGTTTTTAAGAATTTTTTCTAGAGGCTTGGAGTTTTTAAGAATTTTTTCTAGAGGCGTGGAGTTTTTAAGAATTTTTTCTAGAGGCGTGGAGTTTTTAAGAATTTTTTCTAGAGGCGTGGAGTTTTTAAGAATTTTTTCTAGAGGCGTGGAGTTTTTAAGAATTTTTTCTAGAGGCGTGGAGTTTTTAAGAATTTTTTCTAGAGGCGTGGAGTTTTTAAGAATTTTTTCTAGAGGCGTGGAGTTTTTAAGAATTTTTTCTAGAGGCGTGGAGTTTTTAAGAATTTTTTCTAGAGGCGTGGAGTTTTTAAGAATTTTTTCTAGAGGCGTGGAGTTTTTAAGAATTTTTTCTAGAGGCGTGGAGTTTTTAAGAATTTTTTCTAGAGGCGTGGAGTTTTTAAGAATTTTTTCTAGAGGCGTGGAGTTTTTAAGAATTTTTTCTAGAGGCGTGGAGTTTTTAAGAATTTTTTCTAGAGGCGTGGAGTTTTTAAGAATTTTTTCTAGAGGCTTGGAGTTTTTAAGAATTTTTTCTAGAGGCGTGGAGTTTTTAAGAATTTTTTCTAGAGGCGTGGAGTTTTTAAGAATTTTTTCTAGAGGCGTGGAGTTTTTAAGAATTTTTTCTAGAGGCGTGGAGTTTTTAAGAATTTTTTCTAGAGGCGTGGAGTTTTTAAGAATTTTTTCTAGAGGCGTGGAGTTTTTAAGAATTTTTTCTAGAGGCGTGGAGTTTTTAAGAATTTTTTCTAGAGGCGTGGAGTTTTTAAGAATTTTTTCTAGAGGCTTGGAGTTTTTAAGAATTTTTTCTAGAGGCGTGGAGTTTTTAAGAATTTTTTCTAGAGGCGTGGAGTTTTTAAGAATTTTTTCTAGAGGCGTGGAGTTTTTAAGAATTTTTTCTAGAGGCGTGGAGTTTTTAAGAATTTTTTCTAGAGGCGTGGAGTTTTTAAGAATTTTTTCTAGAGGCGTGGAGTTTTTAAGAATTTTTTCTAGAGGCGTGGAGTTTTTAAGAATTTTTTCTAGAGGCGTGGAGTTTTTAAGAATTTTTTCTAGAGGCTTGGAGTTTTTAAGAATTTTTTCTAGAGGCGTGGAGTTTTTAAGAATTTTTTCTAGAGGCGTGGAGTTTTTAAGAATTTTTTCTAGAGGCGTGGAGTTTTTAAGAATTTTTTCTAGAGGCGTGGAGTTTTTAAGAATTTTTTCTAGAGGCGTGGAGTTTTTAAGAATTTTTTCTAGAGGCGTGGAGTTTTTAAGAATTTTTTCTAGAGGCGTGGAGTTTTTAAGAATTTTTTTCTAGAGGCTTGGAGTTTTTAAGAATTTTTTCTAGAGGCGTGGAGTTTTTAAGAATTTTTTCTAGAGGCGTGGAGTTTTTAAGAATTTTTTCTAGAGGCGTGGAGTTTTTAAGAATTTTTTCTAGAGGCGTGGAGTTTTTAAGAATTTTTTCTAGAGGCGTGGAGTTTTTAAGAATTTTTTCTAGAGGCGTGGAGTTTTTAAGAATTTTTTCTAGAGGCGTGGAGTTTTTAAGAATTTTTTCTAGAGGCGTGGAGTTTTTAAGAATTTTTTCTAGAGGCTTGGAGTTTTTAAGAATTTTTTCTAGAGGCGTGGAGTTTTTAAGAATTTTTTCTAGAGGCGTGGAGTTTTTAAGAATTTTTTCTAGAGGCGTGGAGTTTTTAAGAATTTTTTCTAGAGGCGTGGAGTTTTTAAGAATTTTTTCTAGAGGCTTGGAGTTTTTAAGAATTTTTTCTAGAGGCGTGGAGTTTTTAAGAATTTTTTCTAGAGGCGTGGAGTTTTTAAGAATTTTTTCTAGAGGCGTGGAGTTTTTAAGAATTTTTTCTAGAGGCGTGGAGTTTTTAAGAATTTTTTCTAGAGGCGTGGAGTTTTTAAGAATTTTTTCTAGAAGCGTGGAGTTTTTAAGAATTTTTTCTAGAGGCGTGGAGTTTTTAAGAATTTTTTGTAGAGGCGTGGAGTTTTTAAGAATTTTTTCTAGAGGCGTGGAGTTTTTAAGAATTTTTTCTAGAGGCGTGGAGTTTTTAAGAATTTTTTCTAGAGGTGTGGAGTTTTTAAGAATTTTTTCTAGAGGCGTGGAGTTTTTAAGAATTTTTTCTAGAGGCGTGGAGTTTTTAAGAATTTTTTCTAGAGGCGTGGAGTTTTTAAGAATTTTTTCTAGAGGCGTGGAGTTTTTAAGAATTTTTTCTAGAGGCGTGGAGTTTTTAAGAATTTTTTCTAGAGGCGTGGAGTTTTTAAGAATTTTTTCTAGAGGCGTGGAGTTTTTAAGAATTTTTTCTAGAGGCGTGGAGTTTTTAAGAATTTTTTCTAGAGGCGTGGAGTTTTTAAGAATTTTTTCTAGAGGCGTGGAGTTTTTAAGATTTTTTTCTAGAGGCGTGGAGTTTTTAAGATTTTTTTCTAGAGGCGTGGAGTTTTTAAGAATTTTTTCTAGAGGCGTGGAGTTTTTAAGAATTTTTTCTAGAGGCGTGGAGTTTTTAAGAATTTTTTCTAGAGGCGTGGAGTTTTTAAGATTTTTTTCTAGAGGCGTGGAGTTTTTAAGATTTTTTTCTAGAGGCGTGGAGTTTTTAAGATTTTTTTCTAGAGGCGTGGAGTTTTTAAGAATTTTTTCTAGAGGCGTGGAGTTTTTAAGAATTTTTTCTAGAGGCGTGGAGTTTTTAAGATTTTTTTCTAGAGGCGTGGAGTTTTTAAGAATTTTTTCTAGAGGCGTGGAGTTTTTAAGAATTTTTTCTAGAGGCGTGGAGTTTTTAAGAATTTTTTCTAGAGGCGTGGAGTTTTTAAGAATTTTTTCTAGAGGCGTGGAGTTTTTAAGATTTTTTTCTAGAGGCGTGGAGTTTTTAAGAATTTTTTCTAGAGGCGTGGAGTTTTTAAGAATTTTTTCTAGAGGCGTGGAGTTTTTAAGATTTTTTCTAGAGGCGTGGAGTTTTTAAGAATTTTTTCTAGAGGCGTGGAGTTTTTAAGAATTTTTTCTAGAGGCGTGGAGTTTTTAAGAATTTTTTCTAGAGGCGTGGAGTTTTTAAGAATTTTTTCTAGAGGCGTGGAGTTTTTAAGAATTTTTTCTAGAGGCGTGGAGTTTTTAAGAATTTTTTCTAGAGGCGTGGAGTTTTTAAGAATTTTTTCTAGAGGCGTGGAGTTTTTAAGAATTTTTTCTAGAGGCGTGGAGTTTTTAAGAATTTTTTCTAGAGGCGTGGAGTTTTTAAGAATTTTTTCTAGAGGCGTGGAGTTTTTAAGAATTTTTTCTAGAGGCGTGGAGTTTTTAAGAATTTTTTCTAGAGGCGTGGAGTTTTTAAGAATTTTTTCTAGAGGCGTGGAGTTTTTAAGAATTTTTTCTAGAGGCGTGGAGTTTTTAAGAATTTTTTCTAGAGGCGTGGAGTTTTTAAGAATTTTTTCTAGAGGCGTGGAGTTTTTAAGAATTTTTTCTAGAGGCGTGGAGTTTTTAAGAATTTTTTCTAGAGGCGTGGAGTTTTTAAGAATTTTTTCTAGAGGCGTGGAGTTTTTAAGAATTTTTTCTAGAGGCGTGGAGTTTTTAAGAATTTTTTCTAGAGGCGTGGAGTTTTTAAGAATTTTTTCTAGAGGCGTGGAGTTTTTAAGAATTTTTTCTAGAGGCGTGGAGTTTTTAAGAATTTTTTCTAGAGGCGTGGAGTTTTTAAGAATTTTTTCTAGAGGCGTGGAGTTTTTAAGAATTTTTTCTAGAGGCGTGGAGTTTTTAAGAATTTTTTCTAGAGGCGTGGTGTTTATGTAGGGCAATGGGGGGAAAAGAAAAGATAAATAAAAACACAGAGGTATCAGTTCTTTATAATAATAAATGTTTGCTGGTTTATTGAATTGTTTGTTTCTTTGTATCAACAAGATTACCTTTTGCTAGGTGCTTTCTCTTTTAAAGATAAAAGTAAAGTGAACGCAGAGGTTCATTTGGATCGCAGAGGATCTTAGTGATCGCAGAGGATCGTTGGGATCGCAGAGGATCTTCGGTATTTTACTACTACAACTACATTTTGTGAGAGCAGAGTCTCTATGTATCAAAATGAGCAAACCAACAACAACCGTCGCCCGTTAGTATCTACACTCTCCGGTCTCCGCAGAGGGAACTTGTAGAGGTGATACACGAGCTGTCAATCAGCTACCGTGATCGACTGGGCTTGGGAAGTTGAAGGCCAACGTATCTAACTTATACATTGCCGCCCACCTTGATACATTTAAATGGATCAACAAATTAAATTAATATCCATATAATATTTGCAAGTGCATTAAGTAATATATATATATATATATATATATATAGGTTCGTAAGTTCAGTTCATATGTGAGAGTTTATAATTCATTTGGAATTCAATTTTATTTCAATTTAAATAAATATATAATATTATTTACAAATGTGCTGGACCCGATATTACCCATCCAAAAGTTGTATA